>NC_091151.1:15389875-15666947 GCF_040958095.1 Procambarus clarkii
TAACGTAGATATATGACCGAACCTAACCAACCCTACCTAACCTAACCTAACCTATCTTTATAGGTTAGGTTAGGTTAGGTTGCCAAAAAAGTTAGGTTAGGTTAGGTTAGGTAGGTTAGGTAGTCGAAAAACAATTAATTCATGAAAACTTGGCTTACTAGGCAAATCGGGCCTTGCATAGTAGGCTGAGAAGTGCGTTCTGGCTACTAGGTACGACATATATAAATATATATATATATAAATATATATATATATATAAATATATATATATATATATATATATATATATATATAAATATATATATATATATATATATAAATATATATATATATATATATATATATATATATATATATATATATATATATATATATATATATATATATATATATATGTCGTACCTAGTAGCCAGAACTCACTTCTATGCCTACTATGCAAGGCCCGATTTGCCTAATAAGCCAAGTTTTCATGAATTAATTGTTTTTCGTCTACCTAACCTACCTAACCTAACCTAACCTAACTTTTTCGGCTACCTAACCTAACCTAACCTATAAAGATAGGTTAGGTTAGGTTAGGTAGGGTTGGTTAGGTTCGGTCATATATCTACGTTAATTTTAACTTCAATAAAAAAAAATTGACCTCATTCGTAATGAAATGGGTAGCTTTATCATTTCATAAGAAAAAAATTAGAGAAAATATATTAATTCAGGAAAACTTGGCTTATTAGGCAAATCGGGCCTTGCATAGTAGGCATAGAAGTGCGTTCTGGCTACTAGGTACGACATATATATATATATATATATAAATATATATATATATATATATATGTCGTACCTAGTAGCCAGAACGCACTTCTCAGCCAACTATGCAAGGCCCGATTTGAATAATAAGCCAAGTTTTCACGATTTAATTGTTTTTCGACAACCTAACCTACCTAACCTAACCTAACTTTTTCGGCTACCTAACCTAACCTAACCTATAAAGATAGGTTAGGTTAGGTTAGGTAGGGTTGGTTAGGTTCTGTCATATATCTACGCTAATTTTAACTCCAATAAAAAAAATTGACCTCATACATAATGAAATGGGTAGCTTTATCATTTCATAAGAAAAAAATTCGAGAAAATATATAAATTCAGGAAAACTTGGCTTATTAGGCAAATCGGGCCGTGCATAGTAGGCTGAGAAGTGCGTTCTGGCTACTAGGTACGACATATATATATATATATATATATATATATATATATATATATATATATATATATATATATATATATATATATATATATATATATATATATATATATATATATATATATATATATATATATACGCGTACCGTTCCTATAAACACACACACACACACACACACACACACACACACACACAATCTTATTATCAAGCTATTCACAATGACTATACAAGCAACGTTATTCACAGCGACTATGAGATAACACATAATTGTGATGGATACTTACAACTGTTGGTTGAATTTCCATCTCTTTCCAGTTGCAGGACGGAATAGGTGAAATTCAATCCATAGGCGTAGACCATGTTGCTTAGCGCAATGCTGACATTTTCAGTACGTTTACCGGTGATGAAAGGACAGTGTGGAGCTGCAGTTACATGACGACTGCGGGGGGTGTCCTCCCCCTCCACCCATCCTCCAATTAAGGCGTAACAGAAACTGCATATGCAGTAATCCACGAATTTGGTGAAGTAGAATCCATCACTGGCTAAATCCGGGGGTAAAAGCCAATCAACACGCCATCCCACAAAGGTGTCTAACCTCATCTGCTCACAACGCAAACGTTCCATGCTTCGGAAAGTTTTGCTGCGAAAGACATCCATGCTGGGTCGAACACTCAAATTGTGGTAAAGGTTTGACCGTTTCCGGGCTATTTATCCTCGAGAATGGGGTGACGCATATCGCTACATATTCATTGAGAAATCTATGTATAAGCTTAATGGCAAACCCAATTAGTTTAAGCAGAGGTATTGGGAAAGATGAAATAGACGGCATCGCACGGATTGAAAAAAAAAAAATCTAATCTGTTCTATCCAGTAGCGGATTAAAGTTTGCACTCACACTAAACACCGCTCGAGGGAGTAGTTTTTTGTTGGGGATAAATATGTTATAAATATGTTATATATATATATATATATATATATATATATATATATATATATATATATATATATATATATATATATATATATATATATATATATATGTATATATATGACTGAAAACTCACACCCCAGAAGTGACTCGAACTTCACTTCTGGGTGTGAGTTTTCAGTCGCATATAGTCCTGGGGACCATTCAGGCTTGTTCGCATATGTATATATATATATATATATATATATAATCGTTGGATATTGTCTTCTGTGACGGTGGTGTTATGTTCGAGTCTCGACCTTACTCTCACGGTGAGTAGAGTAATCAACTCCATGATTTGGGTGATCATTGTAAGTTGAACTATTCTTATGCGAACTGTCTCAAGAATTCACAATCTTCTTACATCCATGGTTTTGTCTATTATGCAGTTATTCTTGTTCAACATTTCTCTTGTTAGAGTGATGACAAGAGCCTGACTCATGTGATTCCTGGGGGGGCGGGGATTGAAGATTATGGGATAATCACCTCCACACCTTGGTTGGTTGGTGACTTACCTATGTACTTAGATTGAAGGTTGCATCCTTCATGGGGGCAAGTGTACAAGTATGCAACGATTGACTGCTGTAGAGGGTTCTCCTTCGGAACTGTTTTGATAAGGAGTTTGGAAGACTTCTTGTTTTTGTACAATATTATCGGGTCTATGTTTGGTTGGGAGTAGTGCATATTATATATATATATATATATATATATATATATATATATATATATATATATATATATATATATATATATATATATATATATATATATATATATATATATATGTTACACCTTAGATTAATTTCTATAGTGAAGGGATATACCAAGCTCTCCACAACTTAGAAAAAAACACAGCTTGGTGCGAAGTTAATATAAAACCTCATTGTTGAGAATATAGTATTACACAGATCTTACTGCTAGAATGGACTATAATCCACGTTTATTAAATAATAATAATTAATAAATAAATAATATAAAATATGAAACTATGGAGTATGGTTAATCATTAATTGGAAACTATCCCGGGAGCCTGCACGCATGCGCGTCACACACGACGAGGATAAAAGGGGTTGAGTAGATCACACTAATTCATTACGGCCCGCTCATCGCTCCCCTGTGTTTCATCTATAGCGCGTTGGGGAAAAAAAAAAATGAACTCCATAGCCAAAATGAACTCTGTAGAAATTCATCACGGATACATGACGGATGAGTAGTTTAACAATCGAGAGTGTTGCATTGCCTACTCTGTAAATTGTATATCTTGCTCTCCCTACGGCATGTCCCAGGACATTGCTGATAAATATTCTCATGCCACCGCTTACGCCAGAACGCAATTGTATAATCTAAAGAGATGCATCAGAGAAGACCGTCCAACACCTGGATCCATTCACATCAGTAGAGACAGTCAAGGACCAAGCCTAGGAGCCTTGGCAACGCAGTATGGATTAGGGAAGCCTATTGAGAGGAATGATATTGCTCAAGCCATTGCCGGTAAATCAAAAGATTACTCTATGGTTAAAGGGCTGCGTGCTGATACGAAAGAAAACCGCATGTTATACTTGACGAAATCATTAGAAGAACTCTTATTGTATATTGAAGATACCGAGGAGATCACGAAAGTTATTCTTCCCTGGGGTGTGGGTATGTCAGGTTGGTGTGAAGATGCAGAGTGGGAAAGTACTCACCTCCCCATTATTCAAAATATGCAGGGGAGATTAAACCCTTGTAACGTCAAAGTGATTTTAGTTCGCCCCAAGGAAACAGGAACGAAACAAAACAGGAAACCCAGTAACCTTCGCACGACCGTATAAAGGGGCGGATGCTCTCCCCTCTCCAACTCACTTCCTCTACTCCACTCATCAGATAAGATGTTGACGACTGTAGCTGGCAGCATTTCATCTTTTTCGGAGTATTCTTACTCCGACTGCATCATCTATGATATGGACGCCTGTAGTGTGATGACGAGTGGGATGGTTGAAGAATTATGGACTCGTTTTCCCTATGCTCGCATTCATCGGAGCAAACTACCCTACAAAAATCGTGCAGAGAGAAGAGACCGAGCCCTGCCTGGAGAGATTGTCTATGGTGAACCCCCTCAATTCAACAACCGAATTGGTGATGACCCGCATCTACCTCATCTCATCAGATTAATAACTCATCACGCTGGAGGGAAATCATCTAAACCCCTGAACATGACGATGAAGGAAATCGAGTCGTTATATGCTGTCGACCCGCACTACTACAGAGGCTTACAGTTGGATACAGAAGAAATGCGTCGCTATTGGTTTACAAAATCTCTGCATAAGGCCTTTGCAATCATCTTAACAAGAGAAGAAGAATATAAAATTAACCGCATAATTTTCCCTTTTGGACATGGGATGGGCTGTGGTCAGTACTGGAAGAGCTACAATCAAGAAGTGTGGAGGCAGAAATATCTACCCATAATGATGAAGTTGGAGCGGTATTATCATCGTCGCGGGTTGAAATTTGTGATGGTTGACTCTGCAAGCAATGCAATCCCTATAGCATTGCCTACACACGGTGTGCTTACACATAAGTTAAGTGAAGGAGTTGCCTCTGCTTATCATCGGATGAAGAACAACAACTTGAACGCAGATGAAGCTGGAGGTGAAACTACAAAACCTCATTGCAAAGCCGTGCCTATAATAGATCTCACAGGAGACATCGAAGTGATAGATTTAACAGTTGACTAGAAATATATATATATTATATATATATATATATATATATATATATATATATATATATATATATATATATATATATATATATATATAATTATCAAAAGAAGGCACCAAACCGGGAAGGCTATGTAGCACCATCAAATACGCAAAATAATCAGAGGGCGCTAAATATCACCAAGGATGCCAATACGAGAACAAAAACGCATAAGGCGAACGATATCAAAAGTATCCGAGTCACCAAGAATTCTATCGAGGGACAGGTGACCGCGAGGGGCGGTCGGAAAGCAAGACACACGCTCGTCCTGGAAGTCAGGACATTCAAGAAGGACATGCACGACCGTAAGAGGGACAATGCAACTAGGACAATAAGGAGCAAGGCGGCGCTCCATCAAGTGACCATGGGTTAAGCGAGTATGGCCAATACGCAACCTCGCCAGAGCTGTTTCCCACCGCCGGTTACGGTGGAAGGAGGACGGCCACGAGGAAACACAACATTTAAGAGTACGTAGCTTGTTACCAGTAACAGACAACCAAGAAGCCTGCCAACGGGTAAGGACTGAGGAATGGATAACCGGGTAAAAGTCGGAATACGGAATGCCTTTGCGAGAGATGGGACAAGAGCGGACAGCTTCCTTGGCAGCAGCATCCGCACGCTCATTTAAAGACACACCAATATGGCTGGGAACCCAACAAAACTCAACCGACTTAAATTTACTGTGGACGAGAAACAGCCAATGCTGGATCTCGACAACTACTGGATGACCCGGATTAAAGGACCCGAGAGCCATGAGGGCACTACGAGAGTCAACAACAACCACAAAGGAAGACTGACAACGAGAAAGCAGGAGACGAAGAGCATAGAGAATAGCATAAAGTTCCGCTGTAAAGATGCTAGTCTCCAGAGGCAAGCGACACATAAGTGCGATCAGGAAAAACAACAGAGTAGCCAACACCGTCCGCTGACTTAGACCCATCGGTGAAGACAGAAACGGAGCGGGAGTGAGAAGAAAAGTGCTCGAGGAAAAGGCGTTTTAGAACCGTAGGAGGGGTAAAAGCTTTAGTGATACGAGTCAAGGATGTACAAAACCGCGGAAGAGGGACCCTCCACGGGGGCAAAGAAGGAACAACATGAGGAGAAACATCAGAAATACGAACGGAAAGAGAATCCTGTAGGCTAGATAACCGGACAGAAAGAGGGAGGTGGTGAAGAGGAACAGGAACCGCAGGAGGGGTAAAAGTTAAAGCACGACAGAGGCGAGAGGAAGGATGTTGCAAGGACCGCGCAAGATAGCGAAGACAGTAGCGATCACGGCGGTCCTGGAGAGACAGGAAGCCAGTGTCAACATACAAGCTAAGGATGGGAGTCGAACGAAAGGCACCAGAACTGAGGCGCAACCCAGTATGGTGCAAAGCATCAAGACGGCGAAGAGTTGAAGGAGAAGCAGACGAGTAAGCAGGGCAACCATAATCGAGCTTAGACAGGACGAGAGAGGAATGTAAAGCAAGGAGAGTGCGCCTATCTGCCCCCCAAGAAGTATGGGACAAGACCCGAAGGAGGGTAAGGGCCTTAGAGCACTCAACACGGAGGTAAGAGATATGGGGAGAACAAGACAAACGAGTGTCAAGGAATAACCCCAAAAGCTTCGCGGAATCTTTGTATTCAAGGGGATGACCATAAAGTGACAAAGAGGGACGAAGAACAACCCGTTTCCGCGTAAAAGTCATGGCACAAGTCTTAGAAGTAGAGAACTTGAAGCCATGACCTGTGGCCCAAGACGACACGGCATCAATCGCAAGTTGAAGCCGGCGTTGAAGGAGAGGCGAATCATCACCCTGACAACAAAGGGTAAGATCATCGACATAGAGAGCGGAGAAGACACCAGAAGGAAGAGAGGAAAGAAGACCATTGAGGGCAACCAGAAAAAGAGTAGTGCTCAGAACACTACCCTGGGGCACACCTTCGTATTGCTGAAAAGAGGGAGAGAGAGCGGTACCAAGGCGCACCCGAAAGGAACGACGAGAGAGGAAGCTGCGGAGAAAGAGAGGGAGATGACCACGAAGGCCAAAAGAATGAAGTTGAGATAGGATATGATAACGCCAAGTGGTGTCGTAAGCCTTTTCTAGGTCAAAAAGGATGGCAACAACGGAGGTCTTCGCAGCAAAAGCAGTACGAATATAGACCTCCAAGTTCACCAGGACATCTGTCGTGCTGCGGCACTTGCGGAAACCAAATTGAGAAGGGGAGAGGAGGTGATGGTGTTCCAGGAACCACATCAGACGAACGTTAACCATACGTTCAAAGAGTTTGCAGACACAACTTGTGAGAGCAATAGGGCGAAAGTCCTTAGGGGAAGTACCCAGAGACCCCGGTTTGCGAACAGGGAGGACAACGGCATCGAGCCAGTCCTCAGGGACTGACGACGACTCCCAGATCCGATTATACAGACTCAGTAAATACTGAGACGTGCTCGGAGGGAGATGGCGAAGCATCTCATAATGAATACCATCGGAGCCCGCCGCCGTAGAACCGCAGAGGGCCAGCGCAGACCGAAGTTCAGAAAGAGAGAAGGGATCATTATAGGGAAGCTGAAGATGAGTGCAGAAATCTAAAGGACGAGACTCAAGGACAGGTTTACGAAGAAGGAAAGATTGGGGAAGATGAAGACCAGAACTAACAGAAGAAAAGTGGGAACCCAGTTCGGAAGCGACCTGCAACGGGTCCGCCACAAGAGTATCATGGAGGTGAAGGACCGGTGAAACATCGGGAACGAACTTACCCGCTATCTTGCGGATACGCTTCCAGATCTGGGCCAGAGGGGTTTCGGACGTAATTGTTGAGACATAAGATGCCCAACATTCACGTTTAGCCGTACGGATGGCCCTACGGGCCACCGCACTCGCTTTCCGAAAGAAAAGAAAAGAATCAGTCGTCTGCCTACGGCGGTGCTTCTTCCAGGCTGCACGCTTACAGCGGACAGCCCGAGCACAGTCCGCATTCCACCAGGGAACGCACTTCCGTGGACCCCGAGAGGAAGAGCGAGGAATAGAGCGGAGGGCAGCGTCGAAGACTGTCATGAAAAAGGAGGAGAGCGCGAGAGAGGGGCAGAAGGGAGAGGTCAGAGAGAGTAGCACTGAGGGAAAATAGGGTCCAGTCCGCCTTAGCAAACTGCCACCTAGGGAAAGAGAGGGAAGGGCGAAAAGAGAAAAAGGAAACAAGGATGGGGAAATGATCACTTCCATGGAGGTCATCAAGAACCTGCCACGTGAAATCTAAGTAAAGAGAAGAAGAGCAGAGAGAAAGATCAAGACAAGAAAGGGTGCGAGTTCGAGAGTCCAAATGAGTGGGCTCACCAGAATTCAGAAGAGACAGGGAAGAAGAGAGGAGAAACGGCTCAAGGAGGCGACCCCGGGTATTCGTCAGAACGTCACCCCAAAGAGAATGACGACAATTGAAGTCACCCAGCAGGAGCACAGGCTCCGGCAAGGAGTCTAGGTGGTGTTTCAAATCAGGAAGAGAGAGCGGGACACTCGTGGGGAGATAAATGGAACAAACTGTGTACCATTTCCCCACAAAGATACGAGCAGCAGAACAATGGAGAGGCGAAGGAAAAAGTAAAGGAACAAAGGGAACATCAGCCCGAATCAAGAGAGCAGAAGAATTAGAAGCCCCAGCAATGGCTGGGGGGGGGGGGGGAGAGAAAGGAATAGCCACGAAAACGACCAGGACGAGCACCAAGCATTGGCTCCTGGAGACAGACACAAAGGGGCGAAAACCGCGAAACCAGAAGTTGGAGTTCGAGGAAATTGGCGTAATAACCTCGAACGTTCCATTGAAGAATGGACAACGACGAGAAGAGAAAGGACAAAAACAGAGAACAAGGAAGAAACAAAGGCGAAAGACCAACAGAGCACGTTAAAGAATATCAGGGTCGGGATCAGGGTCAGCAAAGTCAGGGTTAGGGGGCATGGGTAAACTGAGCAAAGACGGAGGGAAGGAAACGGGAGAACAGATCAGAGGTGGGCGGGCAGGGTCCGGAGGAGGAGGAGGAGGAGGAGGAGGAGGAGGAGGAGGAGACAACGGAGAGGAGCAGTCAAGGACAGCAGCAGGAAGAGGGGGAGTAGAAAGAGAGGAGCGCACCCCAGCAAGAGCAGCAACCGAAAGGGAAGCAGGGGCCAAAGAAACCTCCATAGCAGGAACAGGGGGCGCAAGCACTGAAACGGGAGGGGAAGGAGCAACAGAGCCAGAAGGAGGAGCTGAGGAAGAAAGCGAAGCCTTCTTACCCGCCGGGGAAGAGGAAGGAGAGGAGCCAGGCTTACGCTTCTGACTTAAAGAGACCGGTGTCCCAGCAACTACGTACCGGGCAACGGATTCCAGTGTCTCAACAGGAGAAGCCGAACGAGAGCACACACGACGGCCGTTAGGAGAGCGATGGACATCCGCCCGCACCGACAGGCGGTGGGGAGAGCCGATAGATGGAGGAAGAGGATGGGAAGGAGGATCGGAGGGGGACGAGGAAGAAGACACAGAAGACACGACAGACCGGGTTGAAGGAAGGGGAACCCCAGACAGAGGACCAGGAGGAGGATCCTTCGGGAGAGAACCCAAAGGGACAGAGGAGGGGGCAGTGGGCGCATCAGGGTCCAAGGCCCGGAAACGGTTGTGAGTCTGAGGAAGGCGGGTAGGACGAGGAGAGGAAGAGCGCAACACGCGAGCATAAGAGATATTAGCATAAGGCGGGAGCCGGCGAACCTGGCGCCGCGCCTCAGGAAAAGATAAACGCTCCCGGTGCTTCAAGTTGAGGACAGCTGCCTCAAGCTTGTAATGGACACACGCACGGGAGAAGGTAGGATGGGCCTCACCGCAGTTGAGGCAACGAGCCTGGGGAGAAGCGCACTCCGACTTAGAGTGACCTTCGCCACCACACAAAGGACAGAGAGAGACAGTCCCGGAGCAGCGGAGGGCACCATGCCCAAACCTCCAGCACTTGTTGCAGAGCCGAGGAGAAGGAATGTACTCCTGGACAGAGCACCTGGCACCAGCAAGAATGACAGAGGGTGGAAGGGTCCTACCATCAAAGGTAATCTTCACAACCCGGAGGGGTTGACGGCGACTACCTCGAGGGGGACGAGTAAACGTGTCCACCTGGAGAATAGAATGGCCCTGGGCAGCGAGGATATGTCGAATATCGTCGTGGCAGTCGCGCAGGTCCCGAACACCGGTCGCAATATGGGGCGGGAGCAAAATAGTGCCAACACTGGCATTCAACTGAACGTTCTTCGAGACCCGAACGGGGGTCTCGCCAAGGCAGGATAAGGCAGCCAAGCGGGAAGCAGCATCCTGAGAAGGAGCAGCAACGACACGTGTACCGAGACGAGTGGGGTTGAAAGTAATGGAGGCATCCACGGAATCAATGAGATGTCGATGGAGGGAGAAATCGTCAGGAGGCGCAGAATCAAGAGGGAGGAGATCAAAATATTTGGCCTACGAAGCGGGACCAAACAAGGCTTGATAGGTAGCAGAACTGGAAGGAATCGAGCGAGGGCGGCCGTGACGAGGACGGCGGTGAGAACCCCCAGAGAGAGAGGGGTTAAAAGGCGCAGTAGTTACAACTAGAGAAGGAGCCGCGCCAGGGGACGAGGTAGTCACCACTGGGGGCTTGGGGCTCGACCCAACCACAGAGGGAGGGAGGGGAGCCAGAGGAAAGAGTCAGAGAGGCCAAAGGAGGAGCAAGGTCGGGGCCCAATGCAGCGGAGGCTACAGAGCCCGGTCTTCCAATACGGACCGACTCGGGGGCTTGGTCGCCCACCCCACGAGCCCGAGAAGGTAAACCAGAAGAAGCCGAAGCAGGGGTAATCATCTTGACGAAAAGAAGAATTCACTCACGAATGTGCCCCCACACCCACCATGGAGCCACAGTTAGAGGCAGGACACCCAACAAGAAGCTATCGCCGATCTTGTCGGGGCCTCCTAGGGGTGCGTCGCGAGTATACGCCCCACAAACGCCACCTTAAGAAACCGACAGTCCGTCGAGATCGGGTTCAGTGACGAAGTGGGGATTGACAATAAAAGGTTCCCCTCGCTCTCGACGTCGGGTACTGCAGTTCTACGGGTGCAAGAGTATGCCTCCTCAAGCACCCGGGCATCAAAATAGAAGAAGTCCAAGGGAAGAACCAGAACGAGCAAAAGGTCGGCAGGAAACGGCAAGCAGATAGGAGAAGAGGGGGGAGAAAAACGAAACAGAAGGAAAAGGAAAGGAAAAGATGCCCAGCAGAATTGGAGAGGACGGCAGCAGGAGCACAAGGCTAGAAAAGGACAGAGGACTGTCCCAAGGAGCATCACACTCCGGCAGCCGCCCACTAAGCCCCCACACGGCGACAACGAGCTGAGCGGGGAGGGGGTATATATAAACTATTGACTTTATTTATTTGCTATTGTTACCATTTTCCATGCTTGCAATTAATAATAATAAAAAAAATAATATTATACTCTGTGTTTATCTTCCCGCTTTAACAAACAGTTGAGTGTGTTTATAGATGTGATAGAGGAATGAAAAGAGTAACTGATAACTCTATACTGTATATAATTCTTACATCCGCAAACTTGCGTTTAATAACTGTCAAGATGTGTTCAAGGTACATGCTCCATAAACTAACCAGTCTTAAAGACTGCAAAGTAGAAGGTGATTATCTGGCAATGGCTGAGATCCATCCTGGTGACTATAGTGTATAATATTCCTTCAATTCACACCCATTCAGGAGGAATGTCTTGCGAGATCTGGGAAATGTATCCTTATACACGACTACAGCGAGCGATCCAACCATTAACTAACTATGTGGTGGTGGCTGATCGCGTTAAAGTGGGAGGAGCTGTCTTTTCTCCTTCCCCCTCACCAGAAAGTCTACCACATGTTATAGCTATTGTGACCAGATATAGCGCAGGACCACCAATAGAAAATAATGCTGTTAACCAAAAAATTCTATTAGAGCAGTGTGGGGAGGATAGAGATTGTATAATGGAGGGACTCCGCAATGATACTAAGATCAAGAGACGATGGAGCTTTAAACTATGCATTAATCAAATTTTAAGCATGACCAAGCGTCATAATGCAATCAAGCGCGTTAAAATTCCTTATGGTTTGGGAATGATTGACGGTGATGACTTGAATCCGGGTGAAAAGCTTGAATGGGAGGTCCACTACTACACAGCTCTGGCTCACTTAGCCATGGTGTTAAAGAAACATGGAAAACAGCTCATAATAGTTGAAAAAAAAAAAAAAAACTTTTGAAACTCCGCTGATAACTGCTTTAAGCTGTGTGTTATGTCTGTCTGTCTGTCTGTCTGACAGTTAATATGTTTTGTTTTTACCAAGATAAATATGTATGTGTCTACCAGTCATTGAATAAAAACGTGTTAAGAGAAAGATTAACTTTTTTTCACCTATTATGTTAACATGAGTCTCTGTTTTTCCTGTTGGATCGAAGGATTACTAATGGTTGATGTTGCGTGTAAACTCACGCTATGGATGGTGTTTACTCTGATAAACAGTTAGGCTGGAGAGGGGTTTGAACGGATATAATTATGTTCGATGATCTAAGACTGAGGAAATGGAGCTTGGTTAATGTCCAGATTAATTTTACTACGTTAGAAATAAAGCGATCTTAAATCTCAAGGTGATTTAGTTGGAAAATAAAGAACTTGTACAAAAAAATGAACTAAGCTGAGGGGCAAGAGTTGAAACTTGATAACTGAACCGGTTTTTATTTACTATGACTGAAAAATGTAGTTGGTGTTCAAATCTCAGGAGAATTGGACTGATAGTAATAAATTTATAGGAGTGGACTTGGACAGAGGACAGGAGCTAGAGTTTTATAATTGTTTACATCATATTTACTATGAAATACAGAGGGTAGAAATTACAGTGAAATTGTTGGGTTATTTACAAATATACGAGAGAGCTAGAGCTCAGTAACTGACTTGATATTATTTACTAACTTTGAAGTATGACTGCTTTAAATTTCTGAAAATTGATCTATTACTAACGATCTTGTACAAATGAACTAAGCCGGGGACAAGAGCTGGAGATGGCTTTGTTTATATAAGTAAAACTGAAATAGTTTTAATGAAAGGAACTATGAATGAATGAACAATACGAAGGGGGGGGGGGAAAGAAAGAAAAAAAAAGAGAGAGAGAGAGAGAGAGAGAGAGAGAGAGAGAGAGAGAGAGAGAGAGAGAGAGAGAGAGAGAGAGAGAGAGAGAGAGCGAGAGAGAGAGCGAGAGAGAGAGCGAGAGAGAGAGCGAGAGCGAGAGCGAGAGCGAGAGCGAGAGAGAGAGAGAGAGAGCGAGAGCGAGAGCGAGAGAGAGCGAGAGCGAGAGCGAGAGCGAGAGAGAGCGAGAGCGAGAGCGAGAGCGAGAGAGAGCGAGAGCGAGAGAGAGAGAGAGAGAGAGAGAGAGAGAGAGAGAGAGAGAGAGAGAGAGAGAGAGAGAGAGAGAGAGAGAGAGAGAGAGCGAGAGACAGAGACAGACAGAGAGACAGATCGTTACTCTTAAAATGTTATTTGGGCAAAGAACGAACGAAGTTGGTATATTCTCCACGTTACATTAATGATATTGGGTAAAGAATGAAGTTAGCATATTGGTCGTGTTACCTTACAAGGATGTAAGGGTGAGTGTGAAGGCGGGCTTGAAAATTGACATGATGATCATCCTCTGATGCGCTGTCAGTCTAAGTGAAATGGAGAAAGATATGTGAACAGCGGCAGCAGGAGAAAGGAAAATGATGTTACTTTCCCCAACTATTAAATGATCTGGAGAGAGAGAGAGAGAGAGAGAGAGAGAGAGAGAGAGAGAGAGAGAGAGAGAGAGAGAGAGAGAGAGAGAGAGAGAGAGAGAGAGAGAGACAGACAGAGCGAGAGAGAGAGACAGACAGAGCGAGAGATAGAGAGAGAGAGACATGGAGACAGAGACTGAGACAGATAGAGAGAGAGAGAGAGAGAGACAGGGAGACAGACAGACAGAGAGAGAGTCGCGGACCCTGGCGAAACGCAATGGTAATGGCTGCCCCACCACTTCCGGTGTCGGAGGAGAAATACCCAGACTAGTTGGAAAGTTGATCAGTCGGGCTACAACCTGCGACCAGTACGCTTACCCCGTCGCGACATTGAAAAACGCTTAAGGTAATGGTACACTCCCCTCCTGCAGGAGACTTTGCCCTCATCCTCACACACTTAGCACTTCCTGTAGGGGACGTTAATGGTTTGTCTAACCACATAATGGCCCGCTGTAGTCTCACAACGAGAGTGACTTCCCTCTTTCTTGACCCGAACACAGAAAAAGCCAGGTGCAGTCCCGTGTCTTTTCCATGCATTTCTTACATCACCACTTAAGACCTTCCTGTAGGGGAGTCAATGGGTTTGTCTAACCACATAATGGCCCAGAGCACACTCTCCAGACGAAGGGGAAGCTCCATCCAGCCCCCATCCCAAAACAACATAACAGGCTGTGTTGCCTTCTCCTCTCATCTACACACTAACTCACGATCAACTCTTTTACTCCTTCCTCCCTCTTCCTTCTATTTTCTTACTCTATCACTTACTCTACCACTTACTCTCACACTACTCTCATCTTTCCTGACCACTTACCATAAACCCCGACGACTAGACCCGCGCGCGCGCGGGGTGGGGGGCCGCACCTGCTCACACGCCACTCAAGACCGACACGCGCCAAACTTCCGGGAAATTCCCAAACCCCTGTGACTAGACACCCGCTGCGACGATGCCCGCGCGCGCGCACCACCTGGCACTCATCAACATAACTTACTCTCTTTCATAACCACTTACCATAACACACTCACACGCGTCCGAAAATCCCCCCCAAAACCTGTGCGACTACACACCTGCGCACCACCTGTCGGCTGGCACTCCATGGAGTGCCACCTGGCAGCTGGTGCGCGCGGTCGTAGTCACATATTACACTACTGAAGAGTGGCAAGCAAAGTGCCTCTGCACACTCTTTCAGTATCCATGGTGAGATCCCATCTGGACCAACAGCCTTTCCAACATCCAGATCCAGCAGGTGTCTCTTGACCTCCTCTCTCGTAATTTCGAACTCTTCCATGGCCACCTGGTTTACCTCCCTTTCTCCTAGCACAGTGACCTCACCTTGTTTTATTGTGAAGACCTCCTGGAACCTATTTTCGAGTTCTTCACACACCTCTGTCATTCTCTGTATACCCGTCCTCGCCTGTTCGAAGTTTCAATACCTGTTCTTTCACTGTTGTTTTCCTTCTGATGTGACTGTGGAGTAGCTTTGGTTCGGTCTTGGCTTAGTTTGCTATATCAATTTTCAAAACTTTTCTCTGCTTCTCTTCTCACCCTGACGTACTCATTCCTGGTTCTCTGGTATCTCTCTCTGCTTTCTGGTGTTCTGTTATTCCGGAAGTTCCTCCACGCCCTTTTGTTCAGTTTCTTCGCTTCCATACATGCCCTATTACACCATGGATTCTTCTGTTGCTTCTCGGATTTTTTCCTTTGGGCCGGGATGAACCTGTTTACTGCCTCATTACACTTTTGGGTAACATAGTCCATCATACCCTGTACAGACTTATCTCTGAGGTCTGTGTCCCAAGGTATTTCACTTAGGAAACTTCTCATCTGTTCATAATTCCCCTTTCGGTATGCCAGCCTTTTGATTCCTAGTTCTTTTCTGGGGGAGATAAGTCCTAGCTCTACCAGGTACTCAAAGTTCAATACACTGTGGTCACTCATTCCCAAGGGCGCTTCCATCTTAACTTCCCTTATATCCTACACATTTAGGGTAAATATCAAATCAAGCATTGCTGGTTCATCTTCTCTCATTCGTGTGTGTGTGTGTGTGTGTGTGTGTGTGTGTACTCACCTAATTGTACTCACCTAATTGTGCTTGCGGGGGTTGAGCTCTGGCTCTTTGGTCCCGCCTCTCAACCGTCAATCAACTGGTGTACAGATTCCTGAGCCTATTGGGCTCTATCATATCTACATTTGAAACTGTGAATGGAGTCAGCCTCCACCACATCACTTCCTAATGCATTCCATTTGCTAACTACTCTGACACTGAAAAAGTTCTTTCTAACGTCTCTGTGGCTCATTTGGGTACTCAGCTTCCACCTGTGTCCCCTTGTTCGCGTCCCACCAGTGTTGAAAAGTTCGTCCTTGTTTACCCGGTCGATTCCCCTGAGGATTTTGTAGGTTGTGATCATGTCCCCCCTTACTCTTCTGTCTTCCAGTGTCGTGAGGTGCATTTCCCGCAGCCTTTCCTCATAACTCATGCCTCTTAGTTCTGGGACTAGTCTAGTAGCATACCTTTGGACTTTTTCCAGCTTCGTCTTGTGCTTGACAAGGTACGGGCTCCATGCTGGGGCCGCATACTCCAGGATTGGTCTTACATATGTGGTGTACAAGATTCTGAATGATTCCTTACACAGGTTCCTGAACGCCGTTCTGATGTTAGCCAGCCTCGCATATGCCGTAGACGTTATTCTCTTTATGTGGGCTTCAGGAGACAGGTTTGGTGTGATATCAACTCCTAGATCTTTCTCTCTGTCTGTTTCATTAAGTACTTCATCTCCTATTCTGTATCCTGTGCCTGGCCTCCTGTTTCCACTGCCTAGTTTCATTACTTTGCATTTACTCGGGTTGAACTTCAACAGCCATTTGTTGGACCATTCACTCAGTCTATCCAGGTCATCTTGTAGCCTCCTACTATCATCCTCTGTTTCAATCCTCCTCATAATTTTTGCATCGTCGGCAAACATTGAGAGGAACGAATCTATACCCTCTGGGAGATCATTTACATATACCAGAAACAGTATAGGTCCGAGGACTGACCCCTGCGGGACTCCACTTGTGACGTCTCGCCAATCTGAGACTTCACCCCTCACACAGACTCGTTGTCTCCTGTTGCTTAGGTATTCCTCTATCCACCGGAGTACCTTCCCTCTCACTCCAGCCTGCATCTCCAACTTTCGCACTAGCCTCTTGTGTGGCACTGTATCAAAGGCTTTCTGACAATCCAAAAATATGCAGTCTGCCCACCCTTCTCTTTCTTGCCTTATTTTTGTTGCCTGGTCGTAGAATTCAAGTAACCCTGTGAGGCAGGACCTGCCATCCCTGAACCCATGTTGATGCTGTGTTACAAAGTTCCTTCGCTCCAGATGCTCCACTAGTTTTTTTCGCACAATCTTCTCCATCAGCTTGCATGGTATGCAGGTTAGGGACACTGGCCTGTAGTTCAGTGCCTCCTGTCTATCCCCTTTCTTGTATATCGGGACTACGTTAGCTGCTTTCCAAATATCTGGCAGTTCCCCTGTTGCCAGTGATTTGTTATACACTATGGAGAGTGGTAGGCTCAGTTCTCTTGCTCCTTCCTTTAGAACCCAAGGGGAGATTCCATCTGGGCCTATAGCCTTCGTCACGTCCAACTCTAGTAAACACTTCCTTACTTCCCCACTGGTAATCTCAAACTCTTCCAGTGGTTCCTGGTTAGCTATTCCCTCACTTACCTCTGGAATTTCTCCTTGTTCTAAGGTGAAGACCTCCTGGAATTTCTTATTCAATTCCTCACACACTTCCTTGTCATTTGTAGTGAATCCTTCCGCCCCTATCCTTAATCTCATAACCTGTTCCTTTACTGTTGTTTTTCTCCTAATGTGGCTATGCAACAATTTAGGCTGAGTCTTTGCCTTGCTTGCGATGTCATTTTCGTATTGTCTTTCTGCCTCTCTTCTCATCCTGACATATTCATTCCTGGCATTCTGGTATCTTTCTCTGCTATCCAGTGTCCTGTTATTCCTATAGTTTCTCCATGCCCTTTTACTTTGCTGCTTAGCTAGCCTACATCTTTGATTAAACCATGGGTTTCTCATCTTCATTTCTCTGTTTTCCTTTTGGACTGGGACAAACTTGTTTGCTGCGTCCTTGCACTTCTGCGTGATGTAATCCATCATATCTTGGGCCGTCTTTCCCCTGAGCTCTGTTTCCCATGCTATATCTGTTAGGAATTTTCTTATCCCCTCATAGTTTCCCTTTCGGTATGCTAACCTTTTGGTTTCGGTATCCCTCCTCGAGTTCAATAACCCTTCTTCAATCAAGTACTCAAACACCAGTACACTGTGGTCGCTCATTCCTACTGGGTCCTCAAAACCGATTTCTCTTATGTCGGAGTCGTTCAGAGTGAAGACTAGGTCGAGTCTCGCTGGTTCGTCATTGCCTCTCATCCTTGTGGGTTCTCCGACATGCTGCGTTAAAAAGTTGCTTGTCACCACCTCCAATAGTTTGGCTCTCCACGTATCCTCGCCTCCATGCGGTTCCTTGTTCTCCCAGTCAATCTTTCCGTGATTGAAGTCGCCCATGATGAGCAGGTGGGATCTATTTCTACAGGCAGCAGAGGCTGCCCTCTCAATTATAGTGTTAACTGCCTTGTTGTTGTTTTCATACTCTTGACTGGGTCTCCTGTCATTTGGTGGAGGGTTGTATATTACTGCTACTACTATTCTTGGTCCTCCCATTGTTATGGTGCCTGCTATGTAGTCTCTGAACTCCTCACAGCCCGGGATGGCCATCTCCTTAAAACTCCATTCCCTTCTCATGAGTAGGGCCACTCCGCCTCCTCCTCTACCTTCCCTCTCTTTCCTTATTACTGTATACTCCTGGGGAAACACGGCATTCGTTATGATTCCAGAGAGTTTTGTTTCAGTGAGTCCGATTACATCTGGGTTAACTTCTTGTGCTCTTTCCCTTAGTTCACTTGTCTTGCTTGTGATCCCATCTATGTTCGAGTACATCACCCTGAAACTGACTCTCTTCTGCTTCTTTTCTGGGGGGGACCTTTGGGATCTGGGGTGAGTGGGAGCTGGGGGGACCTGGCACGGGGGGATTGGTGGAGGAGGGAGGGCGTGTGTGTGTGTGTGTGTGTGTGTGTGTGTGTGTGTGTGTGTGTGTGTGTGTGTGTGTGTGTGTGTGTGTGTGTGTAAAGTATATATGGAAGCTGATCAGAATTACATTTCACCTTTGTAAATGTTCATTAATGACTATGTAAAAGACACATCAAACACTTTATGTAGGGCATACGTAAATCTGTGTATCTATGTATTTACGTATGTAGGTTAGCTTAGCATTTTAAAAGCACCGAATCGCCTTCTGTGGTTGATTGTTCAATAAACCCCTGAGCTATATGTTTAACACATCTCTAACCCTGTCCATGGAGAACAGAAGAAAATGTATATATGCTGGTTAGCATTGTAAATGTGTGGCCACGTCTGTGGTAGAAAAAAAAACTTCAGCTGTTGTCGCCGATGACACTCCCTCACCAGCTGTCCTCCGGTGTTGAATGCACCCTTCAAACCACTACAATTTCTGGTAGCCTCAGTGGGTATTCATTGGCTTCACATTCGAGCTTCCTAACAACTGAGCACTCCACTACTAGGCTTCCTCGTAGTTGTCACAGGTTGCGTTCCCAGGTACCTTCCCAAAGCCTCATTTAGAGGTAGGCTGTTGCAAAGGCTCGTCGCTCTACTAGCCAACTCGCCTCCCCATGTAACTGTCGGAAAGTAGCTTCACACACTAATAAGCTACACTAGCGCCGAGAGCCACACAACCACTGTCACTACCTGTTGGCTAATACTTAACACTAACTATGTCTGCTGACCAATAGTTTCTCGGCTCGGCAGAACTCTTACATTAATCACTTCCCTCCTGCATCAGTGAGTAATATTTACTGTCACTGAATTTTTCAGTTTCAGTGAACACTTTTACTGGCCATTTTCACACTGGCACGTCCTGCACAAATGTCACTTGTCTCCGACTTACCGACTCCCTCACTTTGTCGTGACTGCCTTGACCACCTAGAGGGTGACATTGCATTGTCATCATTAACTCCTAGACTTGTGGCTGATGTCCTTGGTCACTTCATAAGGCTGTGAGGCGACCCTCACTAATCCCTCTTGCATTAGTCTTCCCTGTACAGCCTCTTTCATCACATAAACCTCTTCAAAAGATCATCAGCTACATCTCCAGTATTTAAGAGATCTATTGTTTCCTCTTTGAAGCTTAACACTACAGCACAAAAGGGAATCCTGCAAAAATCACAAAGCACTCAATCATACATCCTTCCTTGTCCAGGTCTGAGGTAACAGTGACGGTTATGGCCTATGAGCTGTCTCGTAGCTTGGCTCGCCAGTGATGTCGGAAATTTCTGACACCCAAAGCAATAACCCGTAACTCGGCAAGATAAATGTGGTGTGTTAGGAAAATAAATTTACTACCAGTATTAATTTCTACAGAAGCGCAAAAAAAGTTTTCTAGTATCGATGGTGGGCTATTATGTCACGCACCACGTCTGACGCGGTGACGATGTCTTTATCTAATTCTTATTAAAACCAGACTGCAATTTGCTTTTATTTGCATTTGATATTTAGATTAGAAATTAACTAAATTTAACAAGAATTAAAGTGTACTTCCATCCCAAGGTGAATTTCCACATCCGTGACATTGATTCATGGGCAAAATAATAATCATGTCACGTATTCAGCATTTCTTAAATGCGCTTTTAATCACGGGAAATCTTTCGATCCAGTGTTATGAACAATGGAAAATTGTTCTCAGGTATTTAATGTAAAATATTAGGGGTATAAAATACCGCCAATATCGTCTCGTTAGTGAACGAGATTAATTAAATAACGTGACTAATTTACCGGACGTTCACCATGAAGGAGGGAGGAGGACGGGTCTCTTGCTCACAGTCTCTCATGTCAACACGAACTATCTGATCCCTGCTGAAGTAAGCCAACTATCATCGTCCAATATGTGGGTCATCTGACGTACCACGGCTCCCAGACTTTGCTGCTAGTTTCACACAAGGGAAATTGTGTCCGGTCGATTATTAACATTCTATTGGGATTTATGGCTATATTTACCCTTGATAGAATTAGTCGGCCGTTACCCCACAGGAGAATTTAAACATCAAGAGTAAGTTTAGGTCTAAATAGGAAATTAGTCTATTCATTTGAGATGAACTGGGTAAATATTAGAATTGCAGGAGTTACATTGTATGTTATCCACAGAATGGAGAGAAGTAATTAATTATCAAAAGAAGGCACCAAACCAGGAAGGTGATGTAGCACCATCAAATGTAGGGAATAATCAGAGGGCATTAAATATCACCAAGGATGCCAATACGAGAACATATACGCATAAGGCGAATGATATCAAAAGCATCCGATTCACCAAGGGACAAGCGACCGCGAGGGATGGTTGAAAGCAAGAGACACGCTCATCCTGGAAGTCAGGACATTCAACAAGGATATGCACAACCGTAAGAGGGACAAGGCAATTTGGACAATAAGGAGCAAGGCGAAGATCCATTAAGTGACCATCAGTTAAGCGTGTATGGCCAATAAGCAACCTCACCAGAGGTGTTTCCCACCACCAGTTATGGTGGTAGGAGGAAGGCCATGAGGAGGACACTACTCTTAAGACAATGCAGTTTGTTTCCAGTACCAAAAGACCAACAATCCTGGCAACGGGTAAGGATGGAGGAATGAATAACTGGGTAAAAGTTGGAATAAGGAGTACCTTTACAGGAGATGGGACAAGAGTGGACAGCTTCCCTAGCGACAGCATCCGCAGGCTCATTTAAAGACACCAATATGGCTGGGAACCCAGCAAAACTCAACCGACTTCAATTTACTGGAAATAAACAGTCAATGTTGAATCTCGACGACCACTGGATGAACCGGATTAAACTACCCAAGAGCCATGAGGTGTGACGGTGTTCCCCCCCTTATATTTCTCCCACGCCTGCTGTAAGAGTCATGTCCACTTCACCCGAGCGTTCTCTACGTCGCAGGCATCAGTTTGATATATGTGGGAGAGTGTAGTGTTCTCGAGGTGGCGAGAAATTCGTAAAAGAAGAGTATTTTGGGCTGTGGTATAGGCCCTTTAGGAAGCCAATATGGCGCTGGCTCCTCTGTTTTGCCGCCAAAACTGTGTGACGTCAGTGACACCAGATTGGTCACCGACATCGACGTGGCACAGGGAGCCAATGAAAACCTCCCATGGCGAATATGACGTCACGAAGGAAGGGGGTCCGGTCAGTGCGCGACTCTGGCGCCATCAGTCTAAGACAGCACGTCAAGGAGGTCGGACGTGCGCTGGGGGGTCCTGTCAGTTGGACAGTTTACCCCGTCTCCAGAGGACTTACGCATCACCCATGGTCTGCCAGCACCTGTGGGGTCTTCCTTCGTTCATGTGTTGGACCAGAGAAGGAATTGACAGAATATTGAGCATCAAGTGCTCCATGGACAGGTGTTGTGCAAGAGTGGAGTCTAGGCAGCAACGTATGCGACGGCTGATAGCTTCACAGTGATGACGTAGTGGCTGGGCCAATCCTCCGTGAGGGAATCAGTCTGACACGACACGTCAAGGTGGACGGATGTGTGAAGGTTGATCCTGTCAATCTGATAGTAATACGCCATTCCTGTGGATCTTACGCGTCACCCGTAGTCTGCAAGTACGCCGACAGGTCTTCATTCATTGTATGTGTGGACCGAAGAGGGAATTGACGGCATACTGAGCATCAAGTGCTCCAGGGTCGGGTGCTGTGCAGGTGAAGTCTAGGCAGTATCGTCTGGGACGTTTGATAGCTTCACAGTGACGACGTAGCGGCTGGGCCAATCCACTGGGAAGCAGTAAGGGAAGACACTAATTGGGAATCCGAACGACTGCAGCCGAGACGTAGGTAGGCAGCCGTAGTTGGGAGGAGAAGTTGATAGCTGGGAGACCGACTCCAACCCTACAAGACGTGGAGGAGGGGCACGGACCCGCGGAGGACAGAACACGGAGACGACGTGTTTATTTTGGGACGTTGATTGGGTTCCTGGAGGACACGACAGGGTGTGTGTGGGGGCGTTCCCTACACGAGGCGGGAGCCTGGACCAGGAGCTACAACTCAACTCTCACCGGAGGATAGGTGGAAGTAGGTGATTCTAGTTTCCCTCCCAAATTCCCCTTTAGTCAGCTATATTATTTAGCCAGAGTATTTTGTATGTCATGAGCAAGGCTCACCCATGTCACAGTAAGGCACAAGTGTGCAGCGAGGGGCTACACAGAGCACTCACGGTATCTATTATTATTATTGGTGTGTGCAGGCACCCGGAGTAATTGATGAATTTACTGTGTTGATAATGTCTTTCATGAGACTTTAATATGATCATTTAGTGAGAGAATATATATATATAAATGTACCAGTATTTGGTGTTAGGCTAAGTGCCCAGTAACTATATTATTACTATTATTGATGTCTATGATTTATCTATATATATATATATATGTCTATGCTTGTGGATTGAATAACCATTTATGTGTGCAGTGATCAATTGAATATTCGCCCACGAAAGGAATTACTAAGAACTCCAGTAATATATACTTGCATGCGTTATCATTAAATGAGGTGCAGTGTGTTATACCATGATAATGAATTATTGCGTTCATTAATATAGAAATGTGTGATTGAGCTCAAGATCAGTGCAGTGAATCATCTGCGTTCTATTGCCATTATAGCAGTAATCGTGTTGTGTGTTAATGCAGTGATAGTTGAGAATTTAAAGAAACAGGCGCCTCACGCCAGACAAACAGATAAACGAACATTCGCGCGGTGAGAATCGCCCAGCTGATTTTGACATTGACGTGAGGGGGGAGCATTGCCAGCTTGGCGAGTTCATGATTATTTGTGAGAACGAGCGACTTTTGCATGAAATAGCTGTTTGTTTATTGATATAATTATGTGATGTCTTGAGTTTTAAGTAAAACACAAAATACCTTGGCGTTTGTATCATCCCCTCCATATTTCTTGTGGCTATATAATACGTGAAAGGAGATAGAGTGATAGAAATAAATACCTGCCTGATGGCAAACCTATTAAGTGTGCTCTTGCCACTGTTACCACAATTCAACAAAATGACTGACGTGTTACTGGACACGGGAAACACCGGTTGGCGACCTTGTGGTTAGTAGTAGAGCCTTCTGTCGGGGCGGGCACACAGCAGTTAAGAGAACAAGCTGTGTTCTCACTCATTCTCGATCAGAGGCCGGTTGGGATTGACTGGGATACTCTCCTGGCGTACAGTGGCGCCGTGAGGATAGAGTGAAGACCCGCAGGGCTACGGTGAGTGACCTTGGGTATACTGTTACTCGCCCCTCTTACGGTGAACCCCGACAGAGGACACTACGAGAGTTAACGACAACCACAAAGGATTATTGACAACGAGAAAGCAGGGGACGAAGGGCAAAGAGAATAGCATAAAGTACTGCTGCAAAGATGCTAGTCTCCGGAGGCAGGCGACACATAAGAGCTGTCAGGAAAAACAACAGTAGCCTACACCGTCCGCAGACTTAGACCCATCGGTGATGATGGAAACGGAGCGGGAGTGCGAAGAAAAGTGTTCATGGAAAAGCCACTTCAGAATGGAGAGAAGCAACTGGGAGCCAGCTGTCTCAACTTATGGTTTACACGTGGGCTCAACACCAACTAGGCTAAAATTTGGACCGTGTCTCGAAGTTCCACTGACTTAATATGCAAAACAACTCAGAAGCTAAGCCCTCCTAACGTATTCATTGATAATTGTAGTTAGTCTACTAACTTAAGAAATGTATTTTTTACCATGATTTACTAACTCCATGATTACATCATATTATAATGTGGATTTAGCAATATTAAATCAACCTCCCAAGGTTGTGTAAGTGGTAACACCTAGCAGGTATATAAATCAATCATACAGACCACTCAGTTGTAACTAATCTTAATATAAACAAACATCTGCTGGGAAATTCCCACATGTAACGGTCTCGAGTCAACTTTAGATTAGAGGAAGGTGCAGGGCTGTGGTCAATCACGAATCTCGTTGCATCCTGGGTATGCCAGTGTCACCGCTCTAGGTGGAAACCTACTCTCCTATAATTGTCACAGGCTCCAAATTTGGGGAATACTAGGCTATTGTCTTCCCTTACAAATTCCTTAAAGCTTAATTTGTAACAAAATCTCGAAACTCGCATTTTCTCACAAACTAAAACATTCTTTTGGTCTCCTAGCACGTTTGTAGGGTGGATTTATGTATCGTTCCATCTCTGCCCTGCTTGTGCTGCTCAAGACCTCTGTCTTAACCATGTCCTTACATATAAGTAATCGAAACCTGATGTATTACCCGTTTTCCTATTGATTCCTTTCTTCAAAATAAGTGGTTCATAGTTGGTCAAATTCTTGTACCATCCCACAGATCCTGATGTTGCAGCTGTGGTGTTGTGATCTCTACATCCCTTGCATTCCTCTATCTCTTAATTATTTGCTTATTCCATGCTAGATTCGGGTATGCAAATATTTGCATGTTTTCTCATGGTTACAAGTTTTGCAGCTTCGTCTGGAAAGGCACTCCATGTTCCTACATGACCTTGCACCCAGTTGATAAACATTATATTACGTAAGTATTATATTAAGCCTAAGACTTAATATTAAGTCTTAGGCTTAATATTTTCGTTCATCTGGGAGCCCCTGTTATGTCTTGCATTGCTTTGCTTTGAATAACCGCAACACATTCTCCTGGCCAGTGGGTAATGTGTGAGTAAAGCAGGTAAAACATTATGAACGTCCCACACCTAGACTGAGCTCTGTGATTGCGATCATATTCAGTTGCAATTTTGCCTTTCTCAGATACTTAATTTCCTGTTTCAATGTCATTGTAGAATCTATCCATACTCCAAGATATTGGTATCGAGTAACCCATTGTAGGTTAATATCTTTAATTACCCGATTCAAGGTGCCTGATTTACCAGAGGGGGCACAACCCCACAACCATTTACCACAACCCTAGTGGCCTCGAAGAGTACAGGAAGCCAGCGGCTTGTCCAAGGTCCCCACCATTTGCCTTTTATGATCTTTTCTACGTATATTTTAAAACTGTTTTGATAGTTACGGCTTCGGCGGGTCGGCGTTTCCATGGGTTAATGTGAACTGTATGTGAAAAAGCATCTCCTGTTTTCAGTCCTACATTGTGGCTTGTTGAGCTTGAAATTGTTGCCGTTTGCGATACGTATGACCGTGTGAAGAAAATATCCGGAATCAACATCCTCTAACTTGTTCAGCATTTTTAAGGTTTCAGTGAGATCCGCCCCGTCATGCCTGGTTTGCAGTGTTAGTCCTGTGGCCTTCAAACGTTTCTGATATGAGAGATGACTGGCGCAACCTGTCCTCTTACCAATTACATCTGAATTTGGCCGTTTGCCCGTATCGCGGAAAATGGACGTAATTTGAAAATGAAAAATAATTTAAAATAAATTTTGAATATTTGTTTTCCAAAACAGCAAATTATGGGTCCTCTGGTAGGTTAGGAGGGCAGGAAGATCGCCTAAGGTTTCAAAACGCCATGAAAACCGTTAATTGAAAGTTTCCGACCCTAATCTTAACTGAGTAAGTCGGAGGACTCAAAACAGAAAACGGGACAGTACATCACTTTCGTGAGCCTCATTTCAAATTACGTCCATGTTTGGCCATACAGGCAAACGTGCGAAAAGCGACGCATTTTTAAGAGGACTAGTTGGGAATGACTTGTTGCCCAATGTTGCACCTCCTCCCGAGCCGCTGTGTCCTTCTGAAAATGAGGTCTCCGTGCTTGTATACATACAGTTATCCAAATGGGTGCGCACCAGAGAATTATACAGTTTAACAATTACCTTGTTTTCCTTATCGTCGAAAGAACGCTTGATTATCCCAAAAGTTTCGTTAGCTTTTCGGACTGCTGCACCCACCTGTCATGCAACTTGTAATGAGTGGCGTATTTTGACAAGATCATTTTTTTCATCAATCTGCTGTAATATAATGCCATTAATTTGGTAGTCATGGCGTGGGTTGGTGCCCCACATGCATGGTCTTGGATTTGTCTATATAAAAAATCCTTTTCCAGTCTTCTGACCATCTGTGGATTTCATGTAGATCTCTATGCAAGACTTCAATATCGTTATCACTTCCCACTGTACAAAATCTTTGCGTCGTCTGCAAATTTGATGATGTGGTTTGTAATACTCATCTATGCCAGATATATATATATATATATATGACAAAAAGGGTAGGTCCCAAAATGAACCCTTGTGGCACCCCACTTAACACATTTCTCCATTCAGTTTCCTTTCCACTCAACACATTCAGAAAACCATTAGTTTTCTTTCCTTCAATCATTGTTTTATTCATCCTAATATTTTATTATTTATTCTATGAACCTGCAATTTTCTTGCCAGTCTTTCAAATGGTTCCTTATCAAAACCTTTAGCAAAATCCATGTATACTACATTCACTGGAAGGCCGTCGAGTGGCTGGTTACCGTTTCCAAAAATATGAGCAAGTTTGTAAGGCCGAAGCTTTTTTAACAATCCATGTTTTATCGTTTGTACAAGATTGTACACTGAAAGATGGTGAATGATTCCCTCCGAGGACTCTCTCCATGAGCTTGCAGATGTGATGGTAAACTGTCCGGCAAGTAGTTTTATACCGAGCTCTTTCTGCCATTTTTAGAAAAAAAGGGTGACATTTCCAATCTAGGGGGACTACCGTCTGGTCCAAAGATTTAGTGTCAAGTAGTTTCAGCGCTAGGCATAGTTATTCTGCCAGTTCCTTTTAAACGTTGGATTGGATTCCGTCCACACCTGGGACATTTGAGTTTTTTTTAGGCTGTCTGGAGTGCAGTCACCTAGTCTCATATCCCTAGATTTCTGTGCAGATATTTTTAGTCGTAAAATGCTTCATTCAGACATTACTTTATCTAGCGCCACTTGTGCTTAATTAAAAAGTGAAGGACCTGTGATGACTACTGCTGTATCTTCGGCATAGCTAAGCAATTTAACTCTTTCAAAAGTCATGGTAACGAGGTTTTCTATATGGATGTTAAAAAGAATAGGACTGAGGACGATTCCTTGTGGAGTTTCATTCTCATACAAGTGTAGTCTGACACTTGGTCTTTCAGCTTTACTCTGGCATACCTGTGACTAAGACTCTTGAATCCACACTAGCATTTTTCTCTTTACAATTTTATGATTAACGTGTAAAAATGCTTGTTGGCTTGCAAGTTCGAAGGCTTTTTCTAGATCAGGGAAGATCTAGAAAAATACTCATCTAACTTAATACCTTCACCCGAGTTGACTCTTCCTAGTAATGTTGCTATGCCGTTTTCAGTCCCTCTAGTAAAACCAAACATTTTTATGCAGGTCTCCAGTCTTTCACAGTAGCCTCTCTACGACCATCAGTTCTGCAATTTTACTAATACATGATGTTACTGAAATAGATCTGTAACTGCCATTGTCTTTCGGTTTAGAAATTGGAATGTCTGCTTTCTTCCAAGAGGTCGGTAGTTTGCCTAGCTCCCAAGATGCATTGATAACGTACAATAACCAGCAGCTCTTCAGCAGGACCTGCATGTGCGATCATGGAGTATGTAATATCAGCACCGGGTGCAGCATCATTGCCACCTTTTGGGCTCCGATTACTAAACAGAAACTAAAGGAACATTCGCCATTTGTAGCTGTGCTCCCTTGAATGGCCCGTCAACCTCCAGTTTCTTTTCTGCCTTCTGACCATTGCAGGAAGATGATATGAAGCTGCTTCTGCAAACAGGACATCAAGTTACTCAGCCTCCTGCAATGGTTAAATACATGCATGTTGTCGAGAAGGTCGACCTAACGTTTTTTTAATCTGTCCCTATATCTTTCCAAGACTACAATGTTCATTTAGAGTGACACCACTCAAACCATCTTGCCTGCGTTTACTCTTTAGAAACTCGTCTAGCTTCAGATATGATTGCTCGTAGCAGAGTTCTTCCTTCTGGTGTGCGGTTTCTCTAGAGATGTTTTCTCAGAATGTTGACTGTGGTTTTGTTCTTTAACTTCTTTACTGTTGACTAAATAGTTTTTACGTTTTGTGTTTCCTGGGATGATGACCGGAATAGCTGTTTCAGCAGCTGTAATGGCTTCCTGGAGATTGGTTACCTATATTCGAATCCTTGGGTGGCTAGTATGTATTTCAAGCTTTTCATTTTTCAAGCTAGTCATGGTATATATTCCAGTTGGCCTTTATTAGATTCCACCTCGGTTGTGCCAGTGGTGTTAAAGATCTTTCTATGTTTAGTGATGTGATAGTAGCATTGTGGTCACTGGTGATCACCAGGTCGACTTCACATTTCGCCTGGTGCTTGAGTGCAGTTCAGATTAGCTTAAGACAACCTCCTTGAATGTGTGGGGTGTTTCCCAGGGTTGAGAAGTGTAATCTCAGGTACTTTTCGCAGAACTTTAGCTAAATGGCTCCTATCTGCATTGGCAGGCCCAGTTACAGTTGATTATGAGCATTAAAATCTCAGGTAATAGTTATATCATACATCTCCATGACAAGCACTTCCTCTGCTAGTTTACATCTAGGGGCTTATAGACGTTATATACGAGAAGCTCAATATTAGCCGTATTCACTATTACTGCTAATACCTTCACTCATCCCCACCCGAAACCGGATCTATTTTCTTGCTTTGTATGGTTCTAATTAACGAAGATCATTAACCCTTCGTCTACCCTGTTCATGAAGTATAATGTACTGGCGATATTCAGCTAATCTGAAGGATTTTGTGGCTGGGTAGACCGTTTCTTGCAAAACGATTACATCAGCTTTTGTAGCGATTGCAGCTTCCAGAGGAGTGCGGGGTTATATTTCCAAGACAGTTTGTTCCAATGCAGAATTCGTAATGAAGACAACTTTCTGTTGGTGTTGACTTTCCTAGTAGAACTCCTCTTTGGAATTGTCAACCATATTCTCCACTTCGCTAGCAGTGTCGCTGCAAATCGAACTGGATTGATTGTTTGTGTCTGTCTCTTGTATTACAAGATATCGTTGTTCGTGATTCGCCACTGCTTCCTGCATTTGCTTTTGTGGATCTTGATGGTTTGATGCAGACGAGGAGTCACAATAACGTAGCTGAAACATGATGACCAAACCACACTATTAAGTGAAGGGACGACGACGTTTCGGTCCGTCCTGGACCATTCTCAAGTCGATTGTGATGCTTGATGTGATGTGACTACCGGACTCTTATTGGTAGTTTATGTCCATGTGTTTGTCCTCTTGTGCTTTGTCTTGTCTTGTTCTGTTTCTTTTCTAATTGTAGGGTACTGCACGATCTTCTCCATTATTGCACAGCGATTGCTTGATCTTTTGTCGAGAGGCATTATGCGTCATTTGTAAGTAACTGGTAATGGTCTTTGCCATCATGATCTATGGTTTTTCAGCTGGACCTCCGTAAAACCGTAAATCTGTTTTATAGACTCCTAAAGTGATCGTATTTTGTTTCCATGTTGTATTTCTGCAGTAGTTTTGTGCATTTTCTGATTAGGAGTTTCTCGATGTGTGTGATTGAGTTCTATGAGCATTGTCATCTGTTGTGGCTGTTCACGTGTGTTACAGACGTTAATGTTGGTGTATGTACAGCTGGTCTGATTATCCTGACCCAAGCTGCCTGCACCTTTCCGTATGGTAGTTCTCCAAACATATTTCCTCCTCAACTTGGACATTTGGCTGGTGTGGTCTAGTTTACCTTGTGCTTGGCTATACAGTCTTTGGTTGGATGCCTCAAGCTGTACACTCCGCATCTCTCCTGCCCGGTGCAGCGTGTTTGATGGTAACTTTGACACCTTAAGCAGCGCAGGGGCTCTGGGACGTATGGTCTGTCAATATATTCCCTTATTTCCACGATTGAATATTTATGGCGCATGTCGCATAACAGACACCCACACCCGAACCTTACATGTCACCACTTTGCATTTAGGATTTGCCTGTGTTCTAGTATTGGATCCAGTGGAAAGTCGACTGAATATTCCAACAGCAGGACTTGTATGCATCTTTCTGAAGGGTCCAGCTTTTAGACGCATTCAGGTTTTCCCTTGCCGGAATGTTACCGTTTCTAGGTAATTTACAATCTTTTGGTCTGGTTGTGCCATTATAATTTCTCCTTTCACGTTTAGAGTGACGGAATGTTTGATCTCTGGTTGGAGTATTTCCATTGCCGTTACTACGCCATATGCTGTAGGAAAGTTGTCTGTGTGTATTATGGTGTTACGATATCGACAACATCGTCGGAGCATGGCGTGGAGATTTCAGCACCATCTATGAGTCTGCACACTACGTGCTATTGGACGCAATATGGACAACGCCATCTGGTGGTGGTAGCCTGGTATCAAATGGCTCTGGTTTCCTGCCTTAATCGCAACGTGAGGTCGACGTGGATGACCTCTGCCCAGGAAACACAAACCGAAACTGTCTCCATTTTCTGCTTGTTACAATTTGTAATAAAGTTGTTACATCTTGGCTAAACGTGTTTATGACGTATTAAAAAGTTGTTACAACTTGCTAAATTGGTTGTTATAACAGGTTAGGATGTGTTAAAACTTGTTCGAACGTTGTACCAACGTCGTAGTTTCGGTGTGTTTGGCAGGTGGTGAGTGGCATACCAAGATCAGTGCCACCTAGTTTGTGCCGAGCATAATGTCAACTCCCCGGGTGAGTGAGAATTACCTCATGGTTTCCCCAGTGTACCGTCCATCTAATTGATGACGTTTTATGTCCACAGAAGTGACATGTGGAAGCAGTTGTACTGAAGAAGCCAGTTTACCTTGGGCAGTCCACGTACTCTCAGCTTAGTCCTGGAAGAGGACTAAGTAAGCCGCCGTCGATCTGCACAGTGTTAGCTGCTAAATTACGCAGTGTTGGTAGAGATCGGCATACCCGAGATTGGCTTAGGAGAGTAATGGACGACAGTGAGGTGCCTATCGTGAAATGCTGTTAACAGGTTGCTAGAGGTTTCTGCCAGGATGTTAGCTCCCTTTGTGTATGGTTGTTTGTGACCCGATCAGCATGTTGCTCAAGTCCTCTGCCAGCGAGTACCTGGAGAGCAAAAGTGCAGTGTAGGCACCTCGTGATACTGGGTCGGTGGATTGGTGTACGTACAAGGTGAATTTGCCAGTGTTTATCAGTACACGTGCACAAGGTACTGGACGGTGGAAACACGAGTTAGTGAACACTGCCAACACAGTAGTGTCCTGCGTGAAAGTGACTTGTACATTAGAGTATTTATAATCTTTTAATCTATTTTTAATGGTGAAAGTGTAAATATGTTTATGAAGGGAATAGTGTATTGTTTATTCCCCTCCCTTATTCTTTAATGCACTATACAGCCAGTTCTTGAAAGCATACTACCGACTTGGGGTCGGATACTATAAAAGTGGTTAATCCATCAAGAAACCGGTTACTGGTCCTAAGTGGACATAACATGGGTTTTGGATTTTTTAAATTCTAAGTCTGCAATTTGGAAAGATGTGAAGAGTCTGACCGGCTGGTGTGTAACTGGTGCTGTTCTCTCTAGGTATATTATGTCTGGATTCTTCCTGAGAGAAGTACTTTGTGTAGCCTCGATAGCAGTTCTCTTCTCTACTTTCTGTACGTCGGTGTATTGTCCCTCGTTGTCTGAAAACTGCTTCCATTTCCTATATCTGTTCGATTTTTTTTATGTCTCCCAGTAGTAAAAGCCGATTCACATTCCTAGGTCTGGATAAATTTATTTTCTTTCAACTGAGGTCGAAAAATAATTTTCCCAGATAGAATCTGGGATACCTAACACCTAGTTGAGCAGTTTGCTCTTCCTTTCACTGTCAAGCTCTGTACACCTTTAAAGGTGTGCCATGGTGGTACTGCTCACAAGGTATCGACCAGCTCAGTGATACAGCCCTCACACACCATAATAGATCATTGGGAGCCAGGCGACCAGACCACTGTGGTAACAGTGTGCGCAAAACAAGCCAGGTGTACAACAGTCTACAAGGTTATTTATACAATTGCAGAAGAAACCTGCAACGTTACTTCCAAACAACTGCGCGACACTTTTCTGGCGGTCGGATACGAATACAGTTAGCGTGTTACATCAACAGCTCTGAGTCTGGGTATTGATGAGTTGTGCCTCACAAAACGGCGAGGATTTGAACCGATGGTTGCTCAATCTAAAGTTTTCCAGAGAACAAACCCGTGTGCGGCCTGCTGTACCAGTGACGCCGGCAGCGAGTCTCATGGCTGGTGATCGGCTCATCCTAGTAATGTAGGTCATATTAATGTAGGTAATATTTTGATATATTAATATACTGTGCATATTTAGGCATTGGTTAGGTTAGGAGTTTAGGTTCTGATGGCAATTATTTGTATTTGTAGTACGTGGGTGAAGCACTTTTCAACTCTGGTTCGAACAAATGTCAACAGTGAATCAGTGATCGAGAAATGTTTGATCATCAGTTGTGGCAGCCTGTCCAATAAACAAAGGCTAAAGTACATTCCATGCATCCGCCAAACCCCATTTATTAATGAAAACGGTTTACACTAAACTGGTGACATTCGAACACCTTTGGAACAAGTGCTTCGCTGACGACTTTTGTTCAAACCACAACGCTGTAAATGCTTCACCCACGTACTACAAATACTTGCCAACAGACCCTAAACACCTAACCTAAACAATGCATAAATATCCACAGTATGCTAATATATATTGTTAATTTTTATTTGACAAAAGTTCTTTTTTGAATTAACAGCATGTTAAAATAGACGAATGCGTCTTGGTGGTTGACCACAGGATGGAATGGACTAGGTCTGAGGACGGGTTGGTTGTGGGACATGATACAAAACGTTTCATTTATAAACATGGGGGCTTGGCAGGTGCATGGTATGGACTTTATCCTTTGTTTATGAGGTCGACCTGTTACACACTACTCAATAAATCCTGCTCTAACATTTCTCTAAAAGTGCTTCGCTGACGACCTCTGCTCGAATCCCAAAGCTATAACTTTCACCCCATGTAGTTCTGATACAAATAATGGCCAACAGGACCTTAACACCTAATCTAACCTACCCCCTAAATTTACATTGAAATTGAAATTATAATAACTTTGATGATGATAATACAATTTTTAATAAACAATGATGAAACTGATGAATGCATTGGATTGGGTGGATTGGATTTGGAGGAGGACGGCTACCACTAACTAGCCAGGCCTGAGGACGTGATGCTGGAAACGAGCATTTGCCCTTTTGTGGAAGAGGACTGGCTGCTTTACTACAGTTTACTATACAGTTTACTATGCAATTTAATACACAGTTCACTGCAGTTCAAGCCGTCCATGAATGGGCAAGTTCAAGCAGACCTGAAATTTACTATCTAGACCTGCATGGAGGAGCTTCCCTTCCTAGGTACTCAAGTGTGTGTATATATAGACGGAGAAAGACGCCTAATAAAGGTTTATTACAAAGACTCAGACCTTCACTTTTATTAACATCCTGCCACCCGGTTTCTTTCAAGAGACCTCTTTTATTCTTCCTGGGAATCCGAGTCAAAGGAATAACAAGTGATCAATAATCTGGGGAAAGCCTTTGAGGTGCTCTGGGGGCATCTTTAAAGCTAGAGGCTGTCCAGAACCTACCATACAAGCTGCTGCCATGAGACTAGGCCCTCTCCAGCGACAAATTCTTGCACAGGAACAAACACATCCAGACTATAGAGGATGGTTCTATCCTAGTTATATAATTCAGACAGCTTCAGGAAACATCCGAAAGGAAGTTAACAAGCTCTAGTCATGGTTAGTTTAGTTCAATTATTATGCACCCCATACCCATCATGTGGGCGGTAGTGGAAAGGGTTACAGAGGCACATAATGGGCTCAAGGACTCCCGAGACTCAAAATTGTGGGGAACTGTGAGCCCCACAATTTTGCTAAACAAGTTACAATCTTGAGCTAGTTAAAAATTCAAAAGATCGTCACATCATTGGGTTAGAGATCGACCATAAGTTCAATTACTAAATTAAGAAACTGACATATGAAGAGAGCTAGTATCAATATGATTGTCCTGCACACCGCCCCCCATCCAGTGGGCAGCGGTGGATAGGTTACAATCACTAAGTTACTACCTTCAGTTAGCAAACTAGGGATATTTGGCCAAGATTTCTTGTAGTAGATTATTTTAAATGAAGTATTTACACATCTCTGGAACATGTTTATAGAATTCTCTGAATTCGCGTATCTTTTTGCCCTCCATCACAGTGACGGAGGGTGTGCGAATAATTTTGTTAACAGTTTATATTTGGTCAGGTCTACATCAGCAGAAAATTTGAATTCCCAATGATACTTGTAACCGAATGTAAGCCGAGCAGTTGCAACATCTTGAAGTCTCCAGATTGTATTGGATGAATCATAGGCGTGTGGCTCCTCTTGCATGATAATATAATGATAGATGGAATTACTGGTGTCGATTTCAATTCGCCTCAGCGCTACAAGATTTTGTTGAAGTTCTTTTGCTCTCAGACTGCTTATTGGCAATCCAAGGTTATATTCAGTTTCTCCTTTAAAGACATTCTCTGGCTAACTCATCAGGTCTATCATGCATTCGGAGGCCAACATGAGATGGAGTCCACATGAAATGGACTCTTACCATCATTAATAATTTTGTTGTATTTGTGTCTAGCTTCAGACACGAGCATGTTACATCTATGTCTTAAGAGTTGAGAGCAATTAAGGATGAGTTTCTTACAATTAATGTATCAAGTTTGAAGACTTACACACTTCAGTGGGAGAATCGAGGCAAATACTTCTGTCTGAAGGGTAGAGCCCCAGTTATTTATACGGACTCGCAACTCAAAATATAAGCCATTGCACACTGTCAGGACAACTGCACTTTCAGCTGCTCACGGTGGGTGTTGGGAACCATCAGTGTATTTGATTTGAGAGAGAATCCTCTGGACAGAGCATCAATATGGGTAAAGGCGTTGAGCTTTACCTCAAGACGAAGCTCGGGCTGATCTTTAATTTGCTTCTTGGGTGGAAAGGGAGATATTAAAATGGGAAATGGTGTAATCTCCCACGATGCAGTTAAGTGCCGTTGTTGTCTCTCTTGGTACAAATTATAAATAATATATTCAGAGTTCAGTTCATTTTAGTTATCCATTTGGAACAATGTTGACCTTCAAATACAATAATCAACGAGGGGCTCCTGTGCAAGGGTTAAGATGAGTTAGCTTAAGCATTTTTATACCACTGACAGTTAATTTCAGTAACACGATCAACAACGCTCGGAATATTAAGTTCCTTTCTTATGCTAAGTATCATTGTGATACGATGGCACCCAAGGATTATCCTCAAGGCTTCGTTCTGCAATTTTTCAAGCCTTTCAAGCTCTTTCAGAGCATCAAAGCAAGCAGAGGTGCAGCATAATCTACTAAAGATCTAATGTATGAAAGGTACATCATTTTGACAATTCTGACATTGGCATCATAGCCTGAGTGATAATCTACAATAGCCTTGAGATCTGAGCCTCTCTTTATACTGACGACAAAGTCTGAATACAACAGGTCCATACAGTGGCACCTCAAGGCCAAGTTATTTGAATCTGTTTACATAGTCAAGCTGGGATGTATCAGACAGTTACATCTTGCGAACAGCAGCTCCTTGCCCGGGTCCCAACCACTTGAGCTGGACGGTAGAGCGACGGTCTCGCTTCATGCAGGTCGATGTTCAATTTCCAGCCGTCCAAGTGGTTGGGAATCATCCCGCCCCCCATCCAGTCCCACCCCAAATCCTTATCCTGACCCCTTTTAAGTGCTATATAGTAATTATGGCTTGGCACGTTCCCCCCTGATAATTCCCTTCCCTTCCTCCTTGCCTGGCTGGGAGCCGATATAGTATGTTTTCTCTGCCGAGATGACTAAACCTAGGTCCTGACACGAGTTTAACACAGTTAAGAGTGTTCTGCTTGCTGGCATACCCAGTGCTGTGTATCTTATCAGTAACATAGGATCTTTTTTGGCATGGAAATTCCTGCACGGGCCCGTCTGGCTGGCACACTAAATGTTGCTTGTTTCTGTTATACTTAGGCGGAGTGTGAGTATTTATGACTCGTATGGTCGCTTCAGTAAGGTTTTGTCCCCATGTGTTTAACAACTTCTTCTTTGTTCAATCTAAGTTGAAATCTTACTGGGTTTGTAACTGTGCACAGTGTTAGATAATGCAGCATAGCTAATCATGTGCACGTTGTGTTTGTTCGGAACACAGTTTAACAGCGTGTTTATTAAGATATTAAATAATTTAGGACTGAGGACACCTCCCTGTGGGGTACCTAGTTCGAAGTCTCTTGTTACATAACTATGCCCCTGGGAAAAACATGACTTCCTGTTGGATAAGGGACCCCTAATTCAACAAAGAAGCCGACCACCCATATTCATTCTCGCAAGCTCACTCAAGATAACATGTCGGTTTGCAAGATCAAAGGCAGACTTGAGATCTAGGAAGGTGGTATATAATTTCAGTGTGCAGGGTAAGAAAGGTGGCGATGCAATGATGCACACTCCTTCCATGCATCATTGCATCACCACCATGATATATAGCTCCTTCAGATACATAGCTATATATCTAGCGTGGGGAATAACACTGTTCTTATTCTATGGAGGAGACTTAAGGATCACTCTCGAATGTTTTGTATATGCGGCTAGTAAGGGCAATTGGGCAGAACCTATTATCTTTAACTTGGTAATTGGAATGATTATACTGTTGGTCAAAGAGATAGGAAGTTCCCCAGTTACATAGCTCATATTATATATCTCAAGAATGGGATTTCCTGGTACTAGAGGAAGCAAACAAAATGCCATAAGTGGTACCATCCTCATCGGGTGATGTGGCTTTGCCTTTGTTTAGGACGAAAAAAAACTCGGTAAATGGTACGTTGCATTCATCTTCCTTGTGGATCATGAAGTCAACGAGCCTTTCTAGATCTCCGTAACCAACATTTAATCTGATTATGATCTGGGGGAAGATTATTGAAGCTAGAGGTGGTTGCCCAAGCATCGACAACCTCGTTTGCTCTGTGTAGAGGGTGAGGGTGTGACACTTGAACGATCTTATCGCCTTTGAATATTCTTCCATGCCTGGCTGAGGGGGTGTGAGAATTTAGACTTCACAAGTGTCTCGGTTATCTTGCCCGAGCTCTGTCATGCGCTCCTTCGCCTCGGCTAGGGCTTTCTGAAAGAGCTTGAGCATTGCTGGCGTACGTGTTTCCCTATATGCAAGTCTAACTGTTTAGCAGTGCATTTCTAAGTACGCAGTTTAGGGTCATTGTAATAGAAATGGTGTTTATTACTTTTCATATCGTTCCGACCACTGGTTGGTGCGGAGGGCCGAATTAAAGGGTCAGCGAACATCTGAATGTTCTGTACTAGATCGTCGTTAAGTATCTCGACTGTGGAGGGATCATAAGTGCTGTAACACGGACACATGAGTGACAAAGTCTTTACGTCGAGCAGGAGGAACACTGAGCCGTTTGCGTTTAAAAATACCACCATGCAGGATGGTATTTCAGATACATAGAGTAGTCAATTTAGGATGATCTGACATTTTTTTTCTGACATCTTGTATAAACATATGATATTGTAACATGTCTGTTACAATAGATGTGGACCAGACCTGAGTGACGTTGAAACCAACAGAGGTCTAGAATGCCTCCACAAATGTGTGTGGGTTCAAGGTCGCCCACAATCTGCACATCTTCGTGACTATTTAGTAGCGACAGCAGTTGATTCCCATTCCCGTTACTGAAGCGAGAGCCGCCAATGTCCTTGTGTCTAGCATTGTCGTCGCCAAGAATGATTGTGGGCTCTGCTTGAGCGCAGGCCGGAAGATCAATATAATTTAACTCTCCTGCTGGAGCATATAGATTAAATACATTGAGGATAGAGTTGGCCACATAAGTACTCGCTACATAATATTGTTGCCCCTCAGTTTGCTTTTCTCGAAAAAGTTGATGGGGTAGTGATTGTTTGATTTATAGAATGAAAGAGTTACTGGATCTGAGGGAGTAAGCAACAAATGAGACCAATTTTGAGGGCGAGGTTCTTGCAGGAACTCTGCACTCCTGGAGACTTACAATATTGCTGTGTTCAGTTGTTACTTTATGATGTAAATTACAGAACTTTTTTTGACGGATGCAATGTTCCAGCTAAGGATGGATAACTCATTTGTACATTTCAAGTAAGCATTATATAGATTTATATTATTAGTCCACTTAATATATATTATCACTAGATACAACTCCAGGAACATTTCTTAGCATATTACCAATGTCCCATTTTGCCTCCAATTGCCTAGTACACTGTTTGCTTTTTCATCTACCGAGTTGTTTCTAATATATCTTAGCACAGCTTTTGGCAGTTAACCTGCTTGAGAGGGGCTCCACTACACAAGGAGGATTCCAGGTCACTGGAAGTGTCACCTGATTGGCAAGGGAGCACATGTTTGGAGGGTTCAGAGGTGGAAGGAGGGTCGGGGGAGGGAGGGTGCTTACAAGTTCTCTCATGCCCGTGAACAGCTCTGCAATGTTGCCAGTGTTTTTTTTTCTCATGATGGAGCTGCTCTTGAAGCCGCTCCGTCTCCTGCTGTGACTGTTGCCCTTGCCACAGTTCACGATGGTCAGCATCTGCTTGATCAGTGGAGCAACCCAGTGACGAGTTGATATGGAGGTTGAAGTTGCGATCCGTCTCAGTTTGACCCTGTTGCTTATCTTCCAACTTACAGTTTACTGGGGTCCAGCTGTGGGAGGTCCCCCCCCCCCCCACAGTAGGTGACAGTCCCAGACCTGGGGAGTTACCACTCTACATCAAGGGCGTGTCCACTACTGGCAGAACCGGGTTGTGACCATTTTACATCAGGGGCAGGCCCTCCACTGGCAGAAGTTACAGCACCTGGTACTTGTGAGGAAACAGGAGTGATGGCAGGATTCTTTGGTCTGGCACTGTCCCCCTTGTGCACTTCGTAATTACCAAGTGGTGAGTTTTGTAGCCAGCTGGAGCGAGCATCACCTCCAGATGGCTTTGAACAATGAGTGGAGCTGGAGGTAGAACGTGGCCACCGCTCTTCATGGTGGTGTGGAGGGGAAGGCGATGGGAGGCAGGTTCCTGGCACTCGACATGCATTAGGTTGAACCGAAACCTGCCGTCTGGCCCCTGGTGAACGTGGTGGTTGGCAGATGGTAAAATATTTTATAGCCAGTTGCTACGAACACAACGTCCAGATGGCTCTGTACAGGTAGAACCAGCATCAGTACCTGGCAACCATCCTCCCGGGTGGGCCCAGGTGGGCCCGGCCGGGCGCCCACGGTAAACTGTCATGGATGAAAAACTCTTGATCATCCGGCCTGGAACTTGCCTTCTTTGTTAGCTTGGAAAAAAAGTTATATCCTCCAGTGACATTAGTAGCCAGCAACGTTCCCAACAAAACCATAGACCCCTTGAGTAGTCTGGTATCCCTGCTCTAAAACCTGCTATCCTGTGGTCATAGGAGCTCTGCCAATTATATAATCTTTTCTCCCCCAATAACGAGGGACATTTAGCACTAACAACAAACCATAAACACAACGTTACCCAAATCCGGAGACCCAGAAACGTTCACCTCTAACACTTCACAGGGCTGCCACCCGACCACAATATTTGTCGATTTGCATAATTGCTGCAGCGCTCATGGACTACCACCAATACATTGTGCAAGATGCGGATGATGGTCACATAGCTGCAAGTGCTCAGCCTCCCGAAACTGTGTCCGACGGTATATTCAGCTTGCTAGGTTTAGCCCCGGTACTTTCCCCTCACGCTAAAACTTTCCTCTTGCAGGACAGTCTCGACTCCGGCTGAAGCATCACTCTTTGGTAATTTTTGTGTTTAATTGATTGGACTGGTGGGATAGAAGTGATTAACAGAAAGGTGGATGGAGAGGGAAGAGGATTGAAATGTACCCAAAAAGGTTAAATAAACATTAACATGTTACACCACAACTAAATGTTCAAATTACTGGGCAGAAGAATTTTTTACCACTCTGAAGTGGTTAATGCATAGTTCTTAGGCTATACCTATTAGAAGGTCACTGCTTCAAAGTATAACGTGTTAAACTATTAAAATTAATAAGCCAATTCCCTTCACCTATTGTACTTGTGGGAATATATATACACTCCATTATGACCAACTACGATTCGAGAGAAGTTTTCCCAAGTAACTTTAATCCCTCCATACCTGCAGTGCCGTTGTACGAGACCAATTTCTTGGGTCTGGTTGACCATACTTTCAGTGCCGTTGTACGAGACCAATTTCTTGGGTCTGGTTGATCATACCTGCAGTGCTGTTGTACGAGACCAATTTCTTGGGTCTGGTTGACCATACCTGCAGTGCCGTTGTATTGATGCACTCTCGTACATACCTGAAATTACACATTATATTAAATGCCTCAAAATGCTAAGTTGAACACATCATCGTTTGAGAAATATCCCGCTAGTCAATCGATCAGGTCAAACTTTCGTTGATATAAAAAGCCAACCTACCACAGAATGGCAAAACCCAACCTCAGACCTGACTCATCTACAGCCCGTTCTCAACAACGGCCAAGTGGTCGTTAACCCGGCAGCCAAACATGAACGTGAAGAACGCTTCACATTTAACTTGTCCTCAGTCTATGCTCGTCCGTGCACTGATCCACAACAGTTTATTTCAACACAACATTTACTTAAAAGGTTTCTTATACATGAACTATTACATATTATTCATTATTAATTACGCGAGGGAGACAGGGTTGAATGTACTCGTGTTATAATTTCCTTCAACTATCATAAACCTATACACTATATTATACAATAATATTTACTTTTATGACAAAATACAGTACTTGGTTACACAGGACGTTAATGGCAATTAAGGCGTCTCTGGGGTTGGCTGCAGCGTGGACGACACTGACTCAGGATGGCTAGTTTCATTCACATAGGATGGGCCAGGAGGGAGGGGGAGTGGGATGGGACGCTCGTTAGATTAAAAGTCTTTGGCCCATATTTCAAGGATTGAAATACGATAGTTCACAAGAAACACCTTATAACTGCAAGAATTTAACTACTAATTTCGTAAACAAAAAATTCGCCTGCTTATGGTCGAATGGTCTACTTCACTATATAGTCGACACAGGAACCGCTGTTTTGGAACAGTTAATCACATAGCAGTCGTTTTAAAATTTATTGTTTTAATAAGCTTTTTTAAAATGTCTGAAATGCCGAAAATTTTACTCCTGAGCGTGATTTTTGAGCCGAATTCTGACTCTCTGCACCTATTTTCAGTTTCAAATTACGACGTTTCATACTGAAAATATGCCAATTACTGTAAACGGCGATGGGTCAAATTTTGCACGAACCTCCCAGCAGTTTTTAAAATGTCTGAAATGTCGGAAATTTGACTCCTGAGCGTGACTTTTGAACCAAATTCTGACTCTCTGCACCTATTTTCAGTTTCAAATTACGACGTTTCATACCGAAAATATGCCAATTACTGCAAACGGCGATGGGTCATATTTTGACAAACCCCCCTGCAGTTTTCAAAATGTCTGTAATGTCGGAAATTTGACTCCTGAGCGTGATTTTTGCGTCGAGTTCTGACTCTCTGCACCGATTTTCAGTTTCAATTTACGAATTTTTATACCGAAAATATGCCAATTACTGAAAACGGCGATGGGTCATATTTTGCCCAAACCTCCCTGCAGTTTTCAAAATGTCTGAAATGTCGGAAATTTTACTCCTGAGCGTGATTTTTGAGCCGAATCCTGACTCTCTGCACCTATTTTCAGTTTCAAATTACGACTTTTTATACCGAAAATATGCCAATTACTGAAAACGGCGGTGGGTCATATTTTGTCCAAACCCCCCTGCAGTTTTCAAAATGTCTGAAATGTCGGAAATTTGACTCCTGAGCGTGATTTTTGAGCCGAATTCTGACTCTCTGCACCTATTTTCAGTTTCAAATGACGACTTTTCATACCGAAAATATGCCAATTACTGAAAACAGCGATGGGTCATATTTTGCCCGAACCCCCCTGCAGTTTTTAAAATGTGTGAAATGTCGGAAATTTGACTCCTGAGCGTGATTTTTGAGCCTAATTCTGACTCTCTGCACCTATTTTCAATTTCAAATTACGAATTTTTATACCGAAAATATGCTAATTACTGAAAACGGCGATGGGTCATATTTTGCCCAAACCCCGCTGCAGTTTTCAAAATGTCTGAAATGTCGGAAATTTGACTCCTGAGCGTGATTTTTTTCCGAATTCTGACTTTCTGCACCTATTTTCAGTTTCAAATTACGAATTTTTATCCCGAAAATATGCCAATTACTGAAAACGGCGATGGGTCATATTTTGCCCAAACCTCCCTTCAGTTTTCAAAATGTCTGAAATGTCGGAAATTTGACTCCTGAGCGTGATTTTTGCGCCGAATTCTGACTCTCTGCACCTATTTTCAGTTTCAAATTACGAATTTTTATACCGAAAATATGCCAATTACTGAAAACGGCGATGGGTCATATTTTGCCCAAACCACCCTGCAGTTTTCAAAATGTCTGAAATGTCGGAAATTTGACTCCTAAGCGTGATTTTTGAGCCGAATTCTGACTCTCTGCACCTATTTTCAGTTTCAAATTACGACGTTTCATAGCGAAAATATGCCAATTACTGAAAACGGCGATGGGTCATATTTTGCAAAAACCCCTTCCTGCAGTTTTCAAAATGTCTGAAATGTCGGAAATTTGACTCCTGAGCGTGATTTTTGAGCCGAATTCTGACTCTCTGCACCTATTTTCAGTTTCAAATTACGACTTTTCATACCGAAAATATGCCAATTACTGAAAACGGCAATGGGTCATATTTTTCCCGAACCCCCCTGCAGTTTTTAAAATGTCTGAAATGTCGGAAACTTGACTCCTGAGCGTGATTTTTGAGCCGAATTCTGACTCTCTGCACCTATTTTCAGTTTCAAATTACGACTTTTTATACGGAAAATATACCAATTACTGAAAACGGCGATGGGTCATATTTTGCCCAAACCCCCCTGCAGTTTTCAAAATGTCTGAAATGTCGGAAATTTGACTCTTGAGCGTGATTTTTGAGCCGAATTCTGACACTCTGCACCTATTTTCAGTTTCAAATTACGACGTTTCATACCGAAAATATGCCAATTACTGAAAACGGCGATGGGTCATATTTTGCCCAAACGCCCCAGCAGTTTTCAAAATGTTTGAAATGTCGGAAATTTGACTCCTGAGCGTGAATTTTGAGCCGAATTCTGACTCTCTGCACCTATTTTCAGTTTCAAATTACGACTTTTTATACCGAAAATATGCCAATTACTGAAAACGGCGATGGGTCATATTTTGCCCAAACCCCCCTGCAGTTTTCAAAATGTCTTAATGTCGGAAATTTGACTCTTGAGCGTGATTTTTGAGCCGAATTCTGACACTCTGCACCTATTTTCAGTTTCAAATTACGACGTTTCATACCGAAAATATGCCAATTACTGAAAACAGCGATGGGTCATATTTTGCTCAAACCCCCCAGCAGTTTTCAAAAAGTCTGAAATGTCGGAAATTTGACTCCTGAGCGTGATTTTTGAGCCGAATTCTGACTCTTTGCACCTATTTTCAGTTTCAAATTACGAATTATTATACCGAAAATATGCCAATTACTGAAAACGGCGATGGGTCATATTTTGACCAAACCCCCCTGCAGTTATCAAAATGTCGGAAATTGGACTCCTGAGCGTGATTTTTGAGCCGAATTCTGACTCTCTGCACCTATTTTCAGTTTCAAATTACGACTTTTTATACCGAAAATATGCCAATTACTGAAAACGGCGATGGGTCATATTTTGCCCAAACCCCCCTGCAGTTTTCAAAATGTCTGAAATGTCGGAAATTTGACTCTTGAGCGTGATTTTTGAGCCGAATTCTGACACTCTGCACCTATTTTCAGTTTCAAATTACGACGTTTCATACCGAAAATATGCCAATTAATGTAAACGGCGATGGGTCATATTTTGCCCAAACCCCCTAGCAGTTTTCAAAATATCTTAAATGTCGAAAATTTGACTCCTGAGCGTGATTTTTGAGCCGAATTCTGACTCTCTGCACCTATTTTCAGTTTCAAATTACGACGTTTCATACCGAAAATATGCCAATTACTGTAAACGGCGAAGGATCATATTTTGCCCAAACCCCCCTGCAGTTTTCAAAATGTTTGCAATGTCGGAAATTTGACTCCTGAGCGTGATTTTTTATCCGAATTCTGACTTTCTGCACCTATTTTCAGTTTCAAATTACGAATTTTTATCCCGAAAATATGCCAATTACTGAAAACGGCAATGGGTCATACTTTGGCCAAACCCCCCTGCAGTTTTCAAAATGTCGGAAATTTGACTCCTGAGCGGGATTTTTGAGCCGAATTCTGACTTTCTGCACCTATTTTCTGTTTCAAATTACGACTTTTTATTCCCAAAATATGCCAATTACTGAAAACGGCGATGGGTCATATTTTGGCCAAACCCCCCTGCAGTTTTCAAAATGTCTGAAATTTGACTCCTGAGCGTGATTTTTGAGCCGAATTCTGACTCTCTGCACCTATTTTCAGTTTCAAATTACGACGTTTCATAGCGAAAATATGCCAATTACTGTAAACGGCGATGTGTCATATTTTTGCCAAACCCCCCTGCAGTTTTCAAAATGTCTGAAATTTGACTCCTGAGCGTGATTTTTGAGCCGAATTCTGACTCTCTGCACCTATTTTCAGTTTCAAATTACGAATTTTTATACCGAAAATATGCCAATTACAGAAAACGGCGATGGGTCATATTTTGCACAAACCCCCATGCAGTTATCAAAATGTCTGAAATGTCGGAAATTTGACTCCTGAGCGTGATTTTTGAGCCGAATTCTGACTCTTTGCACCTATTTTCAGTTTCAAATTACGAATTTTTATACCGAAAATATGCCAATTACTAAAAACGGCGATGGGTCATATTTTGCCCAAACCCCCCTGCAGTTTTCAAAATGTCTGAAATGTCGGAAATTTGACTCCTGAGCATGATTTTTGAGCCGAATTCTGACTCTCTGCACCTATTTTAAGTTTCAAATTACGACGTTTCATACCGAAAATATGCCAATTACTGTAAACGGCGATGGGTCATATTTTGCCAAAACCCCCTTGCAGTTTTCAAAATGTTTGCAATGTCGGAAATTTGACTCCTGAACGTGATTTTTTATCCGAATTCTGACTCTCTGCACCTATTTTCAGTTTCAAATTACGACGTTTCATACTGAAAATATGCCAATTACTGTAAACGGCGATGGGTCAAATTTTGCCCGAACCCCCCAGCAGTTTTTAAAATGTCTGAAATGTCGGAAATTTGACTCCTGAGCGTGACTTTTGAGCCGAATTCTGACTCTCTGCACCTATTTTCAGTTTCAAATTACGACTTTTTATACCGAAAATATGCCAATTACTGAAAACGGCGATGGGTCATATTTTGCCCAAACCCCCCTGCAGTTTTCAAAATGTCTGAAATGTCGGAAATTTGACTCCTGAGCGTGATTTTTGAGCCGAATTCTGACACTCTGCACCTATTTTCAGTTTCAAATTACGACGTTTCATACCAAAAATATGCCAATTACTGAAAACAGCGATGGGTCATATTTTGGCCAAACCCCCCCTGCAGTTTTCAAAATGTCTGAAATGTCGGAAATTTGACTCCTGAGCGTGACTTTTGAGCCGAATTCTGACTCTCTGCACCTATTTTCAGTTTCAATTTACGACTTTTTATACCAAAAATATGCCAATTACTGAAAACAGCGATGGGTCATATTTTGCCCGAACCCCCCTGCAGTTTTTAAAATGTCTGAAATGCCGAAAACTTTACTCCTGAGCGTGATTTTTGAGCCGAATTCTGACTCTCTGCACCTATTTTCAGTTTCAAATTACGAATTTTTATACCGAAAATATGCCAATTACTGAAAACGGCGATGGGTCATATTTTGCCCAAACCCCCCTGCAGTTTTCAAAATGTCTGAAATGTCGGAAATTTGACTCCTGAGCGTGATTTTTGAGCCGAATTCTGACACTCTGCACCTATTTTCAGTTTCAAATTACGACGTTTCATACCAAAAATATGCCAATTACTGAAAACGGCGATGGGTCATATTTTGGCCAAACCCCCCCTGCAGTTTTCAAAATGTCTGAAATGTCGGAAATTTGACTCCTGAGCGTGACTTTTGAGCCGAATTCTGACTTTCTGCACCTATTTTCAGTTTCAATTTACGACTTTTTATACCAAAAATATGCCAATTACTGAAAACAGCGATGGGTCATATTTTGCTTGAACCCCCCTGCAGTTTTTAAAATGTCTGAAATGCCGAAAATTTTACTCCTGAGCGTGATTTTTGAGCCGAATTCTGACTCTCTGCACCGATTTTCAGTTTCAATTTACGACTTTTTATACCGAAAATATGCCAATTACTGAAAACGGCGATGGGTCATATTTTGCCCAAACCTCCCTGCAGTTTTCAAAATGTCTGAAATGTCGGAAATTTGACTCCTGAGCGTGATTTTTGAGCCGAATTCTGACTCTCTGCACCTATTTTCAGTTTCAAATTACGACTTTTTATACCGAAAATATGCCAATTACTGAAAACGGCGGTGGGTCATATTTTGTCCAAACCCCCCTGCAGTTTTCAAAATGTCTGAAATGTCGGAAATTTTACTCCTGAGCGTGATTTTTGAGCCGAATTCTGACTCTCTGCACCTATTTTCAGTTTCAAATGACGACTTTTCATACCGAAAATATGCCAATTACTGAAAACAGCGATGGGTCATATTTTGCCCGAACCCCCCTGCAGTTTTTAAAATGTGTGAAATGTCGGAAATTTGACTCCTGAGCGTGATTTTTGAGCCTAATTCTGACTCTCTGCACCTATTTTCAATTTCAAATTACGACTTTTTATACCGACAATTTGCTAATTACTGAAAACGGCGATGGGTCATATTTTGCCCAAACCCCGCTGCAGTTTTCAAAATGTCTGAAATGTCGGAAATTTGACTCCTGAGCGTGATTTTAGAGCCGAATTCTGACTCTCTGCACCTATTTTCAGTTTCAAATTACGACGTTTCATAGCGAAAATATGCCAATTACTGTAAACGGCGATGTGTCATATTTTTGCCAAACCCCCCTGCAGTTTTCAAAATGTCTGAAATTTGACTCCTGAGCGTGATTTTTGAGCCGAATTCTGACTCTCTGCAACTATTTTCAGTTTCAAATTACGAATTTTTATACCGAAAATATGCCAATTACAGAAAACGGCGATGGGTCATATTTTGCCCAAACCCCCATGCAGTTATCAAAATGTCTGAAATGTCGGAAATTTGACTCCTGAGCGTGATTTTTGAGCCGAATTCTGACTCTTTGCACCTATTTTCAGTTTCAAATTACGAATTTTTATACCGAAAATATGCCAATTACTAAAAACGGCGATGGGTCATATTTTGCCCAAACCCCCCCTGCAGTTTTCAAAATGTCTGAAATGTCGGAAATTTGACTCCTGAGCGTGATTTTTGAGCCGAATTCTGACTCTCTGCACATATTTTCAGTTTCAAATTACGACTTTTCATACCGAAAATATGCCAATTACTGCAAACAGCGATGGGTCATATTTTGCCCAAACCCCCCTGCAGTTTTCAAAATGTCTGAAATGTCGGAAATTTGACTCCTGAGCGTGATTTTTGCGCCGAGTTCTGACTCTCTGCACCGATTTTCAGTTTCAAATTACGACTTTTTGTGCCGAAAATATGCCAATTACTGAAAACGGCGATGGGTCATATTTTGCCCAAAACTCCCTGCAGTTTTCAAAATGTCTGAAATGTCGGAAATTTGACTCCTGAGCGTGATTTTTGAGCCGAATTCTGACTCTCTGCACCTATTTTCAGTTTCAAATTACGACTTTTTATACCGAAAATATGCCAATTACTGAAAACAGCGATGGGTCATATTTTGCCCGAACCCCCCTGCAGTTTTTAAAATGTCTGAAATGCCGAAAACTTTACTCCTGAGCGTGATTTTTGAGCCGAATTCTGACTCTCTGCACCTATTTTCAGTTTCAAATTACGACTTTTTATACCAAAAATATGCCAATTACTGAAAACAGCGATGGGTCATATTTTGCCCGAACCCCCCTGCAGTTTTTAAAATGTCTGAAATGCCGAAAACTTTACTCCTGAGCGTGATTTTTGAGCCGAATTCTGACTCTCTGCACCTATTTTCAGTTTCAAATTACGAATTTTTATACCGAAAATATGCCAATTACTGAAAACGGCGATGGGTCATATTTTGCCCAAACCCCCCTGCAGTTTTCAAAATGTCTGAAATGTCGGAAATTTGACTCCTGAGCGTGATTTTTGAGCCGAATTCTGACACTCTGCACCTATTTTCAGTTTCAAATTACGACGTTTCATACCAAAAATATGCCAATTACTGAAAACGGCGATGGGTCATATTTTGGCCAAACCCCCCCTGCAGTTTTCAAAATGTCTGAAATGTCGGAAATTTGACTCCTGAGCGTGACTTTTGAGCCGAATTCTGACTCTCTGCACCTATTTTCAGTTTCAATTTACGACTTTTTATACCAAAAATATGCCAATTACTGAAAACAGCGATGGGTCATATTTTGCTTGAACCCCCCTGCAGTTTTTAAAATGTCTGAAATGCCGAAAATTTTACTCCTGAGCGTGATTTTTGAGCCGAATTCTGACTCTCTGCACCGATTTTCAGTTTCAATTTACGACTTTTTATACCGAAAATATGCCAATTACTGAAAACGGCGATGGGTCATATTTTGCCCAAACCTCCCTGCAGTTTTCAAAATGTCTGAAATGTCGGAAATTTGACTCCTGAGCGTGATTTTTGAGCCGACTTCTGACTCTCTGCACCTATTTTCAGTTTCAAATTACGACTTTTTATACCGAAAATATGCCAATTACTGAAAACGGCGGTGGGTCATATTTTGTCCAAACCCCCCTGCAGTTTTCAAAATGTCTGAAATGTCGGAAATTTTACTCCTGAGCGTGATTTTTGAGCCGAATTCTGACTCTCTGCACCTATTTTCAGTTTCAAATGACGACTTTTCATACCGAAAATATGCCAATTACTGAAAACAGCGATGGGTCATATTTTGCCCGAACCCCCCTGCAGTTTTTAAAATGTGTGAAATGTCGGAAATTTGACTCCTGAGCGTGATTTTTGAGCCTAATTCTGACTCTCTGCACCTATTTTCAATTTCAAATTACGACTTTTTATACCGAAAATTTGCTAATTACTGAAAACGGCGATGGGTCATATTTTGCCCAAACCCCGCTGCAGTTTTCAAAATGTCTGAAATGTCGGAAATTTGACTCCTGAGCGTGATTTTAGAGCCGAATTCTGACTCTCTGCACCTATTTTCAGTTTCAAATTACGACGTTTCATACCGAAAATATGCCAATTACTGTAAACGGCGAAGGATCATATTTTGCCCAAACCCCCCTGCAGTTTTCAAAATGTTTGCAATGTCGGAAATTTGACTCCTGAGCGTGATTTTTTTTCCGAATTCTGACTTTCTGCACCTATTTTCAGTTTCAAATTACGAATTTTTATCCCGAAAATATGCCAATTACTGAAAACGGCAATGGGTCATACTTTGGCCAAACCCCCCTGCAGTTTTCAAAATGTCTGAAATGTCGGAAATTTTACTCCTGAGCGTGATTTTTGAGCCGAATTCTGACTCTCTGCACCTATTTTCAGTTTCAAATGACGACTTTTCATACCGAAAATATGCCAATTACTGAAAACAGCGATGGGTCATATTTTGCCCGAACCCCCCTGCAGTTTTCAAAATGTCTGAAATGTCGGAAATTTGACTCCTGAGCGTGATTTTAGAGCCGAATTCTGACTCTCTGCACCTATTTTCAGTTTCAAATTACGACGTTTCATACCGAAAATATGCCAATTACTGTAAACGGCGAAGGATCATATTTTGCCCAAACCCCCCTGCAGTTTTCAAAATGTTTGCAATGTCGGAAATTTGACTCCTGAGCGTGATTTTTTTTCCGAATTCTGACTTTCTGCACCTATTTTCAGTTTCAAATTACGAATTTTTATCCCGAAAATATGCCAATTACTGAAAACGGCAATGGGTCATACTTTGGCCAAACCCCCCTGCAGTTTTCAAAATGTCTGAAATTTGACTCCTGAGCGTGATTTTTGAGCCGAATTCTGACTCTCTGCACCTATTTTCAGTTTCAAATTACGACGTTTCATTGCGAAAATATGCCAATTACTGAAAACGGCGATGGGTCATATTTTTGCCAAACCCCCCTGCAGTTTTCAAAATGTCTGAAATTTGACTCCTGAGCGTGATTTTTGAGCCGAATTCTGACTATATGCACCTATTTTCAGTTTCAAATTACGACTTTTCATACCGAAAATATGCCAATTACAGAAAACGGCGATGGGTCATATTTTGCCCAAACCTCCCTGCAGTTTTTAAAATGTCTGAAATGTTGGAAATTTGACTCCTGAGCGTGATTTTTGCGCCGAATTCTGACTCTCTGCACCTATTTTCAGTTACAAATTACGAATTTTTATACCGAAAATATGCCAATTACTGAAAACTGCGATGGGTCATATTTTGCCCAAACCCCCCTGCAGTTTTCAAAATGTCTGAAATATCGGAAATTTGAATCCTGAGTGTGATTTTTGAGCCAAATTCTGACTCTCTGCACCAATTTTCAGTTTCAAATTACGACTTTTCATACCGAAAATATGCCAATTACTGAAAACGGCGATGGGTCAAATTTTGCACGAACCCCCCAGCAGTTTTTAAAATGTCTGAAATGTCGGAAATTTGACTCCTGAGCGTGATTTTTGAGCCAAATTCTGACTCTCTGCACCTATTTTCAGTTTCAAATTACGTCGTTTCATACCGAAAATATGCCAATTACTGCGAACGGCGATGGGTCATATTTTGACAAACCCCCCCTGCAGTTTTCAAAATGTCTGAAATGTCGGAAATTTTACTCCTGAGCGTGATTTTTGCGTCGAGTTCTGACTCTCTGCACCGATTTTCAGTTTCAAATTACGACTTTTTATACCGAAAATATGCCAATTACTGAAAACGGCGATGGGTCATATTTTGACCAAACCTCCCTGCAGTTTTCAAAATGTCTGAAATGTCGGAAATTTGACTCCTGAGCGTGATTTTTTATCCGAATTCTGACTCTCTGCACCTATTTTCAGTTTCAAATTAGGAATTTTTATACAGAAAATATGCCAATTACTGAAAACGGCGATGGGTCATATTTTGCCCAAACCCCTCTGCAGTTTTCAAAATGTCTGAAATGTCGGAAATTTGACTCCTGAGCGTGATTTTTGAGCCGAATTCTGACACTCTGCACCTATTTTCAGTTTCAAATTACGACGTTTCATACCGAAAATATGCCAATTACTGAAAACGGCGATGGGTCATATTTTGCCCAAACCCCACAGCAGTTTTCAAAATGTCTGAAATGTCGGAAATTTGACTCCTGAGCGTGATTTTTGAGCCGAATTCTGACTCTCTGCACCTATTTTCAGTTAGAAATTACGACTTTTTATACCGAAAATATGCCAATTACTGAAAACGGCGGTGGGTCATATTTTGCCCAAACCCCCCTGCAGTTTTCAAAATGTCTGAAATGTCGGAAATTTGACTCCTGAGCGTGATTTTTGAGCCGAATTCTGACTTTCTGCACCTATTTTCAGTTTCAAATTACGACTTTTTATACCCAAAATATGCCAATTACTGAAAACGGCGATGGGTCATATTTTGGCCAAACCCCCCTGCAGTTTTCAAAATGTCTGAAATTTGACTCCTGAGCGTGATTTTTGAGCCGAATTCTGACTCTCTGCACCTATTTTCATTTTCAAATTACGATGTTTCATAGCGAAAATATGCCAATTACTGTAAACGGCAATGGGTCATACTTTGGCCAAACCCCCCTGCAGTTTTCAAAATGTCTGAAATTTGACTCCTGAGCGTGATTTTTGAGCCGAATTCTGACTCTCTGCACCTATTTTCAGTTTCAAATTACGACTTTTCATACCGAAAATATGCCAATTACAGAAAACGGCGATGGGTCATATTTTGCCCAAACCTCCCTGCAGTTTTTAAAATGTCTGAAATGTCGGAAATTTGACTCCTGAGCGTGATTTTTGCGCCGAATTCTGACTCTCTGCACCTATTTTCAGTTACAAATTACGAATTTTTATACCGAAAATATGCCAATTACTGAAAACTGCGATGGGTCATATTTTGCCCAAACCCCCCTGCAGTTTTCAAAATGTCTGAAATATCGGAAATTTGAATCCTGAGTGTGATTTTTGAGCCAAATTCTGACTCTCTGCACCAATTTTCAGTTTCAAATTACGACTTTTCATACCGAAAATATGCCAATTACTGAAAACGGCGATGGGTCAAATTTTGCACGAACCCCCCAGCAGTTTTTAAAATGTCTGAAATGTCGGAAATTTAACTCCTGAGCGTGATTTTTGAGCCAAATTCTGACTCTCTGCACCTATTTTCAGTTTCAAATTACGTCGTTTCATACCGAAAATATGCCAATTACTGCGATCGGCGATTGGTCATATTTTGACAAACCCCCCCTGCAGTTTTCAAAATGTCTGAAATGTCGGAAATTTGACTCCTGAGCGTGATTTTTGCGTCGAGTTCTGACTCTCTGCACCGATTTTCAGTTTCAAATTACGACTTTTTATACCGAAAATATGCCAATTACTGAAAACGGCGATGGGTCATATTTTGACCAAACCTCCCTGCAGTTTTCAAAATGTCTGAAATGTCGGAAATTTGACTCCTGAGCGTGATTTTTTATCCGAATTCTGACTCTCTGCACCTATTTTCAGTTTCAAATTACGAATTTTTATACAGAAAATATGCCAATTACTGAAAACGGCGATGGGTCATATTTTGCCCAAACCTCCCTGCAGTTTTCAAAATGTCTGAAATGTCGGAAATTTGACTCCTGAGCGTGATTTTTGAGCCGAATTCTGACACTCTGCACCTATTTTCAGTTTCAAATTACGACGTTTCATACCGAAAATATGCCAATTACTGAAAACGGCGATGGGTCATATTTTGCCCAAACCCCACAGCAGTTTTCAAAATGTCTGAAATGTCGGAAATTTGACTCCTGAGCGTGATTTTTGAGCCGAATTCTGACTCTCTGCACCTATTTTCAGTTCGAAATTACGACTTTTTATACCGAAAATATGCCAATTACTGAAAACGGCGGTGGGTCATATTTTGCCCAAACCCCCCTGCAGTTTTCAAAATGTCTGAAATGTCGGAAATTTGACTCCTGAGCGTGATTTTTGAGCCGAATTCTGACTTTCTGCACCTATTTTCAGTTTCAAATTACGACTTTTTATACCCAAAATATATCCAATTACTGAAAACGGCGATGGGTCATATTTTGGCCAAACCCCCCTGCAGTTTTCAAAATGTCTGAAATTTGACTCCTGAGCGTGATTTTTGAGCCGAATTCTGACTCTCTGCACCTATTTTCATTTTCAAATTACGATGTTTCATAGCGAAAATATGCCAATTACTGTAAACGGCGATGGGTCATATTTTTGCCAAACCCCCCTGCAGTTTTCAAAATGTCTGAAATTTGACTCCTGAGCGTGATTTTTGAGCCGAATTCTGACTCTCTGCACCTATTTTCAGTTTCAAATTACGAATTTTTATAGCGAAAATATGCCAATTACAGAAAACGGCGATGGGTCATATTTTGCCCAAACCCCCCTGCAGTTATCAAAATGTCTGAAATGTCGGAAATTTGACTCCTGAGCGTGATTTTTGAGCCGAATTCTGACTCTTTGCACCTATTTTCAGTTTCAAATTACGAATTTTTATACCAAAAATATGCCAATTACTGAAAACGGCGATGGGTCATATTTTGCCCAAACCCCCCTGCAGTTTTCAAAATGTCTGAAATGTCGGAAATTTGACTCCTGAGCGTGATTTTTGAGCCGAATTCTGACTCTCTGCACCTATTTTCTGTTTCAAATTACGACGTTTCATACCGAAAATATGCCAATTACTGTAAACGGCGATGGGTCATATTTTGCCATAACCCCCTTGCAGTTTTCAAAATGTTTGCAATGTCGGAAATTTGACTCCTGAGCGTGATTTTTTATCCGAATTCTGACTCTCTGCACCTATTTTCAGTTTCAAATTACGACTTTTCATACCGAAAATATGCCAATTACTGCAAACAGCGATGGGTCATATTTTGCCCAAACCCCCCTGCAGTTTTCAAAATGTCTGAAATGTCGGAAATTTGACTCATGAGCGTGATTTTTGCGCCGAGTTCTGACTCTCTGCACCGATTTTCAGTTTCAAATTACGACTTTTTATACCGAAAATATGCCAATTACTGAAAACGGCGATGGGTCATATTTTGCCCAAACCTCCCTGCAGTTTTCAAAATGTCTGAAATGTCGGAAATTTGACTCCTGAGCGTGATTTTTGAGCCGAATTCTGACTCTCTGCACCTATTTTCAGTTTCAAATTACGACTTTTTATACCGAAAATATGCCAATTACTGAAAACGGCGGTGGGTCATATTTTGTCCAAACCCCCCTGCAGTTTTCAAAATGTCTGAAATGTCGGAAATTTGACTCCTGAGCGTGATTTTTGAGCCGAATTCTGACTCTCTGCACCTATTTTCAGTTTCAAATGACGAATTTTCATACCGAAAATATGCCAATTACTGAAAACAGCGATGGGTCATATTTTGCCCGAACCCCCCTGCAGTTTTTAAAATGTGTGAAATGTCGGAAATTTGACTCCTGAGCGTGATTTTTGAGCCTAATTCTGACTCTCTGCACCTATTTTCAATTTCAAATTACGAATTTTTATACCGAAAATATGCTAATTACTGAAAAAGGCGATGGGTCATATTTTGCCCAAACCCCGCTGCAGTTTTCAAAATGTCTGAAATGTCGGAAATTTGACTCCTGAGCGTGATTTTAGAGCCGAATTCTGACTCTCTGCACCTATTTTCAGTTTCAAATTACGACGTTTCATACCGAAAATATGCCAATTACTGTAAACGGCGAAGGATCATATTTTGCCCAAACCCCCCTGCAGTTTTCAAAATGTTTGCAATGTCGGAAATTTGACTCCTGAGCGTGATTTTTTTTCCGAATTCTGACTTTCTGCACCTATTTTCAGTTTCAAATTACGAATTTTTATCCCGAAAATATGCCAATTACTGAAAACGGCAATGGGTCATACTTTGGCCAAACCCCCCTGCAGTTTTCAAAATGTCTGAAATTTGACTCCTGAGCGTGATTTTTGAGCCGAATTCTGACTCTCTGCACCTATTTTCAGTTTAAAATTACGACGTTTCATAGCGAAAATATGCCAATACTGTAAACGGCGATGTGTCATATTTTTGCCAAACCCCCCTGCAGTTTTCAAAATGTCTGAAATTTGACTCCTGAGCGTGATTTTTGAGCCAAATTCTGACTCTCTGCACCTATTTTCAGTTTCAAATTACGAATTTTTATACCGAAAATATGCCAATTACAGAAAACGGCGATAGGTCATATTTTGCCCAAACCCCCATGCAGTTATCAAAATGTCTGAAATGTCGGAAATTTGACTCCTGAGCGTGATTTTTGAGCCGAATTCTGACTCTTTGCACCTATTTTCAGTTTCAAGTTACGAATTTTTATACCGAAAATATGCCAATTACTAAAAACGGCGATGGGTCATATTTTGCCCAAACCCCCCTGCAGTTTTCAAAATGTCTGAAATGTCGGAAATTTGACTCCTGAGCGTGATTTTTGAGTCGAATTCTGACTCTCTGCACCTATTTTCAGTTTCAAATTACGACTTTTCATACCGAAAATATGCCAATTACTGCAAACAGCGATGGGTCATATTTTGCCCAAACCCCCCTGCAGTTTTCAAAATGTCTGAAATGTCGGAAATTTGACTCCTGAGCGTGATTTTTGCGCCGAGTTCTGACTCTCTGCACCGATTTTCAGTTTCAAATTACGACTTTTTGTACCGAAAATATGCCAATTACTGAAAACGGCGATGGGTCATATTTTGCCCAAACCTCCCTGCAGTTTTCAAAATGTCTGAAATGTCGGAAATTTGACTCCTGAGCGTGATTTTTGAGCCGAATTCTGACTCTCTGCACCTATTTTCAGTTTCAAATTACGACGTTTCATACCAAAAATATGCCAATTACTGAAAACGGCGATGGGTCATATTTCGGCCAAACCCCCCCTGCAGTTTTCAAAATGTCTGAAATGTCGGAAATTTGACTCCTGAGCGTGATTTTTGAGCCGAATTCTGACTCTTTGCACCTATTTTCAGTTTCAAATTACGAATTTTTATACCGAAAATATGCCAATTACTAAAAACGGCGATGGGTCATATTTTGCCCAAACCCCCCTGCAGTTTTCAAAATGTCTGAAATGTCGGAAATTTGACTCCTGAGCGTGATTTTTGAGTCGAATTCTGACTCTCTGCACCTATTTTCAGTTTCAAATTACGACTTTTCATACCGAAAATATGCCAATTACTGCAAACAGCGATGGGTCATATTTTGCCCAAACCCCCCTGCAGTTTTCAAAATGTCTGAAATGTCGGAAATTTGACTCCTGAGCGTGATTTTTGCGCCGAGTTCTGACTCTCTGCACCGATTTTCAGTTTCAAATTACGACTTTTTGTACCGAAAATATGCCAATTACTGAAAACGGCGATGGGTCATATTTTGCCCAAACCCCCCTGCAGTTTTCAAAATGTCTGAAATGTCGGAAATTTGACTCCTGAGCGTGATTTTTGAGCCGAATTCTGACACTCTGCACCTATTTTCAGTTTCAAATTACGACGTTTCATACCAAAAATATGCCAATTACTGAAAACGGCGATGGGTCATATTTCGGCCAAACCCCCCCTGCAGTTTTCAAAATGTCTGAAATGTCGGAAATTTGACTCCTGAGCGTGACTTTTGAGCCGAATTCTGACTCTCTGCACCTATTTTCAGTTTCAATTTACGACTTTTTATACCAAAAATATGCCAATTACTGAAAACAGCGATGGGTCATATTTTGCTTGAACCCCCCTGCAGTTTTTAAAATATCTGAAATGCCGAAAATTTTACTCCTGAGCGTGATTTTTGAGCCGTATTCTGACTCTCTGCACCGATTTTCAGTTTCAATTTACGACTTTTTATACCGAAAATATGCCAATTACTGAAAACGGCGATGGGTCATATTTTGCCCAAACCTCCCTGCAGTTTTCAAAATGTCTGAAATGTCGGAAATTTGACTCCTGAGCGTGATTTTTGAGCCGAATTCTGACTCTCTGCACCTATTTTCAGTTTCAAATTACGACTTTTTATACCGAAAATATGCCAATTACTGAAAACGGCGGTGGGTCATATTTTGTCCAAACCCCCCTGCAGTTTTCAAAATGTCTGAAATGTCGGAAATTTGACTCCTGAGCGTGATTTTTGAGCCGAATTCTGACTCTCTGCACCTATTTTCAGTTTCAAATGACGACTTTTCATACCGAAAATATGCCAATTACTGAAAACAGCGATGGGTCATATTTTGCCCGAACCCCCCTGCAGTTTTTAAAATGTGTGAAATGTCGGAAATTTGACTCCTGAGCGTGATTTTTGAGCCTAATTCTGACTCTCTGCACCTATTTTCAATTTCAAATTACGACTTTTTATACCGAAAATATGCTAATTACTGAAAACGGCGATGGGTCACATTTTGCCCAAACCCCGCTGCAGTTTTCAAAATGTCTGAAATGTCGGAAATTTGACTCCTGAGCGTGATTTTAGAGCCGAATTCTGACTCTCTGCACCTATTTTCAGTTTCAAATTACGACGATTCATACCGAAAATATGCCAATTACTGTAAACGGCGAAGGATCATATTTTGCCCAAACCCCCCTGCAGTTTTCAAAATGTTTGCAATGTCGGAAATTTGACTCCTGAGCGTGATTTTTTTTCCGAATTCTGACTTTCTGCACCTATTTTCAGTTTCAAATTACGAATTTTTATCCCGAAAATATGCCAATTACTGAAAACGGCAATGGGTCATACTTTGGCCAATCCCCCCTGCAGTTTTCAAAATGTCTGAAATTTGACTCCTGAGCGTGATTTTTGAGCCGAATTCTGACTCTCTGCACCTATTTTCAGTTTCAAATTACGACGTTTCATTGCGAAAATATGCCAATTACTGAAAACGGCGATGGGTCATATTTTTGCCAAACCCCCCTGCAGTTTTCAAAATGTCTGAAATTTGACTCCTGAGCGTGATTTTTGAGCCGAATTTTGACTATATGCACCTATTTTCAGTTTCAAATTACGACTTTTCATACCGAAAATATGCCAATTACAGAAAACGGCGATGGGTCATATTTTGCCCAAACCTCCCTGCAGTTTTTAAAATGTCTGAAATGTCGGAAATTTGACTCCTGAGCGTGATTTTTGAGCCAAATTCTGACTCTCTGCACCAATTTTCAGTTTCAAATTACGACTTTTCATACCGAAAATATGCCAATTACTGAAAACGGCGATGGGTCAAATTTTGAACGAACCCCCCAGCAGTTTTTAAAATGTCTGAAATGTCGGAAATTTGACTCCTGAGCGTGATTTTTGAGCCAAATTCTGACTCTCTGCACCTATTTTCAGTTTCAAATTACGTCGTTTCATACCGAAAATATGCCAATTACTGCGAACGGCGATGGGTCATATTTTGACAAACCCCCCCTGCAGTTTTCAAAATGTCTGAAATGTCGGAAATTTTACTCCTGAGCGTGATTTTTGCGTCGAGTTCTGACTCTCTGCACCGATTTTCAGTTTCAAATTACGACTTTTTATACCGAAAATATGCCAATTACTGAAAACGGCGATGGGTCATATTTTGACCAAACCTCCCTGCAGTTTTCAAAATGTCTGAAATGTCGGAAATTTGAATCCTGAGCGTGATTTTTTATCCGAATTCTGACTCTCTGCACCTATTTTCAGTTTCAAATTAGGAATTTTTATACAGAAAATATGCCAATTACTGAAAACGGCGATGGGTCATATTTTGCCCAAACCCCCCTGCAGTTTTCAAAATGTCTGAAATGTCGGAAATTTGACTCCTGAGCGTGATTTTTGAGCCGAATTCTGACACTCTGCACCTATTTTCAGTTTCAAATTACGACGTTTCATACCGAAAATATGCCAATTACTGAAAACGGCGATGGGTCATATTTTGCCCAAACCCCACAGCAGTTTTCAAAATGTCTGAAATGTCGGAAATTTGACTCCTGAGCGTGATTTTTGAGCCGAATTCTGACTCTCTGCACCTATTTTCAGTTAGAAATTACGACTTTTTATACCGAAAATATGCCAATTACTGAAAACGGCGGTGGGTCATATTTTGCCCAAACCCCCCTGCAGTTTTCAAAATGTCTGAAATGTCGGAAATTTGACTCCTGAGCGTGATTTTTGAGCCGAATTCTGACTTTCTGCACCTATTTTCAGTTTCAAATTACGACTTTTTATACCCAAAATATGCCAATTACTGAAAACGGCGATGGGTCATATTTTGGCCAAATCCCCCTGCAGTTTTCAAAATGTCTGAAATTTGACTCCTGAGCGTGATTTTTGAGCCGAATTCTGACTCTCTGCACCTATTTTCATTTCCAAATTACGATGTTTCATAGCGAAAATATGCCAATTACTGTAAACGGCAATGGGTCATACTTTGGCCAAACCCCCCTGCAGTTTTCAAAATGTCTGAAATTTGACTCCTGAGCGTGATTTTTGAGCCGAATTCTGACTCTCTGCACCTATTTTCAGTTACAAATTACGAATTTTTATACCGAAAATATGCCAATTACTGAAAACTGCGATGGGTCATATTTTGCCCAAACCCCCCTGCAGTTTTCAAAATGTCTGAAATATCGGAAATTTGAATCCTGAGTGTGATTTTTGAGCCAAATTCTGACTCTCTGCACCAATTTTCAGTTTCAAATTACGACTTTTCATACCGAAAATATGCCAATTACTGAAAACGGCGATGGGTCAAATTTTGCACGAACCCCCCAGCAGTTTTTAAAATGTCTGAAATGTCGGAAATTTGGCTCCTGAGCGTGATTTTTGAGCCAAATTCTGACTCTCTGCACCTATTTTCAGTTTCAAATTACGTCGTTTTATACCGAAAATATGCCAATTACTGCGAACGGCGATTGGTCATATTTTGACAAACCCCCCCTGCAGTTTTCAAAATGTCTGAAATGTCGGAAATTTGACTCCTGAGCGTGATTTTTGCGTCGAGTTCTGACTCTCTGCACCGATTTTCAGTTTCAAATTACGACTTTTTATACCGAAAATATGCCAATTACTGAAAACGGCGATGGGTCATATTTTGACCAAACCTCCCTGCAGTTTTCAAAATGTCTGAAATGTCGGAAATTTGACTCCTGAGCGTGATTTTTTATCCGAATTCTGACTCTCTGCACCTATTTTCAGTTTCAAATTACGAATTTTTATACAGAAAATATGCCAATTACTGAAAACGGCGATGGGTCATATTTTGCCCAAACCTCCCTGCAGTTTTCAAAATGTCTGAAATGTCGGAAATTTGACTCCTGAGCGTGATTTTTGAGCCGAATTCTGACACTCTGCACCTATTTTCAGTTTCAAATTACGACGTTTCATACCGAAAATAAGCCAATTACTGAAAACGGCGATGGGTCATATTTTGCCTAAACCCCACAGCAGTTTTCAAAATGTCTGAAATGTCGGAAATTTGACTCCTGAGCGTGATTTTTGAGCCGAATTCTGACTCTCTGCACCTATTTTCAGTTAGAAATTACGACTTTTTATACCGAAAATATGCCAATTACTGAAAACGGCGGTGGGTCATATTTTGCCCAAACCCCCCTGCAGTTTTCAAAATGTCTGAAAAGTCGGAAATTTGACTCCTGAGCGTGATTTTTGAGCCGAATTCTGACTTTCTGCACCTATTTTCAGTTTCAAATTACGACTTTTTATACCCAAAATATGCCAATTACTGAAAACGGCGATGGGTCATATTTTGGCCAAACCCCCCTGCAGTTTTCAAAATGTCTGAAATTTGACTCCTGAGCGTGATTTTTGAGCCGAATTCTGACTCTCTGCACCTATTTTCATTTTCAAATTACGATGTTTCATAGCGAAAATATGCCAATTACTGTAAACGGCGATGGGTCATATTTTTGCCAAACCCCCCTGCAGTTTTCAAAATGTCTGAAATTTGACTCCTGAGCGTGATTTTTGAGCCGAATTCTGACTCTCTGCACCTATTTTCAGTTTCAAATTACGAATTTTTATAGCGAAAATATGCCAATTACAGAAAACGGCGATGGGTCATATTTTGCCCAAACCCCCCTGCAGTTATCAAAATGTCTGAAATGTCGGAAATTTGACTCCTGAGCGTGATTTTTGAGCCGAATTCTGACTCTTTGCACCTATTTTCAGTTTCAAATTACGAATTTTTATACCAAAAATATGCCAATTACTGAAAACGGCGATGGGTCATATTTTGCCCAAACCCCCCTGCAGTTTTCAAAATGTCTGAAATGTCGGAAATTTGACTCCTGAGCGTGATTTTTGAGCCGAATTCTGACTCTCTGCACCTATTTTCTGTTTCAAATTACGACGTTTCATACCGAAAATATGCCAATTACTGTAAACGGCGATGGGTCATATTTTGCCATAACCCCCTTGCAGTTTTCAAAATGTTTGCAATGTCGGAAATTTGACTCCTGAGCGTGATTTTTTATCCGAATTCTGACTCTCTGCACCTATTTTCAGTTTCAAATTACGACTTTTCATACCGAAAATATGCCAATTACTGCAAACAGCGATGGGTCATATTTTGCCCAAACCCCCCTGCAGTTTTCAAAATGTCTGAAATGTCGGAAATTTGACTCATGAGCGTGATTTTTGCGCCGAGTTCTGACTCTCTGCACCGATTTTCAGTTTCAAATTACGACTTTTTATACCGAAAATATGCCAATTACTGAAAACGGCGATGGGTCATATTTTGACCAAACCTCCCTGCAGTTTTCAAAATGTCTGAAATGTCGGAAATTTGACTCCTGAGCGTGATTTTTTATCCGAATTCTGACTCTCTGCACCTATTTTCAGTTTCAAATTACGAATTTTTATACAGAAAATATGCCAATTACTGAAAACGGCGATGGGTCATATTTTGCCCAAACCTCCCTGCAGTTTTCAAAATGTCTGAAATGTCGGAAATTTGACTCCTGAGCGTGATTTTTGAGCCGAATTCTGACACTCTGCACCTATTTTCAGTTTCAAATTACGACGTTTCATACCGAAAATAAGCCAATTACTGAAAACGGCGATGGGTCATATTTTGCCTAAACCCCACAGCAGTTTTCAAAATGTCTGAAATGTCGGAAATTTGACTCCTGAGCGTGATTTTTGAGCCGAATTCTGACTCTCTGCACCTATTTTCAGTTAGAAATTACGACTTTTTATACCGAAAATATGCCAATTACTGAAAACGGCGGTGGGTCATATTTTGCCCAAACCCCCCTGCAGTTTTCAAAATGTCTGAAAAGTCGGAAATTTGACTCCTGAGCGTGATTTTTGAGCCGAATTCTGACTTTCTGCACCTATTTTCAGTTTCAAATTACGACTTTTTATACCCAAAATATGCCAATTACTGAAAACGGCGATGGGTCATATTTTGGCCAAACCCCCCTGCAGTTTTCAAAATGTCTGAAATTTGACTCCTGAGCGTGATTTTTGAGCCGAATTCTGACTCTCTGCACCTATTTTCATTTTCAAATTACGATGTTTCATAGCGAAAATATGCCAATTACTGTAAACGGCGATGGGTCATATTTTTGCCAAACCCCCCTGCAGTTTTCAAAATGTCTGAAATTTGACTCCTGAGCGTGATTTTTGAGCCGAATTCTGACTCTCTGCACCTATTTTCAGTTTCAAATTACGAATTTTTATAGCGAAAATATGCCAATTACTGAAAACGGCGATGGGTCATATTTTGCCCAAACCCCCCTGCAGTTTTCAAAATGTCTGAAATGTCGGAAATTTGACTCCTGAGCGTGATTTTTGAGCCGAATTCTGACTCTCTGCACCTATTTTCTGTTTCAAATTACGACGTTTCATACCGAAAATATGCCAATTACTGTAAACGGCGATGGGTCATATTTTGCCATAACCCCCTTGCAGTTTTCAAAATGTTTGCAATGTCGGAAATTTGACTCCTGAGCGTGATTTTTTATCCGAATTCTGACTCTCTGCACCTATTTTCAGTTTCAAATTACGACTTTTCATACCGAAAATATGCCAATTACTGCAAACAGCGATGGGTCATATTTTGCCCAAACCCCCCTGCAGTTTTCAAAATGTCTGAAATGTCGGAAATTTGACTCATGAGCGTGATTTTTGCGCCGAGTTCTGACTCTCTGCACCGATTTTCAGTTTCAAATTACGACTTTTTATACCGAAAATATGCCAATTACTGAAAACGGCGATGGGTCATATTTTGCCCAAACCTCCCTGCAGTTTTCAAAATGTCTGAAATGTCGGAAATTTGACTCCTGAGCGTGATTTTTGAGCCGAATTCTGACTCTCTGCACCTATTTTCAGTTTCAAATTACGACTTTTTATACCGAAAATATGCCAATTACTGAAAACGGCGGTGGGTCATATTTTGTCCAAACCCCCCTGCAGTTTTCAAAATGTCTGAAATGTCGGAAATTTGACTCCTGAGCGTGATTTTTGAGCCGAATTCTGACTCTCTGCACCTATTTTCAGTTTCAAATGACGAATTTTCATACCGAAAATATGCCAATTACTGAAAACAGCGATGGGTCATATTTTGCCCGAACCCCCCTGCAGTTTTTAAAATGTGTGAAATGTCGGAAATTTGACTCCTGAGCGTGATTTTTGAGCCTAATTCTGACTCTCTGCACCTATTTTCAATTTCAAATTACGAATTTTTATACCGAAAATATGCTAATTACTGAAAAAGGCGATGGGTCATATTTTGCCCAAACCCCGCTGCAGTTTTCAAAATGTCTGAAATGTCGGAAATTTGACTCCTGAGCGTGATTTTAGAGCCGAATTCTGACTCTCTGCACCTATTTTCAGTTTCAAATTACGACGTTTCATACCGAAAATATGCCAATTACTGTAAACGGCGAAGGATCATATTTTGCCCAAACCCCCCTGCAGTTTTCAAAATGTTTGCAATGTCGGAAATTTGACTCCTGAGCGTGATTTTTTTTTCCGAATTCTGACTTTCTGCACCTATTTTCAGTTTCAAATTACGAATTTTTATCCCGAAAATATGCCAATTACTGAAAACGGCAATGGGTCATACTTTGGCCAAACCCCCCTGCAGTTTTCAAAATGTCTGAAATTTGACTCCTGAGCGTGATTTTTGAGCCGAATTCTGACTCTCTGCACCTATTTTCAGTTTCAAATTACGACGTTTCATAGCGAAAATATGCCAATTACTGTAAACGGCGATGTGTCATATTTTTGCCAAACCCCCCTGCAGTTTTCAAAATGTCTGAAATTTGACTCCTGAGCGTGATTTTTGAGCCGAATTCTGACTCTCTGCACCTATTTTCAGTTTCAAATTACGAATTTTTATACCGAAAATATGCCAATTACAGAAAACGGCGATAGGTCATATTTTGCCCAAACCCCCATGCAGTTATCAAAATGTCTGAAATGTCGGAAATTTGACTCCTGAGCGTGATTTTTGAGCCAAATTCTGACTCTCTGCACCTATTTTCAGTTTCAAATTACGTCGTTTTATACCGAAAATATGCCAATTACTGCGAACGGCGATTGGTCATATTTTGACAAACCCCCCCTGCAGTTTTCAAAATGTCTGAAATGTCGGAAATTTGACTCCTGAGCGTGGTTTTTGCGTCGAGTTCTGACTCTCTGCACCGATTTTCAGTTTCAAATTACGACTTTTTATACCGAAAATATGCCAATTACTGAAAACGGCGATGGGTCATATTTTGACCAAACCTCCCTGCAGTTTTCAAAATGTCTGAAATGTCGGAAATTTGACTCCTGAGCGTGATTTTTTATCCGAATTCTGACTCTCTGCACCTATTTTCAGTTTCAAATTACGAATTTTTATACAGAAAATATGCCAATTACTGAAAACGGCGATGGGTTATATTTTGCCCAAACCTCCCTGCAGTTTTCAAAATGTCTGAAATGTCGGAAATTTGACTCCTGAGCGTGATTTTTGAGCCGAATTCTGACACTCTGCACCTATTTTCAGTTTCAAATTACGACGTTTCATACCGAAAATAAGCCAATTACTGAAAACGGCGATGGGTCATATTTTGCCCAAACCCCACAGCAGTTTTCAAAATGTCTGAAATGTCGGAAATTTGACTCCTGAGCGTGATTTTTGAGCCGAATGCTGACTCTCTGCACCTATTTTCAGTTAGAAATTACGACTTTTTATACCGAAAATATGCCAATTACTGAAAACGGCGGTGGGTCATATTTTGCCCAAACCCCCCTGCAGTTTTCAAAATGTCTGAAATGTCGGAAATTTGACTCCTGAGCGTGATTTTTGAGCCGAATTCTGACTTTCTGCACCTATTTTCAGTTTCAAATTACGACTTTTTATACCCAAAATATGCCAATTACTGAAAACGGCGATGGGTCATATTTTGGCCAAACCCCCCTGCAGTTTTCAAAATGTCTGAAATTTGACTCCTGAGCGTGATTTTTGAGCCGAATTCTGACTCTCTGCACCTATTTTCATTTTCAAATTACGATGTTTCATAGCGAAAATATGCCAATTACTGTAAACGGCGATGGGTCATATTTTTGCCAAACCCCCCTGCAGTTTTCAAAATGTCTGAAATTTGACTCCTGAGCGTGATTTTTGAGCCGAATTCTGACTCTCTGCACCTATTTTCAGTTTCAAATTACGAATTTTTATAGCGAAAATATGCCAATTACAGAAAACGGCGATGGGTCATATTTTGCCCAAACCCCCCTGCAGTTATCAAAATGTCTGAAATGTCGGAAATTTGACTCCTGAGAGTGATTTTTGAGCCGAATTCTGACTCTTTGCACCTATTTTCAGTTTCAAATTACGAATTTTTATACCAAAAATATGCCAATTACTGAAAACGGCGATGGGTCATATTTTGCCCAAACCCCCCTGCAGTTTTCAAAATGTCTGAAATGTCGGAAATTTGACTCCTGAGCGTGATTTTTGAGCCGAATTCTGACTCTCTGCACCTATTTTCTGTTTCAAATTACGACGTTTCATACCGAAAATATGCCAATTACTGTAAACGGCGATGGGTCATATTTTGCCATAACCCCCTTGCAGTTTTCAAAATGTTTGCAATGTCGGAAATTTGACTCCTGAGCGTGATTTTTTATCCGAATTCTGACTCTCTGCACCTATTTTCAGTTTCAAATTACGACTTTTCATACCGAAAATATGCCAATTACTGCAAACAGCGATGGGTCATATTTTGCCCAAACCCCCCTGCAGTTTTCAAAATGTCTGAAATGTCGGAAATTTGACTCATGAGCGTGATTTTTGCGCCGAGTTCTGACTCTCTGCACCGATTTTCAGTTTCAAATTACGACTTTTTATACCGAAAATATGCCAATTACTGAAAACGGCGATGGGTCATATTTTGCCCAAACCTCCCTGCAGTTTTCAAAATGTCTGAAATGTCGGAAATTTGACTCCTGAGCGTGATTTTTGAGCCGAATTCTGACTCTCTGCACCTATTTTCAGTTTCAAATTACGACTTTTTATACCGAAAATATGCCAATTACTGAAAACGGCGGTGGGTCATATTTTGTCCAAACCCCCCTGCAGTTTTCAAAATGTCTGAAATGTCGGAAATTTGACTCCTGAGCGTGATTTTTGAGCCGAATTCTGACTCTCTGCACCTATTTTCAGTTTCAAATGACGAATTTTCATACCGAAAATATGCCAATTACTGAAAACAGCGATGGGTCATATTTTGCCCGAACCCCCCTGCAGTTTTTAAAATGTGTGAAATGTCGGAAATTTGACTCCTGAGCGTGATTTTTGAGCCTAATTCTGACTCTCAGCACCTATTTTCAATTTCAAATTACGAATTTTTATACCGAAAATATGCTAATTACTGAAAAAGGCGATGGGTCATATTTTGCCCAAACCCCGCTGCAGTTTTCAAAATGTCTGAAATGTCGGAAATTTGACTCCTGAGCGTGATTTTAGAGTCGAATTCTGACTCTCTGCACCTATTTTCAGTTTCAAATTACGACGTTTCATACCGAAAATATGCCAATTACTGTAAACGGCGAAGGATCATATTTTGCCCAAACCCCCCTGCAGTTTTCAAAATGTTTGCAATGTCGGAAATTTGACTCCTGAGCGTGATTTTTTTTTCCGAATTCTGACTTTCTGCACCTATTTTCAGTTTCAAATTACGAATTTTTATCCCGAAAATATGCCAATTACTGAAAACGGCAATGGGTCATACTTTGGCCAAACCCCCCTGCAGTTTTCAAAATGTCTGAAATTTGACTCCTGAGCGTGATTTTTGAGCCGAATTCTGACTCTCTGCACCTATTTTCAGTTTCAAATTACGACGTTTCATAGCGAAAATATGCCAATTACTGTAAACGGCGATGTGTCATATTTTTGCCAAACCCCCCTGCAGTTTTCAAAATGTCTGAAATTTGACTCCTGAGCGTGATTTTTGAGCCGAATTCTGACTCTCTGCACCTATTTTCAGTTTCAAATTACGAATTTTTATACCGAAAATATGCCAATTACAGAAAACGGCGATAGGTCATATTTTGCCCAAACCCCCATGCAGTTATCAAAATGTCTGAAATGTCGGAAATTTGACTCCTGAGCGTGATTTTTGAGCCGAATTCTGACTCTTTGCACCTATTTTCAGTTTCAAATTACGAATTTTTATACCGAAAATATGCCAATTACTAAAAACGGCGATGGGTCATATTTTGCCCAAACCCCCCTGCAGTTTTCAAAATGTCTGAAATGTCGGAAATTTGACTCCTGAGCGTGATTTTTGAGCCGAATTCTGACTCTCTGCACCTATTTTCAGTTTCAAATTACGACTTTTCATACCGAAAATATGCCAATTACTGCAAACAGCGATGGGTCATATTTTGCCCAAACCCCCCTGCAGTTTTCAAAATGTCTGAAATGTCGGAAATTTGACTCCTGAGCGTGATTTTTGCGCCGAGTTCTGACTCTCTGCACCGATTTTCAGTTTCAAATTACGATGTTTCATAGCGAAAATATGCCAATTACTGTAAACGGCGATGGGTCATATTTTTGCCAAACCCCCCTGCAGTTTTCAAAATGTCTGAAATTTGACTCCTGAGCGTGATTTTTGAGCCGAATTCTGACTCTCTGCACCTATTTTCAGTTTCAAATTACGAATTTTTATAGCGAAAATATGCCAATTACAGAAAACGGCGATGGGTCATATTTTGCCCAAACCCCCCTGCAGTTATCAAAATGTCTGAAATGTCGGAAATTTGACTCCTGAGAGTGATTTTTGAGCCGAATTCTGACTCTTTGCACCTATTTTCAGTTTCAAATTACGAATTTTTATACCAAAAATATGCCAATTACTGAAAACGGCGATGGGTCATATTTTGCCCAAACCCCCCTGCAGTTTTCAAAATGTCTGAAATGTCGGAAATTTGACTCCTGAGCGTGATTTTTGAGCCGAATTCTGACTCTCTGCACCTATTTTCTGTTTCAAATTACGACGTTTCATACCGAAAATATGCCAATTACTGTAAACGGCGATGGGTCATATTTTGCCATAACCCCCTTGCAGTTTTCAAAATGTTTGCAATGTCGGAAATTTGACTCCTGAGCGTGATTTTTTATCCGAATTCTGACTCTCTGCACCTATTTTCAGTTTCAAATTACGACTTTTCATACCGAAAATATGCCAATTACTGCAAACAGCGATGGGTCATATTTTGCCCAAACCCCCCTGCAGTTTTCAAAATGTCTGAAATGTCGGAAATTTGACTCATGAGCGTGATTTTTGCGCCGAGTTCTGACTCTCTGCACCGATTTTCAGTTTCAAATTACGACTTTTTATACCGAAAATATGCCAATTACTGAAAACGGCGATGGGTCATATTTTGCCCAAACCTCCCTGCAGTTTTCAAAATGTCTGAAATGTCGGAAATTTGACTCCTGAGCGTGATTTTTGAGCCGAATTCTGACTCTCTGCACCTATTTTCAGTTTCAAATTACGACTTTTTATACCGAAAATATGCCAATTACTGAAAACGGCGGTGGGTCATATTTTGTCCAAACCCCCCTGCAGTTTTCAAAATGTCTGAAATGTCGGAAATTTGACTCCTGAGCGTGATTTTTGAGCCGAATTCTGACTCTCTGCACCTATTTTCAGTTTCAAATGACGAATTTTCATACCGAAAATATGCCAATTACTGAAAACAGCGATGGGTCATATTTTGCCCGAACCCCCCTGCAGTTTTTAAAATGTGTGAAATGTCGGAAATTTGACTCCTGAGCGTGATTTTTGAGCCTAATTCTGACTCTCAGCACCTATTTTCAATTTCAAATTACGAATTTTTATACCGAAAATATGCTAATTACTGAAAAAGGCGATGGGTCATATTTTGCCCAAACCCCGCTGCAGTTTTCAAAATGTCTGAAATGTCGGAAATTTGACTCCTGAGCGTGATTTTAGAGTCGAATTCTGACTCTCTGCACCTATTTTCAGTTTCAAATTACGACGTTTCATACCGAAAATATGCCAATTACTGTAAACGGCGAAGGATCATATTTTGCCCAAACCCCCCTGCAGTTTTCAAAATGTTTGCAATGTCGGAAATTTGACTCCTGAGCGTGATTTTTTTTTCCGAATTCTGACTTTCTGCACCTATTTTCAGTTTCAAATTACGAATTTTTATCCCGAAAATATGCCAATTACTGAAAACGGCAATGGGTCATACTTTGGCCAAACCCCCCTGCAGTTTTCAAAATGTCTGAAATTTGACTCCTGAGCGTGATTTTTGAGCCGAATTCTGACTCTCTGCACCTATTTTCAGTTTCAAATTACGACGTTTCATAGCGAAAATATGCCAATTACTGTAAACGGCGATGTGTCATATTTTTGCCAAACCCCCCTGCAGTTTTCAAAATGTCTGAAATTTGACTCCTGAGCGTGATTTTTGAGCCGAATTCTGACTCTCTGCACCTATTTTCAGTTTCAAATTACGAATTTTTATACCGAAAATATGCCAATTACAGAAAACGGCGATAGGTCATATTTTGCCCAAACCCCCATGCAGTTATCAAAATGTCTGAAATGTCGGAAATTTGACTCCTGAGCGTGATTTTTGAGCCGAATTCTGACTCTTTGCACCTATTTTCAGTTTCAAATTACGAATTTTTATACCGAAAATATGCCAATTACTAAAAACGGCGATGGGTCATATTTTGCCCAAACCCCCCTGCAGTTTTCAAAATGTCTGAAATGTCGGAAATTTGACTCCTGAGCGTGATTTTTGAGCCGAATTCTGACTCTCTGCACCTATTTTCAGTTTCAAATTACGACTTTTCATACCGAAAATATGCCAATTACTGCAAACAGCGATGGGTCATATTTTGCCCAAACCCCCCTGCAGTTTTCAAAATGTCTGAAATGTCGGAAATTTGACTCCTGAGCGTGATTTTTGCGCCGAGTTCTGACTCTCTGCACCGATTTTCAGTTTCAAATTACGACTTTTTGTACCGAAAATATGCCAATTACTGAAAACGGCGATGGGTCATATTTTGCCCAAACCTCCCTGCAGTTTTCAAAATGTCTGAAATGTCGGAAATTTGACTCCTGAGCGTGATTTTTGAGCCGAATTCTGACTCTCTGCACCTATTTTCAGTTTCAAATTACGACTTTTTATACCGAAAATATGCCAATTACTGAAAACGGCGATGGGTCATATTTTGCCCAAACCCCCCTGCAGTTTTCAAAATGTCTGAAATGTCGGAAATTTGACTCCTGAGCGTGATTTTTGAGCCGAATTCTGACACTCTGCACCTATTTTCAGTTTCAAATTACGACGTTTCATACCAAAAATATGCCAATTACTGAAAACGGCGATGGGTCATATTTTGGCCAAACCCCCCCTGCAGTTTTCAAAATGTCTGAAATGTCGGAAATTTGACTCCTGAGCGTGACTTTTGAGCCGAATTCTGACTCTCTGCACCTATTTTCAGTTTCAATTTACGACTTTTTATACCAAAAATATGCCAATTACTGAAAACAGCGATGGGTCATATTTTGCTTGAACCCCCCTGCAGTTTTTAAAATGTCTGAAATGCCGAAAATTTTTCTCCTGAGCGTGATTTTTGAGCCGAATTCTGACTCTCTGCACCGATTTTCAGTTTCAATTTACGACTTTTTATACCGAAAATATGCCAATTACTGAAAACGGCGATGGGTCATATTTTGCCCAAACCTCCCTGCAGTTTTCAAAATGTCTGAAATGTCGGAAATTTGACTCCTGAGCGTGATTTTTGAGCCGAATTCTGACTCTCTGCACCTATTTTCAGTTTCAAATTACGACTTTTTATACCGAAAATATGCCAATTACTGAAAACGGCGGTGGGTCATATTTTGTCCAAACCCCCCTGCAGTTTTCAAAATGTCTGAAATGTCGGAAATTTGACTCCTGAGCGTGATTTTTGAGCCGAATTCTGACTCTCTGCACCTATTTTCAGTTTCAAATGACGACTTTTAATACCGAAAATATGCCAATTACTGAAAACAGCGATGGGTCATATTTTGCCCGAACCCCCCTGCAGTTTTTAAAATGTGTGAAATGTCGGAAATTTGACTCCTGAGCGTGATTTTTGAGCCTAATTCTGACTCTCTGCACCTATTTTCAATTTCAAATTACGACTTTTTATACCGAAAATATGCTAATTACTGAAAACGGCGATGGGTCACATTTTGCCCAAACCCCGCTGCAGTTTTCAAAATGTCTGAAATGTCGGAAATTTGACTCCTGAGCGTGATTTTAGAGCCGAATTCTGACTCTCTGCACCTATTTTCAGTTTCAAATTACGACGATTCATACCGAAAATATGCCAATTACTGTAAACGGCGAAGGATCATATTTTGCCCAAACCCCCCTGCAGTTTTCAAAATGTTTGCAATGTCGGAAATTTGACTCCTGAGCGTGATTTTTTTTCCGAATTCTGACTTTCTGCACCTATTTTCAGTTTCAAATTACGAATTTTTATCCCGAAAATATGCCAATTACTGAAAACGGCAATGGGTCATACTTTGGCCAATCCCCCCTGCAGTTTTCAAAATGTCTGAAATTTGACTCCTTAGCGTGATTTTTGAGCCGAATTCTGACTCTCTGCACCTATTTTCAGTTTCAAATTACGACGTTTCATTGCGAAAATATGCCAATTACTGAAAACGGCGATGGGTCATATTTTTGCCAAACCCCCCTGCAGTTTTCAAAATGTCTGAAATTTGACTCCTGAGCGTGATTTTTGAGCCGAATTTTGACTATATGCACCTATTTTCAGTTTCAAATTACGACTTTTCATACCGAAAATATGCCAATTACAGAAAACGGCGATGGGTCATATTTTGCCCAAACCTCCCTGCAGTTTTTAAAATGTCTGAAATGTCGGAAATTTGACTCCTGAGCGTGATTTTTGAGCCAAATTCTGACTCTCTGCACCAATTTTCAGTTTCAAATTACGACTTTTCATACCGAAAATATGCCAATTACTGAAAACGGCGATGGGTCAAATTTTGAACGAACCCCCCAGCAGTTTTTAAAATGTCTGAAATGTCGGAAATTTGACTCCTGAGCGTGATTTTTGAGCCAAATTCTGACTCTCTGCACCTATTTTCAGTTTCAAATTACGTCGTTTCATACCGAAAATATGCCAATTACTGCGAACGGCGATGGGTCATATTTTGACAAACCCCCCCTGCAGTTTTCAAAATGTCTGAAATGTCGGAAATTTTACTGCTGAGCGTGATTTTTGCGTCGAGTTCTGACTCTCTGCACCGATTTTCAGTTTCAAATTACGACTTTTTATACCGAAAATATGCCAATTACTGAAAACGGCGATGGGTCATATTTTGACCAAACCTCCCTGCAGTTTTCAAAATGTCTGAAATGTCGGAAATTTGAATCCTGAGCGTGATTTTTTATCCGAATTCTGACTCTCTGCACCTATTTTCAGTTTCAAATTAGGAATTTTTATACCGAAAATATGCCAATTACTGAAAACGGCGATGGGTCATATTTTGCCCAAACCCCCCTGCAGTTTTCAAAATGTCTGAAATGTCGGAAATTTGACTCCTGAGCGTGATTTTTTATCCGAATTCTGACACTCTGCACCTATTTTCAGTTTCAAATTACGACGTTTCATACCGAAAATATGCCAATTACTGAAAACGGCAATGGGTCATATTTTGCCCAAACCCCACAGCAGTTTTCAAAATGTCTGAAATGTCGGAAATTTGACTCCTGAGCGTGATTTTTGAGCCGAATTCTGACTCTCTGCACCTATTTTCAGTTAGAAATTACGACTTTTTATACCGAAAATATGCCAATTACTGAAAACGGCGGTGGGTCATATTTTGCCCAAACCCCCCTGCAGTTTTCAAAATGTCTGAAATGTCGGAAATTTGACTCCTGAGCGTGATTTTTGAGCCGAATTCTGACTTTCTGCACCTATTTTCAGTTTCAAATTACGACTTTTTATACCCAAAATATGCCAATTACTGAAAACGGCGATGGGTCATATTTTGGCCAAACCCCCCTGCAGTTTTCAAAATGTCTGAAATTTGACTCCTGAGCGTGATTTTTGAGCCGAATTCTGACTCTCTGCACCTATTTTCATTTCCAAATTACGATGTTTCATAGCGAAAATATGCCAATTACTGTAAACGGCAATGGGTCATACTTTGGCCAAACCCCCCTGCAGTTTTCAAAATGTCTGAAATTTGACTCCTGAGCGTGATTTTTGAGCCGAATTCTGACTCTCTGCACCTATTTTCAGTTACAAATTACGAATTTTTATACCGAAAATATGCCAATTACTGAAAACTGCGATGGGTCATATTTTGCCCAAACCCCCCTGCAGTTTTCAAAATGTCTGAAATATCGGAAATTTGAATCCTGAGTGTGATTTTTGAGCCAAATTCTGACTCTCTGCACCAATTTTCAGTTTCAAATTACGACTTTTCATACCGAAAATATGCCAATTACTGAAAACGGCGATGGGTCAAATTTTGCACGAACCCCCCAGCAGTTTTTAAAATGTCTGAAATGTCGGAAATTTGACTCCTGAGCGTGATTTTTGAGCCAAATTCTGACTCTCTGCACCTATTTTCAGTTTCAAATTACGTCGTTTTATACCGAAAATATGCCAATTACTGCGAACGGCGATTGGTCATATTTTGACAAACCCCCCCTGCAGTTTTCAAAATGTCTGAAATGTCGGAAATTTGACTCCTGAGCGTGATTTTTGAGCCGAGTTCTGACTCTCTGCACCTATTTTCAGTTTCAAATTACGACTTTTTATACCGAAAATATGCCAATTACTGAAAACGGCGATGGGTCATATTTTGGCCAAACCCCCCCTGCAGTTTTCAAAATGTCTGAAATGTCGGAAATTTGACTCCTGAGCGTGACTTTTGAGCCGAATTCTGACTCTCTGCACCTATTTTCAGTTTCAATTTACGACTTTTTATACAAAAAATATGCCAATTACTGAAAACAGCGATGGGTCATATTTTGCCCAAACCCCCCTGCAGTTTTTAAAATGTCTGAAATGCCGAAAATTTTACTCCTGAGCGTGATTTTTGAGCCGAATTCTGACTCTCTGCACCTATTTTCAGTTTCAAATTACGACGTTTCATACTGAAAATATGCCAATTACTGTAAACGGCGATGGGTCAAATTTTGCACGAACCCCCCAGCAGTTTTTAAAATGTCTGAAATGTCGGAAATTTGACTCCTGAGCGTGATTTTTGAGCCAAATTCTGACTCTCTGCACCTATTTTCAGTTTCAAATTAAGACGTTTCATACCGAAAATATGCCAATTACTGCAAACGGCGATGGGTCATATTTTGACAAACCCCCCTACAGTTTTCAAAATGTCTGAAATGTCGGAAATTTGACTCCTTAGCGTGATTTTTGCGTCGAGTTCTGACTCTCTGCACCGATTTTCAGTTTCAAATTACGACTTTTTATACCGAAAATATGCCAATTACTGAAAACGGCGATGGGTCATATTTTGCCCAAACCTCCCTGCAGTTTTCAAAATGTCTGAAATGTCGGAAATTTGACTCCTGAGCGTGATTTTTTTATCCGAATTCTGACTCTCTGCACCTATTTTCAGTTTCAAATTACGACTTTTTATACCGAAAATATGCCAATTACTGAAAACGGCGATGGGTCATATTTTGCCCAAACCCCCCTGCAGTTTTCAAAATGTCTGAAATGTCAAAAATTTGACTCCTGAGCGTGATTTTTGAGCCGAATTCTGACACTCTGCACCTATTTTCAGTTTCAAATTACGACGTTTCATACCGAAAATATGCCAATTACTGAAAACGGCGATGGGTCATATTTTGCCCAAACCCCCCTGCAGTTCTCAAAATGTTTGCAATGTCGGAAATTTGACTCCTGAGCGTGATTTTTTATCCGAATTCTGACTCTCTGCACCTATTTTCAGTTTCAAATTGCGAATTTTCATACCGAAAATATGCCAATTACTGCAAAGAGCGATGGGTCATATTTTGCCCAAACCCCCCTGCAGTTTTCAAAATGTCTGAAATGTCGGAAATTTGACTCCTGAGCGTGATTTTTGCGCCGAGTTCTGACTCTCTGCACCGATTTTCAGTTTCAAATTACGACTTTTTATACCGAAAATATGCCAATTACTGAAAACGGCGATGGGTCATATTTTGCCCAAACCTCCCTGCAGTTTTCAAAATGTCTGAAATGTCGGAAATTTGACTCCTGAGCGTGATTTTTGAGCCGAATTCTGACTCTCTGCACCTATTTTCAGTTTCAAATTACGACTTTTTATACCGAAAATATGCCAAATACTGAAAACGGCGATGGGTCATATTTTGCCCAAACCCCCCTGCAGTTATCAAAATGTCTGAAATGTCGGAAATTTGACTCCTGAGCGTGATTTTTTAGCCGAATTCTGACTCTTTGCACCTATTTTCAGTTTCAAATTACGAATTTTTATACCAAAAATATGCCAATTACTGAAAACGGCGATGGGTCATATTTTGCCCAAACCCCCCTGCAGTTTTCAAAATGTCTGAAATGTCGGAAATTTGACTCCTGAGCGTGATTTTTGAGCCGAATTCTGACTCTCTGCACCTATTTTCTGTTTCAAATTACGACGTTTCATACCGAAAATATGCCAATTACTGTAAACGGCGATGGGTCATATTTTGCCATAACCCCCTTGCAGTTTTCAAAATGTTTGCAATGTCGGAAATTTGACTCCTGAGCGTGATTTTTTATCCGAATTCTGACTCTCTGCACCTATTTTCAGTTTCAAATTACGACTTTTCATACCGAAAATATGCCAATTACTGCAAACAGCGATGGGTCATATTTTGCCCAAACCCCCCTGCAGTTTTCAAAATGTCTGAAATGTCGGAAATTTGACTCCTGAGCGTGATTTTTGCGCCGAGTTCTGACTCTCTGCACCGATGTTCAGTTTCAAATTACGAATTTTTATACCAAAAATATGCCAATTACTGAAAACGGCGATGGGTCATATTTTGCCCAAACCCCCCTGCAGTTTTCAAAATGTCTGAAATGTCGGAAATTTGACTCCTGAGCGTGATTTTTGAGCCGAATTCTGACTCTCTGCACCTATTTTCTGTTTCAAATTACGACGTTTCATACCGAAAATATGCCAATTACTGTAAACGGCGATGGGTCATATTTTGCCATAACCCCCTTGCAGTTTTCAAAATGTTTGCAATGTCGGAAATTTGACTCCTGAGCGTGATTTTTTATCCGAATTCTGACTCTCTGCACCTATTTTCAGTTTCAAATTACGACTTTTCATACCGAAAATATGCCAATTACTGCAAACAGCGATGGGTCATATTTTGCCCAAACCCCCCTGCAGTTTTCAAAATGTCTGAAATGTCGGAAATTTGACTCCTGAGCGTGATTTTTGCGCCGAGTTCTGACTCTCTGCACCGATGTTCAGTTTCAAATTACGACTTTTTATACCGAAAATATGCCAATTACTGAAAACGGCGATGGGTCATATTTTGCCCAAACCTCCCTGCAGTTTTCAAAATGTCTGAAATGTCGGAAATTTGACTCCTGAGCGTGATTTTTGAGCCGAATTCTGACTCTCTGCACCTATTTTCAGTTTCAAATTACGACTTTTTATACCGAAAATATGCCAATTACTGAAAATGGCGATGGGTCATATTTTGCCCAAACCCCCCTGCAGTTTTCAAAATGTCTGAAATGTCGGAAATTTGACTCCTGAGCGTGATTTTTGAGCCGAATTCTGACACTCTGCACCTATTTTCAGTTTCAAATTACGACGTTTCATACCAAAAAAATGCCAATTACTGAAAACGGCGATGGGTCATATTTTGGCCAAACCCCCCCTGCAGTTTTCAAAATGTCTGAAATGTCGGAAATTTGACTCCTGAGCGTGACTTTTGAGCCGAATTCTGACTCTCTGCACCTATTTTCAGTTTCAATTTACGACTTTTTATACAAAAAATATGCCAATTACTGAAAACAGCGATGGGTCATATTTTGCCCAAACCCCCCTGCAGTTTTTAAAATGTCTGAAATGCCGAAAATTTTACTCCTGAGCGTGATTTTTGAGCCGAATACTGACTCTCTGCACCTATTTTCAGTTTCAAATTACGACGTTTCATACTGAAAATATGCCAATTACTGTAAACGGCGATGGGTCAAATTTTGCACGAACCCCCCAGCAGTTTTTAAAATGTCTGAAATGTCGGAAATTTGACTCCTGAGCGTGATTTTTGAGCCAAATTCTGACTCTCTGCACCTATTTTCAGTTTCAAATTAAGACGTTTCATACCGAAAATATGCCAATTACTGCAAACGGCGATGGGTCATATTTTGACAAACCCCCCTGCAGTTTTCAAAATGTCTGAAATGTCGGAAATTTGACTCCTGAGCGTGATTTTTGCGTCGAGTTCTGACTCTCTGCACCGATTTTCAGTTTCAAATTACGACTTTTTATACCGAAAATATGCCAATTACTGAAAACGGCGATGGGTCATATTTTGCCCAAACCTCCCTGCAGTTTTCAAAATGTCTGAAATGTCGGAAATTTGACTCCTGAGCGTGATTTTTTATCCGAATTCTGACTCTCTGCACCTATTTTCAGTTTCAAATTACGACTTTTTATACCGAAAATATGCCAATTACTGAAAACGGCGATGGGTCATATTTTGCCCAAACCCCCCTGCAGTTTTCAAAATGTCTGAAATGTCAAAAATTTGACTCCTGAGCGTGATTTTTGAGCCGAATTCTGACACTCTGCACCTATTTTCAGTTTCAAATTACGACGTTTCATACCGAAAATATGCCAATTACTGAAAACGGCGATGGGTCATATTTTGCCCAAACCCCCCTGCAGTTTTCAAAATGTTTGCAATGTCGGAAATTTGACTCCTGAGCGTGATTTTTTATCCGAATTCTGACTCTCTGCACCTATTTTCAGTTTCAAATTGCGACTTTTCATACCGAAAATATGCCAATTACTGCAAAGAGCGATGGGTCATATTTTGCCCAAACCCCCCTGCAGTTTTCAAAATGTCTGAAATGTCGGAAATTTGACTCCTGAGCGTGATTTTTGCGCCGAGTTCTGACTCTCTGCACCGATTTTCAGTTTCAAATTACGACTTTTTATACCGAAAATATGCCAATTACTGAAAACGGCGATGGGTCATATTTTGCCCAAACCTCCCTGCAGTTTTCAAAATGTCTGAAATGTCGGAAATTTGACTCCTGAGCGTGATTTTTGAGCCGAATTCTGACTCTCTGCACCTATTTTCAGTTTCAAATTACGACTTTTTATACCGAAAATATGCCAAATACTGAAAACGGCGATGGGTCATATTTTGCCCAAACCCCCCTGCAGTTATCAAAATGTCTGAAATGTCGGAAATTTGACTCCTGAGCGTGATTTTTGAGCCGAATTCTGACTCTTTGCACCTATTTTCAGTTTCAAATTACGAATTTTTATACCAAAAATATGCCAATTACTGAAAACGGCGATGGGTCATATTTTGCCCAAACCCCCCTGCAGTTTTCAAAATGTCTGAAATGTCGGAAATTTGACTCCTGAGCGTGATTTTTGAGCCGAATTCTGACTCTCTGCACCTATTTTCTGTTTCAAATTACGACGTTTCATACCGAAAATATGCCAATTACTGTAAACGGCGATGGGTCATATTTTGCCATAACCCCCTTGCAGTTTTCAAAATGTTTGCAATGTCGGAAATTTGACTCCTGAGCGTGATTTTTTATCCGAATTCTGACTCTCTGCACCTATTTTCAGTTTCAAATTACGACTTTTCATACCGAAAATATGCCAATTACTGCAAACAGCGATGGGTCATATTTTGCCCAAACCCCCCTGCAGTTTTCAAAATGTCTGAAATGTCGGAAATTTGACTCCTGAGCGTGATTTTTGCGCCGAGTTCTGACTCTCTGCACCGATGTTCAGTTTCAAATTACGACTTTTTATACCGAAAATATGCCAATTACTGAAAACGGCGATGGGTCATATTTTGCCCAAACCTCCCTGCAGTTTTCAAAATGTCTGAAATGTCGGAAATTTGACTCCTGAGCGTGATTTTTGAGCCGAATTCTGACTCTCTGCACCTATTTTCAGTTTCAAATTACGACTTTTTATACCGAAAATATGCCAATTACTGAAAACGGCGATGGGTCATATTTTGCCCAAACCCCCCTGCAGTTTTCAAAATGTCTGAAATGTCGGAAATTTGACTCCTGAGCGTGATTTTTGAGCCGAATTCTGACACTCTGCACCTATTTTCAGTTTCAAATTACGACGTTTCATACCAAAAAAATGCCAATTACTGAAAACAGCGATGGGTCATATTTTGCCCGAACCCCCCTGCAGTTTTCAAAATGTCTGAAATGTCGGAAATTTGACTCCTGAGCGTGACTTTTGAGCCGAATTCTGACTCTCTGCACCTATTTTCAGTTTCAATTTACGACTTTTTATACCAAAAATATGCCAATTACTGAAAACAGCGATGGGTCATATTTTGCCCAAACCCCCCTGCAGTTTTTAAAATGTCTGAAATGCCGAAAATTTTACTCCTGAGCGTGATTTTTGAGCCGAATTCTGACTCTCTGCACCTATTTTCAGTTTCAAATTACGACGTTTCATACTGAAAATATGCCAATTACTGTAAACGGCGATGGGTCAAATTTTGCACGAACCCCCCAGCAGTTTTTAAAATGTCTGAAATGTCGGAAATTTGACTCCTGAGCGTGATTTTTGAGCCAAATTCTGACTCTCTGCACCTATTTTCAGTTTCAAATTAAGACGTTTCATACCGAAAATATGCCAATTACTGCAAACGGCGATGTGTCATATTTTGACAAACCCCCCTGCAGTTTTCAAAATGTCTGAAATGTCGGAAATTTGACTCCTGAGCGTGATTTTTGCGTCGAGTTCTGACTCTCTGCACCGATTTTCAGTTTCAAATTACGACTTTTTATACCGAAAATATGCCAATTACTGAAAACGGCGATGGGTCATATTTTGCCCAAACCTCCCTGCAGTTTTCAAAATGTCTGAAATGTCGGAAATTTGACTCCTGAGCGTGATTTTTTATCCGAATTCTGACTCTCTGCACCTATTTTCAGTTTCAAATTACGACTTTTTATACCGAAAATATGCCAATTACTGAAAACGGCGATGGGTCATATTTTGCCCAAACCCCCCTGCAGTTTTCAAAATGTCTGAAATGTCAAAAATTTGACTCCTGAGCGTGATTTTTGAGCCGAATTCTGACACTCTGCACCTATTTTCAGTTTCAAATTACGACGTTTCATACCAAAAAAATGCCAATTACTGAAAACGGCGATGGGTCATATTTTGGCCAAACCCCCCCTGCAGTTTTCAAAATGTCTGAAATGTCGGAAATTTGACTCCTGAGCGTGACTTTTGAGCCGAATTCTGACTCTCTGCACCTATTTTCAGTTTCAATTTACGACTTTTTATACCAAAAATATGCCAATTACTGAAAACAGCGATGGGTCATATTTTGCCCAAACCCCCCTGCAGTTTTTAAAATGTCTGAAATGCCGAAAATTTTACTCCTGAGCGTGATTTTTGAGCCGAATTCTGACTCTCTGCACCTATTTTCAGTTTCAAATTACGACGTTTCATACTGAAAATATGCCAATTACTGTAAACGGCGATGGGTCAAATTTTGCACGAACCCCCCAGCAGTTTTTAAAATGTCTGAAATGTCGGAAATTTGACTCCTGAGCGTGATTTTTGAGCCAAATACTGACTCTCTGCACCTATTTTCAGTTTCAAATTAAGACGTTTCATACCGAAAATATGCCAATTACTGCAAACGGCGATGGGTCATATTTTGACAAACCCCCCTGCAGTTTTCAAAATGTCTGAAATGTCGGAAATTTGACTCCTGAGCGTGATTTTTGCGTCGAGTTCTGACTCTCTGCACCGATTTTCAGTTTCAAATTACGACTTTTTATACCGAAAATATGCCAATTACTGAAAACGGCGATGGGTCATATTTTGCCCAAACCTCCCTGCAGTTTTCAAAATGTCTGAAATGTCGGAAATTTGACTCCTGAGCGTGATTTTTTATCCGAATTCTGACTCTCTGCACCTATTTTCAGTTTCAAATTACGACTTTTTATACCGAAAATATGCCAATTACTGAAAACGGCGATGGGTCATATTTTGCCCAAACCCCCCTGCAGTTTTCAAAATGTCTGAAATGTCAAAAATTTGACTCCTGAGCGTGATTTTTGAGCCGAATTCTGACACTCTGCACCTATTTTCAGTTTCAAATTACGACGTTTCATACCAAAAAAATGCCAATTACTGAAAACGGCGATGGGTCATATTTTGGCCAAACCCCCCCTGCAGTTTTCAAAATGTCTGAAATGTCGGAAATTTGACTCCTGAGCGTGACTTTTGAGCCGAATTCTGACTCTCTGCACCTATTTTCAGTTTCAATTTACGACTTTTTATACCAAAAATATGCCAATTACTGAAAACAGCGATGGGTCATATTTTGCCCAAACCCCCCTGCAGTTTTTAAAATGTCTGAAATGCCGAAAATTTTACTCCTGAGCGTGATTTTTGAGCCGAATTCTGACTCTCTGCACCTATTTTCAGTTTCAAATTACGACGTTTCATACTGAAAATATGCCAATTACTGTAAACGGCGATGGGTCAAATTTTGCACGAACCCCCCAGCAGTTTTTAAAATGTCTGAAATGTCGGAAATTTGACTCCTGAGCGTGATTTTTGAGCCAAATTCTGACTCTCTGCACCTATTTTCAGTTTCAAATTAAGACGTTTCATACCGAAAATATGCCAATTACTGCAAACGGCGATGGGTCATATTTTGACAAACCCCCCTGCAGTTTTCAAAATGTCTGAAATGTCGGAAATTTGACTCCTGAGCGTGATTTTTGCGTCGAGTTCTGACTCTCTGCACCGATTTTCAGTTTCAAATTACGACTTTTTATACCGAAAATATGCCAATTACTGAAAACGGCGATGGGTCATATTTTGCCCAAACCTCCCTGCAGTTTTCAAAATGTCTGAAATGTCGGAAATTTGACTCCTGAGCGTGATTTTTTATCCGAATTCTGACTCTCTGCACCTATTTTCAGTTTCAAATTACGACTTTTTATACCGAAAATATGCCAATTACTGAAAACGGCGATGGGTCATATTTTGCCCAAACCCCCCTGCAGTTTTCAAAATGTCTGAAATGTCAAAAATTTGACTCCTGAGCGTGATTTTTGAGCCGAATTCTGACACTCTGCACCTATTTTCAGTTTCAAATTACGACGTTTTATACCAAAAAAATGCCAATTACTGAAAACGGCGATGGGTCATATTTTGGCCAAACCCCCCCTGCAGTTTTCAAAATGTCTGAAATGTCGGAAATTTGACTCCTGAGCGTGATTTTTTATCCGAATTCTGACTCTCTGCACCTATTTTCAGTTTCAAATTACGACTTTTTATACCGAAAATATGCCAATTACTGAAAACGGCGATGGGTCATATTTTGCCCAAACCCCCCTGCAGTTTTCAAAATGTCTGAAATGTCGGAAATTTGACTCCTGAGCGTGATTTTTGAGCCGAATTCTGACACTCTGCACCTATTTTCAGTTTCAAATTACGACGTTTCATACCAAAAAAATGCCAATTACTGAAAACGGCGAAGGGTCATATTTTGGCCAAACCCCCCCCCCCTGCAGTTTTCAAAATGTCTGAAATGTCGGAAATTTGACTCCTGAGCGTGACTTTTGAGCCGAATTCTGACTCTCTGCACCTATTTTCAGTTTCAATTTACGACTTTTTATACCAAAAATATGCCAATTACTGAAAACAGCGATGGGTCATATTTTGCCCAAACCCCCCTGCAGTTTTTAAAATGTCTGAAATGCCGAACACTTTACTCCTGAGCGTGATTTTTGAGCCGAATTCTGACTCTCTGCACCTATTTTCAGTTTCAAATTACGACGTTTCATACTGAAAATATGCCAATTACTGTAAACGGCGATGGGTCAAATTTTGCACGAACCCCCCAGCAGTTTTTAAAATGTCTGAAATGTCGGAAATTTGACTCCTGAGCGTGATTTTTTATCCGAATTCTGACTCTCTGCACCTATTTTCAGTTTCAAATTGCGACTTTTCATACCGAAAATATGCCAATTACTGCAAAGAGCGATGGGTCATATTTTGCCCAAACCCCCCTGCAGTTTTCAAAATGTCTGAAATGTCGGAAATTTGACTCCTGAGCGTGATTTTTGCGCCGAGTTCTGACTCTCTGCACCGATTTTCAGTTTCAAATTACGACTTTTTATACCGAAAATATGCCAATTACTGAAAACGGCGATGGGTCATATTTTGCCCAAACCTCCCTGCAGTTTTCAAAATGTCTGAAATGTCGGAAATTTGACTCCTGAGCGTGATTTTTGAGCCGAATTCTGACTCTCTGCACCTATTTTCAGTTTCAAATTACGACTTTTTATACCGAAAATATGCCAAATACTGAAAACGGCGATGGGTCATATTTTGCCCAAACCCCCCTGCAGTTATCAAAATGTCTGAAATGTCGGAAATTTGACTCCTGAGCGTGATTTTTGAGCCGAATTCTGACTCTTTGCACCTATTTTCAGTTTCAAATTACGAATTTTTATACCAAAAATATGCCAATTACTGAAAACGGCGATGGGTCATATTTTGCCCAAACCCCCCTGCAGTTTTCAAAATGTCTGAAATGTCGGAAATTTGACTCCTGAGCGTGATTTTTGAGCCGAATTCTGACTCTCTGCACCTATTTTCTGTTTCAAATTACGACGTTTCATACCGAAAATATGCCAATTACTGTAAACGGCGATGGGTCATATTTTGTCATAACCCCCTTGCAGTTTTCAAAATGTTTGCAATGTCGGAAATTTGACTCCTGAGCGTGATTTTTTATCCGAATTCTGACTCTCTGCACCTATTTTCAGTTTCAAATTACGACTTTTCATACCGAAAATATGCCAATTACTGCAAACAGCGATGGGTCATATTTTGCCCAAACCCCCCTGCAGTTTTCAAAATGTCTGAAATGTCGGAAATTTGACTCCTGAGCGTGATTTTTGCGCCGAGTTCTGACTCTCTGCACCGATGTTCAGTTTCAAATTACGACTTTTTATACCGAAAATATGCCAATTACTGAAAACGGCGATGGGTCATATTTTGCCCAAACCTCCCTGCAGTTTTCAAAATGTCTGAAATGTCGGATATTTGACTCCTGAGCGTGATTTTTGAGCCGAATTCTGACTCTCTGCACCTATTTTCAGTTTCAAATTACGACTTTTTATACCAAAAATATGCCAATTACTGAAAACAGCGATGGGTCATATTTTGCCCAAACCCCCCTGCAGTTTTTAAAATGTCTGAAATGCCGAAAATTTTACTCCTGAGCGTGATTTTTGAGCCGAATTCTGACTCTCTGCACCTATTTTCAGTTTCAAATTACGACGTTTCATACTGAAAATATGCCAATTACTGTAAACGGCGATGGGTCAAATTTTGCACGAACCCCCCAGCAGTTTTTAAAATGTCAGAAATGTCGGAAATTTGACTCCTGAGCGTGATTTTTGAGCCAAATTCTGACTCTCTGCACCTATTTTCAGTTTCAAATTAAGACGTTTCATACCGAAAATATGCCAATTACTGCAAACGGCGATGGGTCATATTTTGACAAACCCCCCTGCAGTTTTCAAAATGTCTGAAATGTCGGAAATTTGACTCCTGAGCGTGATTTTTGCGTCGAGTTCTGACTCTCTGCACCGATTTTCAGTTTCAAATTACGACTTTTTATACCGAAAATATGCCAATTACTGAAAACGGCGATGGGTCATATTTTGCCCAAACCTCCCTGCAGTTTTCAAAATGTCTGAAATGTCGGAAATTTGACTCCTGAGCGTGATTTTTTATCCGAATTCTGAATCTCTGCACCTATTTTCAGTTTCAAATTACGACTTTTTATACCGAAAATATGCCAATTACTGAAAACGGCGATGGGTCATATTTTGCCCAAACCCCCCTGCAGTTTTCAAAATGTCTGAAATGTCAAAAATTTGACTCCTGAGCGTGATTTTTGAGCCGAATTCTGACACTCTGCACCTATTTTCAGTTTCAAATTACGACGTTTCATACCAAAAAAATGCCAATTACTGAAAACGGCGATGGGTCATATTTTGGCCAAACCCCCCCTGCAGTTTTCAAAATGTCTGAAATGTCGGAAATTTGACTCCTGAGCGTGACTTTTGAGCCGAATTCTGACTCTCTGCACCTATTTTCAGTTTCAATTTACGACTTTTTATACCAAAAATATGCCAATTACTGAAAACAGCGATGGGTCATATTTTGCCCAAACCCCCCTGCAGTTTTTAAAATGTCTGAAATGCCGAAAATTTTACTCCTGAGCGTGATTTTTGAGCCGAATTCTGACTCTCTGCACCTATTTTCAGTTTCAAATTACGACGTTTCATACTGAAAATATGCCAATTACTGTAAACGGCGATGGGTCAAATTTTGCACGAACCCCCCAGCAGTTTTTAAAATGTCTGAAATGTCGGAAATTTGACTCCTGAGCGTGATTTTTGAGCCAAATTCTGACTCTCTGCACCTATTTTCAGTTTCAAATTAAGACGTTTCATACCGAAAATATGCCAATTACTGCAAACGGCGATGGGTCATATTTTGACAAACCCCCCTGCAGTTTTCAAAATGTCTGAAATGTCGGAAATTTGACTCCTGAGCGTGATTTTTGCGTCGAGTTCTGACTCTCTGCACCGATTTTCAGTTTCAAATTACGACTTTTTATACCGAAAATATGCCAATTACTGAAAACGGCGATGGGTCATATTTTGCCCAAACCTCCCTGCAGTTTTCAAAATGTCTGAAATGTCGGAAATTTGACTCCTGAGCGTGATTTTTTATCCGAATTCTGACTCTCTGCACCTATTTTCAGTTTCAAATTACGACTTTTTATACCGAAAATATGCCAATTACTGAAAACGGCGATGGGTCATATTTTGCCCAAACCCCCCTGCAGTTTTCAAAATGTCTGAAATGTCAAAAATTTGACTCCTGAGCGTGATTTTTGAGCCGAATTCTGACACTCTGCACCTATTTTCAGTTTCAAATTACGACGTTTTATACCAAAAAAATGCCAATTACTGAAAACGGCGATGGGTCATATTTTGGCCAAACCCCCCCTGCAGTTTTCAAAATGTCTGAAATGTCGGAAATTTGACTCCTGAGCGTGATTTTTTATCCGAATTCTGACTCTCTGCACCTATTTTCAGTTTCAAATTACGACTTTTTATACCGAAAATATGCCAATTACTGAAAACGGCGATGGGTCATATTTTGCCCAAACCCCCCTGCAGTTTTCAAAATGTCTGAAATGTCGGAAATTTGACTCCTGAGCGTGATTTTTGAGCCGAATTCTGACACTCTGCACCTATTTTCAGTTTCAAATTACGACGTTTCATACCAAAAAAATGCCAATTACTGAAAACGGCGAAGGGTCATATTTTGGCCAAACCCCCCCCCCTGCAGTTTTCAAAATGTCTGAAATGTCGGAAATTTGACTCCTGAGCGTGACTTTTGAGCCGAATTCTGACTCTCTGCACCTATTTTCAGTTTCAATTTACGACTTTTTATACCAAAAATATGCCAATTACTGAAAACAGCGATGGGTCATATTTTGCCCAAACCCCCCTGCAGTTTTTAAAATGTCTGAAATGCCGAACACTTTACTCCTGAGCGTGATTTTTGAGCCGAATTCTGACTCTCTGCACCTATTTTCAGTTTCAAATTACGACGTTTCATACTGAAAATATGCCAATTACTGTAAACGGCGATGGGTCAAATTTTGCACGAACCCCCCAGCAGTTTTTAAAATGTCTGAAATGTCGGAAATTTGACTCCTGAGCGTGATTTTTTATCCGAATTCTGACTCTCTGCACCTATTTTCAGTTTCAAATTGCGACTTTTCATACCGAAAATATGCCAATTACTGCAAAGAGCGATGGGTCATATTTTGCCCAAACCCCCCTGCAGTTTTCAAAATGTCTGAAATGTCGGAAATTTGACTCCTGAGCGTGATTTTTGCGCCGAGTTCTGACTCTCTGCACCGATTTTCAGTTTCAAATTACGACTTTTTATACCGAAAATATGCCAATTACTGAAAACGGCGATGGGTCATATTTTGCCCAAACCTCCCTGCAGTTTTCAAAATGTCTGAAATGTCGGAAATTTGACTCCTGAGCGTGATTTTTGAGCCGAATTCTGACTCTCTGCACCTATTTTCAGTTTCAAATTACGACTTTTTATACCGAAAATATGCCAAATACTGAAAACGGCGATGGGTCATATTTTGCCCAAACCCCCCTGCAGTTATCAAAATATCTGAAATGTCGGAAATTTGACTCCTGAGCGTGATTTTTGAGCCGAATTCTGACTCTTTGCACCTATTTTCAGTTTCAAATTACGAATTTTTATACCAAAAATATGCCAATTACTGAAAACGGCGATGGGTCATATTTTGCCCAAACCCCCCTGCAGTTTTCAAAATGTCTGAAATGTCGGAAATTTGACTCCTGAGCGTGATTTTTGAGCCGAATTCTGACTCTCTGCACCTATTTTCTGTTTCAAATTACGACGTTTCATACCGAAAATATGCCAATTACTGTAAACGGCGATGGGTCATATTTTGCCATAACCCCCTTGCAGTTTTCAAAATGTTTGCAATGTCGGAAATTTGACTCCTGAGCGTGATTTTTTATCCGAATTCTGACTCTCTGCACCTATTTTCAGTTTCAAATTACGACTTTTCATACCGAAAATATGCCAATTACTGCAAACAGCGATGGGTCATATTTTGCCCAAACCCCCCTGCAGTTTTCAAAATGTCTGAAATGTCGGAAATTTGACTCCTGAGCGTGATTTTTGCGCCGAGTTCTGACTCTCTGCACCGATGTTCAGTTTCAAATTACGACTTTTTATACCGAAAATATGCCAATTACTGAAAACGGCGATGGGTCATATTTTGCCCAAACCTCCCTGCAGTTTTCAAAATGTCTGAAATGTCGGATATTTGACTCCTGAGCGTGATTTTTGAGCCGAATTCTGACTCTCTGCACCTATTTTCAGTTTCAAATTACGACTTTTTATACCGAAAATATGCCAATTACTGAAAACGGCGATGGGTCATATTTTGCCCAAACCCCCCTGCAGTTTTCAAAATGTCTGAAATGTCGGAAATTTGACTCCTGAGCGTGATTTTTGAGCCGAATTCTGACACTCTGCACCTATTTTCAGTTTCAAATTACGACGTTTCATACCAAAAAAATGCCAATTACTGAAAACGGCGATGGGTCATATTTTGGCCAAACCCCCCCTGCAGTTTTCAAAATGTCTGAAATGTCGGAAATTTGACTCCTGAGCGTGACTTTTGAGCCGAATTCTGACTCTCTGCACCTATTTTCAGTTTCAATTTACGACTTTTTATACCAAAAATATGCCAATTACTGAAAACAGCGATGGGTCATATTTTGCCCAAACCCCCCTGCAGTTTTTAAAATGTCTGAAATGCCGAAAATTTTACTCCTGAGCGTGATTTTTGAGCCGAATTCTGACTCTCTGCACCTATTTTCAGTTTCAAATTACGACGTTTCATACTGAAAATATGCCAATTACTGTAAACGGCGATGGGTCAAATTTTGCACGAACCCCCCAGCAGTTTTTAAAATGTCTGAAATGTCGGAAATTTGACTCCTGAGCGTGATTTTTGAGCCAAATTCTGACTCTCTGCACCTATTTTCAGTTTCAAATTAAGACGTTTCATACCGAAAATATGCCAATTACTGCAAACGGCGATGGGTCATATTTTGACAAACCCCCCTGCAGTTTTCAAAATGTCTGAAATGTCGGAAATTTGACTCCTGAGCGTGATTTTTGCGTCGAGTTCTGACTCTCTGCACCGATTTTCAGTTTCAAATTACGACTTTTTATACCGAAAATATGCCAATTACTGAAAACGGCGATGGGTCATATTTTGCCCAAACCTCCCTGCAGTTTTCAAAATGTCTGAAATGTCGGAAATTTGACTCCTGAGCGTGATTTTTTATCCGAATTCTGACTCTCTGCACCTATTTTCAGTTTCAAATTACGACTTTTTATACCGAAAATATGCCAATTACTGAAAACGGCGATGGGTCATATTTTGCCCAAACCCCCCTGCAGTTTTCAAAATGTCTGAAATGTCAAAAATTTGACTCCTGAGCGTGATTTTTGAGCCGAATTCTGACACTCTGCACCTATTTTCAGTTTCAAATTACGACGTTTCATACCAAAAAAATGCCAATTACTGAAAACGGCGATGGGTCATATTTTGGCCAAACCCCCCCTGCAGTTTTCAAAATGTCTGAAATGTCGGAAATTTGACTCCTGAGCGTGACTTTTGAGCCGAATTCTGACTCTCTGCACCTATTTTCAGTTTCAATTTACGAATTTTTATACCAAAAATATGCCAATTACTGAAAACAGCGATGGGTCATATTTTGCCCAAACCCCCCTGCAGTTTTTAAAATGTCTGAAATGCCGAAAATTTTACTCCTGAGCGTGATTTTTGAGCCGAATTCTGACTCTCTGCACCTATTTTCAGTTTCAAATTACGACGTTTCATACTGAAAATATGCCAATTACTGTAAACGGCGATGGGTCAAATTTTGCACGAACCCCCCAGCAGTTTTTAAAATGTCTGAAATGTCGGAAATTTGACTCCTGAGCGTGATTTTTGAGCCAAATTCTGACTCTCTGCACCTATTTTCAGTTTCAAATTAAGACGTTTCATACCGAAAATATGCCAATTACTGCAAACGGCGATGGGTCATATTTTGACAAACCCCCTTGCAGTTTTCAAAATGTCTGAAATGTCGGAAATTTGACTCCTGAGCGTGATTTTTGCGTCGAGTTCTGACTCTCTGCACCGATTTTCAGTTTCAAATTACGACTTTTTATACCGAAAATATGCCAATTACTGAAAACGGCGATGGGTCATATTTTGCCCAAACCTCCCTGCAGTTTTCAAAATGTCTGAAATGTCGGAAATTTGACTCCTGAGCGTGATTTTTTATCCGAATTCTGACTCTCTGCACCTATTTTCAGTTTCAAATTACGACTTTTTATACCGAAAATATGCCAATTACTGAAAACGGTGATGGGTCATATTTTGCCCAAACCCCCCTGCAGTTTTCAAAATGTCTGAAATGTCAAAAATTTGACTCCTGAGCGTGATTTTTGAGCCGAATTCTGACTCTCTGCACCTATTTTCAGTATCAAATTACGACGTTTCATACCGAAAATATGCCAATTACTGAAAACGGCGATGGGTCATATTTTGCCCAAACCCCCCTGCAGTTTTCAAAATGTTTGCAATGTCGGAAATTTGACTCCTGAGCGTGATTTTTTATCCGAATTCTGACTCTCTGCACCTATTTTCAGTTTCAAATTGCGACTTTTCATACCGAAAATATGCCAATTACTGCAAAGAGCGATGGGTCATATTTTGCCCAAACCCCCCTGCAGTTTTCAAAATGTCTGAAATGTCGGAAATTTGACTCCTGAGCGTGATTTTTGCGCCGAGTTCTGACTCTCTGCACCGATTTTCAGTTTCAAATTACGACTTTTTATACCGAAAATATGCCAATTACTGAAAACGGCGATGGGTCATATTTTGCCCAAACCTCCCTGCAGTTATCAAAATGTCTGAAATGTCGGAAATTTGACTCCTGAGCGTGATTTTGGAGCCGAATTCTGACTCTTTGCACCTATTTTCAGTTTCAAATTATGAATTTTTATACCAAAAATATGCCAATTACTGAAAACGGCGATGGGTCATATTTTGCCCAAACCCCCCTGCAGTTTTCAAAATGTCTGAAATGTCGGAAATTTGATTCCTGAGCGTGATTTTTGAGCCGAATTCTGACTCTCTGCACCTATTTTCTGTTTCAAATTACGACGTTTCATACCGAAAATATGCCAATTACTGTAAACGGCGATGGGTCATATTTTGCCATAACCCCCTTGCAGTTTTCAAAATGTTTGCAATGTCGGAAATTTGACTCCTGAGCGTGATTTTTTATCCGAATTCTGACTCTCTGCACCTATTTTCAGTTTCAAATTACGAATTTTCATACCGAAAATATGCCAATTACTGCAAACAGCGATGGGTCATATTTTGCCCAAACCCCCCTGCAGTTTTCAAAATGTCTGAAATGTCGGAAATTTGACTCCTGAGCGTGATTTTTGCGCCGAGTTCTGACTCTCTGCACCGATGTTCAGTTTCAAATTACGACTTTTTATACCGAAAATATGCCAATTACTGAAAACGGCGATGGGTCATATTTTGCCCAAACCTCCCTGCAGTTTTCAAAATGTCTGAAATGTCGGAAATTTGACTCCTGAGCGTGATTTTTGAGCCGAATTCTGACTCTCTGCACCTATTTTCAGTTTCAAATTACGACTTTTTATACCGAAAATATGCCAATTACTGAAAACGGCGATGGGTCATATTTTGCCCAAACCCCCCTGCAGTTTTCAAAATGTCTGAAATGTCGGAAATTTGACTCCTGAGCGTGATTTTTGAGCCGAATTCTGACACTCTGCACCTATTTTCAGTTTCAAATTACGACGTTTCATACCAAAAAAATGCCAATTACTGAAAACGGCGATGGGTCATATTTTGCCCAAACCCCCCTGCAGTTTTTAAAATGTCTGAAATGCCGAAAATTTTACTCCTGAGCGTGATTTTTGAGCCGAATTCTGACTCTCTGCACCTATTTTCAGTTTCAAATTACGACGTTTCATACTGAAAATATGCCAATTACTGTAAACGGCGATGGGTCAAATTTTGCACGAACCCCCCAGCAGTTTTTAAAATGTCTGAAATGTCGGAAATTTGACTCCTGAGCGTGATTTTTAAGCCAAATTCTGACTCTCTGCACCTATTTTCAGTTTCAAATTAAGACGTTTCATACCGAAAATATGCCAATTACTGCAAACGGCGATGGGTCATATTTTGACAAACCCCCCTGCAGTTTTCAAAATGTCTGAAATGTCGGAAATTTGACTCCTGAGCGTGATTTTTGCGTCGAGTTCTGACTCTCTGCACCGATTTTCAGTTTCAAATTGCGACTTTTCATACCGAAAATATGCCAATTACTGCAAAGAGCGATGGGTCATATTTTGCCCAAACCCCCCTGCAGTTTTCAAAATGTCTGAAATGTCGGAAATTTGACTCCTGAGCGTGATTTTTGCGCCGAGTTCTGACTCTCTGCACCGATTTTCAGTTTCAAATTACGACTTTTTATACCGAAAATATGCCAAATACTGAAAACGGCGATGGGTCATATTTTTCCCAAACCCCCCTGCAGTTTTCAAAATGTCTGAAATGTCGGAAATTTGACTCCTGAGCATGATTTTTGAGCCGAATTCTGACACTCTGTACCTATTTTCAGTTTCAAATTACGAAGTTTCATACCAAAAATATGCCAATTACTGAAAACGGCGATGGGTCATATTTTGCCCGAACCCCCCTGCCGTTTTTAAAATGTCTGAAATGCCGAAAATTTTACTCCTGAGCGTGATTTTTGAGCCGAATTCTGACTCTCTGCACCTATTTTCAGTTTCAAATTACGACGTTTCATACTGAAAATATGCCAATTACTGTAAACGGCGATGGGTCAAATTTTGCACGAACCCCCCAGCAGTTTTTAAAATGTCTGAAATGTCGGAAATTTGACTCCTGAGCGTGATTTTTGAGCCAAATTCTGACTCTCTGCACCTATTTTTCAGTTTCAAATTAAGACGTTTCATACCGAAAATATGCCAATTAATGCAAACGGCGATGGGTCATATTTTGACAAACCCCCCTGCAGTTTTCAAAATGTCTGAAATGTCGGAAATTTGACTCCTGAGCGTGATTTTTGCGTCGAGTTCTGACTCTCGGCACAGATTTTCATTTTCAAATTACAACTTTTTATACCGAAAATATGCCAATTACTGAAAACGGCGATGGGTCATATTATGCCCAAACCTCCCTGCAGTTTTCAAAATGTCTGAAATGTCGGAAATTTGACTCCTGAGCGTGATTTTTTATCCGAATTCTGACTCTCTGCACCTATTTTCAGTTTCAAATTACGACTTTTTATACCGAAAATATGCCAATTACTGAAAACGGCGATGGGTCATATTTTGCCCAAACCCCCCTGCAGTTTTCAAAATGTCTGAAATGTCAAAAATTTGACTCCTGAGCGTGATTTTTGAGCCGAATTCTGACACTCTGCACCTATTTTCAGTTTCAAATTACGACGTTTCATACCGAAAATATGCCAATTACTGAAAGCGGCGATGGGTCATATTTTGCCCAAACCCCACAGCAGTTTTCAAAATGTCTGAAATGTCCGAAATTTGACTCCTGAGCGTGATTTTTGAGCCGAATTCTGACTCTCTGCACCTATTTTCAGTTAGAAATTACGACTTTTTATACCGAAAATATGCCAATTACTGAAAACGGCGGTGGGTCATATTTTGCCCAAACCCCCCTGCAGTTTTCAAAATGTCTGAAATGTCGGAAATTTGACTCCTGAGCGTGATTTTTGAGCCGAATTCTGACTCTCTGCACCTATTTTCAGTTTCAAATTACGACGTTTCATACCGAAAATATGCCAATTACTGAAAACAGCGATGGGTCATATTTTGCCCAAACCCCCCTGCAGTTTTCAAAATGTCTGAAATGTCGGAAATTTGACTCCTGAGCGTGATTTTTGAGCCGAATTCTGACACTCTGCACCTATTTTCAGTTTCAAATTACGACGTTTCCTACCGAAAATATGCCAATTACTGAACACGGCGGTGGGTCATATTTTGCCCAAACCCCCCTGCAGTTTTCAAAATGTCTGAAATGTCGGAAATTTGACTCCTGAGCGTGATTTTTGAGCCGAATTCTGACTTTCTGCACCTATTTTCAGTTTCAAATTACGACTTTTTATACCCAAAATATGCCAATTACTGAAAACGGCGATGGGTCATATTTTGCCCAAACCCCCCTGCAGTTTTCAAAATTTCTGAAATGCCGGAAATTTGACTCCTGAGCGTGATTTTTGAGCCGAATTCTGACTCTCTGCACCTATTTTCAGTTTCAAATTACTACTTTTTATACCGAAAATATGCCAATTTCTGAAAACGGCGATGGGTCATATTTTGCCCAAACCCCCCTGCAGTTTTCAAAATGTCTGAAATGCCGGAAATTTGACTCCTGAGCGTGATTTTTGAGCCGAATTCTGACTCTTTGCACCTATCTTCAGTTTCAAATTACGACGTTTCATACAAAAAATATGCCAATTACTGAAAACGGCGATGGGTCATATTTTGCACAAACCCCCCCTGCAATTTTCAAAATGTTTGAAATGTCGGAAATTTGACTCCTGAGCGTGATTTTTGAGCCGAATTCTGACTCTCTGCACCTATTTTCAGTTTCAAATTACGAATTTTCATGCCGAAAATATGCCAATTACTGAAAACAGCGATGGGTCATATTTTGGCCAAACCCCCCTGCAGTTTTCAAAATGTCTGAAATTTGACTCCTGAGCGTGATTTTTGAGCCGAATTCTGACTCTCTGCACCTATTTTCAGTTTTAAATTACGACGTTTCATAGCGAAAATATGCCAATTACTGAAAACGGCGATGGGTCATGTTTTTGTCAAACCCCTCTGCAGTTTTCAAAATGTCTGAAATTTGACTACTGAGCGTGATTTTTGAGCCGAATTCTGACTCTCTGCACCTATTTTCAGTTTCAAATTACGACTTTTCATACCGAAAATATGCCAATTACTGAAAACGGCGATGGGTCATATTTTGCCCAAACCTCCCTGCAGTTTTTAAAATGTCTGAAATGTCGGAAATTTGACTCCAGAGCGTGATTTTTGCGCCGAATTCTGACTCTCTGCACCTATTTTCAGTTTCAAATTACGACTTTTTATACCGAAAATATGCCAATTACTGAAAACGGCGATGGGTCATATTTTGCCCAAACCCCCTAGCAGTTTTCAAAATGTTTGCAATGTCGGAAATTTGACTCCTGAGCGTGATTTTTAATCCGAATTCTGACTTTCTGCACCTATTTTCAGTTTCAAATTACGAATTTTTATACCGAAAATATGCCAATTACTGTAAACGGCGATGGGTCATATTTTGCCCAAACCCCTCTGCAGTTTTCAAAATGTTTGCAATGTCGGAAATTTGACTCCTGAGCGTGATTTTTTATCCGAATTCTGACTTTCTGCACCTATTTTCAGTTTCAAATTACGACTTTTTATACCCAAAATATGCCAATTACTGAAAACGGCGATGGGTCATATTTTGCCCAAACCCCCCTGCAGTTTTCAAAATTTCTGAAATGCCGGAAATTTGACTCCTGAGCGTGATTTTTGAGCCGAATTCTGACTCTCTGCACCTATTTTCAGTTTCAAATTACGACTTTTTATACCGAAAATATGCCAATTTCTGAAAACGGCGATGGGTCATATTTTGCCCAAACCCCCCTGCAGTTTTCAAAATGTCTGAAATGCCGGAAATTTGACTCCTGAGCGTGATTTTTGAGCCGAATCCTGACTCTTTGCACCTATCTTCAGTTTCAAATTACGACGTTTCATACAAAAAATATGCCAATTACTGAAAACGGCGATGGGTCATATTTTGCACAAACCCCCCCTGCAATTTTCAAAATGTTTGAAATGTCGGAAATTTGACTCCTGAGCGTGATTTTTGAGCCGAATTCTGACTCTCTGCACCTATTTTCAGTTTCAAATTACGAATTTTCATACCGAAAATATGCCAATTACTGAAAACGGCGATGGGTCATATTTTGGCCAAACCCCCCTGCAGTTTTCAAAATGTCTGAAATTTGACTCCTGAGCGTGATTTTTGAGCCGAATTCTGACTCTCTGCACCTATTTTCAGTTTCAAATTACGACGTTTCATAGCGAAAATATGCCAATTACTGAAAACGGCGATGGGTCATGTTTTTGTCAAACCCCTCTGCAGTTTTCAAAATGTCTGAAATTTGACTCCTGAGCGTGATTTTTGAGCCGAATTCTGACTCTCTGCACCTATTTTCCGTTTCAAATTACGACTTTTCATACCGAAAATATGCCAATTACTGAAAACGGCGATGGGTCATATTTTGCCCAAACCTCCCTGCAGTTTTTAAAATGTCTGAAATGTCGGAAATTTGACTCCAGAGCGTGATTTTTGCGCCGAATTCTGACTCTCTGCACCTATTTTCAGTTTCAAATTACGACTTTTTATACCGAAAATATGCCAATTACTGAAAACGGCGATGGGTCATATTTTGCCCAAACCCCCTTGCAGTTTTCAAAATGTTTGCAATGTCGGAAATTTGACTCCTGAGCGTGATTTTTAATCCGAATTCTGACTTTCTGCACCTATTTTCAGTTTCAAATTACGAATTTTTATACCGAAAATATGCCAATTACTGTAAACGGCGATGGGTCATATTTTGCCCAAACCCCTCTGCAGTTTTCAAAATGTTTGCAATGTCGGAAATTTGACTCCTGAGCGTGATTTTTTATCCGAATACTGACTTTCTGCACCTATTTTCAGTTTCAAATTACGACTTTTTATACCGAAAATATGCCAATTACTGAAAACGGCGATTGGTCATATTTTGCCCAAACCTCCCTGCAGTTTTTAAAATGTCTGAAATGTCTGAAATTTGACTCCTGAGCGTGATTTTTGAGCCGAATTTTGACTCTTTGCACCTATTTTCAGTTTCAAATTACGACGTTTCATAGCGAAAATATGCCAATTACTGAAAACGGCGATGGGTCATATTTTTGCCAAACCCCCCTGCAGTTTTCAAAATGTCTGAAATTTGACTCCTAAGCGTGATTTTTGCGCCAAATTCTGACTCTCTGCACCTATTTTCAGTTTCAAATTACGAATTTTTATACCGAAAATATGCCAATTACTGAAAACGGCGATGGGTCATATTTTGCCAAAACCCCCCTGCAGTTTTCAAAATGTTTGAAATGTCGGAAATTTGACTCCTGAGCGTGATTTTTGAGCCGAATTCTGACTCTCTGCACCTATTTTCAATTTCAAATTACGACGTTTCATACCGAAAATATGCCAATTACTGTAAACGGCGATGGGTCATATTTTGCCCAAACCCCCCTGCAGTTTTCAAAATGTTTGCAATGTCGGAAATTTGACTCCTGAGCGTGATTTTTTATTCGAATTCTGACTCTCTGCACCTATTTTCAGTTTCAAATTACGACGTTTCATACAAAAAATATGCCAATTACTGAAAACGGCGATGGGTCATATTTTGCCCAAACCCCCCAGCAGTTTTCAAAATGTCTGAAATGTCGGAAATTTGACTCCTTAGCGTGATTTTTGATCGGAATTCTGACTCTCTGCACATATTTTCAGTTTCAAATTACGACTTTTTATACCGAAAATATGCCAATTACTGAAAACGGCGATGGGTCATATTTTGTCCAAACCCCCCTGCAGTTTTCAAAATGTCTGAAATGTCGGAAATTTGACTCCTGAGCGTGATTTTTGAGCCGAATTCTGACTCTCTGCACCTATTTTCAGTTTCAAATTACGACTTTTTATACCGAAAATATGCCAATTACTGAAAACGGCGATGGGTCATATTTTGCCCGAACCCCCCTGCAGTTTTTAAAATGTCTGAAATGCCGGAAATTTGACTCCTGAGCGTGATTTTTGAGCCGAATTCTGACTCTCTGCACCTATTTTCAGTTTCAAATTACGACGTTTCATACCGAAAATATGCCAATTACTGAAAACGGCGATGGGTCATATTTTGCACAAACCCCCCCTACAATTTTCAAAATGTTTGAAATGTCGAAAATTTGACTCCTGAGCGTGATTTTTGAGCCGAATTCTGACTCTCTGCACCTATTTTCAGTTTCAAATTACGACTTTTCATACCGAAAATATGCCAATTACTGAAAACGGCGATGGGTCATATTTTGCCCAAACCTCCCTGCAGTTTTTAAAATGTCTGAAATGTCGGAAATTTGACTCCAGAGCGTGATTTTTGCGCCGAATTCTGACTCTCTGCACCTATTTTCAGTTTCAAATTACGACTTTTTATACCGAAAATATGCCAATTACTGAAAACGGCGATGGGTCATATTTTGCCCAAACCCCCTTGCAGTTTTCAAAATGTTTGCAATGTCGGAAATTTGACTCCTGAGCGTGATTTTTAATCCGAATTCTGACTTTCTGCACCTATTTTCAGTTTCAAATTACGAATTTTTATACCGAAAATATGCCAATTACTGTAAACGGCGATGGGTCATATTTTGCCCAAACCCCTCTGCAGTTTTCAAAATGTTTGCAATGTCGGAAATTTGACTCCTGAGCGTGATTTTTTATCCGAATTCTGACTTTCTGCACCTATTTTCAGTTTCAAATTACGACTTTTTATACCGAAAATATGCCAATTACTGAAAACGGCGATTGGTCATATTTTGCCCAAACCTCCCTGCAGTTTTTAAAATGTCTGAAATGTCTGAAATTTGACTCCTGAGCGTGATTTTTGAGCCGAATTTTGACTCTCTGCACCTATTTTCAGTTTCAAATTACGACATTTCATAGCGAAAGTATGCCAATTACTGAAAACGGCGATGGGTCATATTTTTGCCAAACCCCCCTGCAGTTTTCAAAATGTCTGAAATTTGACTCCTAAGCGTTATTTTTGCGCCGAATTCTGACTCTCTGCACCTATTTTCAGTTTCAAATTACGAATTTTTATACCGAAAATATGCCAATTACTGAAAACGGCGATGGGTCATATTTTGCCAAAACCCCCCTGCAGTTTTCAAAATGTCTTAAATGTCGGAAATTTGACTCCTGAGCGTGATTTTTGAGCCGAATTCTGACTCTCTGCACCTATTTTCAGTTTCAAATTACGACGTTTCATACCGAAAATATGCCAATTACTGTAAACGGCGATGGGTCATATTTTGCCCAAACCCCCCTGCAGTTTTCAAAATGTTTGCAATGTCGGAAATTTGACTCCTGAGCGTGATTTTTTATTCGAATTCTGACTCTCTGCACCTATTTTCAGTTTCAAATTACGACGTTTCATACAAAAAATATGCCAATTACTGAAAACGGCGATGGGTCATATTTTGACCAAACCCCCCAGCAGTTTTCAAAATGTCTGAAATGTCGGAAATTTGACTCCTTAGCGTGATTTTTGATCGGAATTCTGACTCTCTGCACATATTTTCAGTTTCAAATTACGACTTTTTATACCGAAAATATGCCAATTACTGAAAACAGCGATGGGTCATATTTTGCCCAAACCCCCCTGCAGTTTTCAAAATGTCTGAAATGTCGGAAATTTGACTCCTGAGCGTGATTTTTGAGCCGAATTCTGACTCTCTGCACCTATTTTCAGTTTCAAATTACGACTTTTTATACCGAAAATATGCCAATTACTGAAAACGGCGATGGGTCATATTTTGCCCGAACCCCCCTGCAGTTTTTAAAATGTCTGAAATGCCGGAAATTTGACTCCTGAGCGTGATTTTTGAGCCGAATTCTGACTCTCTGCACCTATTTTCAGTTTCAAATTACGACGTTTCATACCGAAAATATGCCAATTACTGAAAACGGCGATGGGTCATATTTTGCACAAACCCCCCCTGCAATTTTCAAAATGTTTGAAATGTCGAAAATTTGACTCCTGAGCGTGATTTTTGAGCCGAATTCTGACTCTCTGCACCGATTTTCAGTTTCAAATTACGACTTTTCATACCGAAAATATGCCAATTACTGAAAACGGCGATGGGTCATATTTTGCCCAAACCTCCTTGCAGTTTTTAAAATGTCTGAAATGTCGGAAATTAGACTCCTGAGCGTGATTTTTGCGCCGAATTCTGACTCTCTACACCTATTTTCAGTTTCAAATTACGATTTTTTATTCCGAAAATATGCCAATTACAGAAAACGGCGATGGGTCATATTTTGCCCAAACCCCCCTGCAGTTTTCAAAATGTCTGAAATGTCGGAAATTTGACTCCTGAGCGTGATTTTTGCGCCGAGTTCAGACTCTCTGCACCGATTTTCAGTTTCAAATTACGACTTTTTATACCGAAAATATGCCAATTACTGAAAACGGCGATGGGTCATATTTTGCCCAAACCTCCCTGCAGTTTTCAAAATGTCTGAAATGTCGGAAATTTGACTCCTGAGCGTGATTTTTTAGCCGAATTCTGACTCTCTGCACCTATTTTCAGTTTCAAATTACGACTTTTTATACCGAAAATATGCCAATTACTGAAAACGGCGATGGGTCATATTTTGCCCAAACCCCCCTGCAGTTTTCAAAATGTCTGAAATGTCGGAAATTTGACTCCTGAGCGTGACTTTTGAGCCGAATTCTGACAGTCTGCACCTAATTTCAGTTTCAAATTACGACGTTTCATACAAAAAATATGCCAATTATTGAAAACGGCGATGGGTCATATTTTGCCCAAACCCCCCAGCAGTTTTCAAAATGTCTGAAATGTCGGAAATTTGACTCCTGAGCGTGATTTTTGAGCGGAATTCTGACTCTCTGCACACATATTCAGTTTCAAATTACGACTTTTTATACCGAAAATATGCCAATTACTGAAAACGGCGATGGGTCATATTTTGCCCAAACCCCCCTGCAGTTTTCAAAATGTCTGAAATGTCGGAAATTTGACTCCTGAGCGTGATTTTTGAGCCGAATTCTGACTCTCTGCGCCTATTTTCAGTTTCAAATTACGACTTTTTATACCGAAAATATGCCAATTACTGAAAACGGCGATGGGTCATATTTTGCCCGAACCCAACTGCATTTTTTAAAATGTCTGAAATGCCGGAAATTTGACTCCTGAGCGTGATTTTTGAGCCGAATTCTGACTCTCTGCAACTATTTTCAGTTTCAAATTACGACGTTTCATACTGAAAATATGCCAATTACTCTAAACGGCGATGGGTCATATTTTGCCCAAACCCCTCTGCAGTTTTCAAAATGTTTGCAATGTCGGAACTTTGACTCCTGAGCGTGATTTTTAATCCGAATTCTGACTTTCTGCACCTATTTTCAGTTTCAAATTACGACTTTTTATACCGAAAATATGCCAATTACTGAAAACGGCGATGGGTCATATTTTGCCCAAACCCCCTTGCAGTTTTCAAAATGTCTGAAATGCCGGAAATTTGACTCCTGAGCGTGATTTTTCAGCCGAATTCTGACTCTCTGCACCTATTTTCAGTTTCAATTTACGACTTTTTATACCGAAAATATGCCAATTACTGAAAAGAGCGATGGGTCATATTTTGCCCAAACCCCCCTGCAGTTTTTAAAATGTCTGAAATGTCTGAAATTTGACTCCTGAGCGTGATTTTTGAGCCGAATTTTGACTCTCTGCACCTATTTTCAGTTTCAAATTACGACGTTTCATAGCGAAAGTATGCCAATTACTGAAAACGGCGATGGGTCATATTTTTGCCAAACCCCCCTGCAGTTTTCAAAATGTCTGAAATTTGACTCCTAAGCGTTATTTTTGCGCCGAATTCTGACTCTCTGCACCTATTTTCAGTTTCAAATTACGAATTTTTATACCGAAAATATGCCAATTACTGAAAACAGCGATGGGTCATATTTTGCCAAAACCCCCCTGCAGTTTTCAAAATGTCTGAAATGTCGGAAATTTGACTCCTGAGCGTGATTTTTGAGCCGAATTCTGACTCTCTGCACCTATTTTCAGTTTCAAATTACGACGTTTCATACCGAAAATATGCCAATTACTGTAAACGGCGATGGGTCATATTTTGCCCAAACCCCCCTGCAGTTTTCAAAATGTTTGCAATGTCGGAAATTTGACTCCTGAGCGTGATTTTTTATTCGAATTCTGACTCTCTGCACCTATTTTCAGTTTCAAATTACGACGTTTCATACAAAAAATATGCCAATTACTGAAAACGGCGATGGGTCATATTTTGCCCAAACCCCCCAGCAGTTTTCAAAATGTCTGAAATGTCGGAAATTTGACTCCTTAGCGTGATTTTTGATCGGAATTCTGACTCTCTGCACAAATTTTCAGTTTCAAATTACGACTTTTTATACCGAAAATATGCCAATTACTGAAAACAGCGATGGGTCATATTTTGCCCAAACCCCCCTGCAGTTTTCAAAATGTCTGAAATGTCGGAAATTTGACTCCTGAGCGTGATTTTTGAGCCGAATTCTGACTCTCTGCACCTATTTTCAGTTTCAAATTACGACTTTTTATACCGAAAATATGCCAATTACTGAAAACGGCGATGGGTCATATTTTGCCCGAACCCCCCTGCAGTTTTTAAAATGTCTGAAATGCCGGAAATTTGACTCCTGAGCGTGATTTTTGAGCCGAATTCTGACTCTCTGCACCTATTTTCAGTTTCAAATTACGACGTTTCATACCGAAAATATGCCAATTACTGAAAACGGCGATGGGTCATATTTTGCACAAACCCCCCCTGCAATTTTCAAAATGTTTGAAATGTCGAAAATTTGACTCCTGAGCGTGATTTTTGAGCCGAGTTCTGACTCTCTGCACCGATTTTCAGTTTCAAATTACGACTTTTCATACCGAAAATATGCCAATTACTGAAAACGGCGATGGGTCATATTTTGCCCAAACCTCCCTGCAGTTATTAAAATGTCTGAAATGTCGGAAATTAGACTCCTGAGCGTGATTTTTGCGCCGAATTTTGACTCTCTGCACCTATTTTCAGTTTCAAATTACGAATTTTTATACCGAAAATATGCCAATTACAGAAAACGGCGATGGGTCATATTTTGCCCAAACCCCCCTGCAGTTATCAAAATGTCTGAAATGTCGGAAATTTAATTCCTGAGCGTGATTTTTGAGCCGAATTCTGACTCTTTGCACCTATTTTCAGTTTCAAATTACGACTTTTTATACCGAAAATATGCCAATTACTGAAAACGGCGATGGATCATATTTTGCCCAAACCCCCTTGCAGTTTTCAAAATGTCTGAAATGTCGGAAATTTGACTCCTGAGCGTGATTTTTGCGCCGAGTTCTGACTCTCTGCACCGATTTTCAGTTTCAAATTACGACTTTTTATACCGAAAATATGCCAATTACTGAAAACGGCGATGGGTCATATTTTGCCCAAACCTCCCTGCAGTTTTCAAAATGTCTGAAATGTCGGAAATTTGACTCCTGAGCGTGATTTTTTAGCCGAATTCTGACTCTCTGCACCTATTTTCAGTTTCAAATTACGACTTTTTATACCGAAAATATGCCAATTACTGAAAACGGCGATGGGTCATATTTTGCCCAAACCCCCCTGCAGTTTTCAAAATGTCTGAAATGTCGGAAATTTGACTCCTGAGCGTGACTTTTGAGCCGAATTCTGACAGTCTGCACCTAATTTCAGTTTCAAATTACGACGTTTCATACAAAAAATATGCCAATTACTGAAAACGGCGATGGGTCATATTTTGCCCAAACCCCCCAGCAGTTTTCAAAATGTCTGAAATGTCGGAAATTTGACTCCTGAGCGTGATTTTTGAGCGGAATTCTGACTCTCTGCACACATTTTCAGTTTCAAATTACGACTTTTTATACCGAAAATATGCCAATTACTGAAAACGGCGATGGGTCATATTTTGCCCAAACCCCCCTGCAGTTTTCAAAATGTCTGAAATGTCGGAAATTTGACTCCTGAGCGTGATTTTTGAGCCGAATTCTGACTCTCTGCGCCTATTTTCAGTTTCAAATTACGACTTTTTATACCGAAAATATGCCAATTACTGAAAACGGCGATGGGTCATATTTTGCCCGAACCCAACTGCATTTTTTAAAATGTCTGAAATGCCGGAAATTTGACTCCTGAGCGTGATTTTTGAGCCGAATTCTGACTCTCTGCAACTATTTTCAGTTTCAAATTACGACGTTTCATACTGAAAATATGCCAATTACTGTAAACGGCGATGGGTCATATTTTGCCCAAACCCCTCTGCAGTTTTCAAAATGTTTGCAATGTCGGAACTTTGATTCCTGAGCGTGATTTTTAATCCGAATTCTGACTTTCTGCACCTATTTTCAGTTTCAAATTACGACTTTTTATACCGAAAATATGCCAATTACTGAAAACGGCGATGGGTCATATTTTGCCCAAACCCCCTTGCAGTTTTCAAAATGTCTGAAATGCCGGAAATTTGACTCCTGAGCGTGATTTTTCAGCCGAATTCTGACTCTCTGCACCTATTTTCAGTTTCAAATTACGACTTTTTATACCGAAAATATGCCAATTACTGAAAACGGCGATAGGTCATATTTTGCCCAAACCCCCCTGCAGTTTTCAAAATGTCTGAAATGTCGGAAATTTGACTCCTGAGCGTGATTTTTGAGCCGAATTCTGACTCTCTGCGCCTATTTTCAGTTTCAAATTACGACTTTTTATACCGAAAATATGCCAATTACTGAAAACGGCGATGGGTCATATTTTGCCCGAACCCAACTGCATTTTTTAAAATGTCTGAAATGCCGGAAATTTGACTCCTGAGCGTGATTTTTGAGCCGAATTCTGACTCTCTGCAACTATTTTCAGTTTCAAATTACGACGTTTCATACTGAAAATATGCCAATTACTCTAAACGGCGATGGGTCATATTTTGCCCAAACCCCTCTGCAGTTTTCAAAATGTTTGCAATGTCGGAACTTTGACTCCTGAGCGTGATTTTTAATCCGAATTCTGACTTTCTGCACCTATTTTCCGTTTCAAATTACGACTTTTTATACCGAAAATATGCCAATTACTGAAAACGGCGATGGGTCATATTTTGCCCAAACCCCCTTGCAGTTTTCAAAATGTCTGTAATGCCGGAAATTTGACTCCTGAGCGTGATTTTTCAGCCGAATTTTGACTCTCTGCAACTATTTTCAGTTTCAAATTACGACGTTTCATAGCGAAAGTATGCCAATTACTGAAAACGGCGATGGGTCATATTTTTGCCAAACCCCCCTGCAGTTTTCAAAATGTCTGAAATTTGACTCCTAAGCGTTATTTTTGCGCCGAATTCTGACTCTCTGCACCTATTTTCAGTTTCAAATTACGAATTTTTATACCGAAAATATGCCAATTACTGAAAACGGCGATGGGTCATATTTTGCCAAAACCCCCCTGCAGTTTTCAAAATGTCTGAAATGTCGGAAATTTGACTCCTGAGCGTGATTTTTGAGCCGAATTCTGACTCTCTGCACCTATTTTCAGTTTCAAATTACGACGTTTCATACCGAAAATATGCCAATTACTGTAAACGGCGATGGGTCATATTTTGCCCAAACCCCCCTGCAGTTTTCAAAATGTTTGCAATGTCGGAAATTTGACTCCTGAGCGTGATTTTTTATTCGAATTCTGACTCTCTGCACCTATTTTCAGTTTCAAATTACGACGTTTCATACAAAAAATATGCCAATTACTGAAAACGGCGATGGGTCATATTTTGCCCAAACCCCCCAGCAGTTTTCAAAATGTCTGAAATGTCGGAAATTTGACTCCTTAGCGTGATTTTTGATCGGAATTCTGACTCTCTGCACATATTTTCAGTTTCAAATTACGACTTTTTATACCGAAAATATGCCAATTACTGAAAACAGCGATGGGTCATATTTTGCCCAAACCCCCCTGCAGTTTTCAAAATGTCTGAAATGTCGGAAATTTGACTCCTGAGCGTGATTTTTGAGCCGAATTCTGACTCTCTGCACCTATTTTCAGTTTCAAATTACGACTTTTTATACCGAAAATATGCCAATTACTGAAAACGGCGATGGGTCATATTTTGCCCGAACCCCCCTGCAGTTTTTAAAATGTCTGAAATGCCGGAAATTTGACTCCTGAGCGTGATTTTTGAGCCGAATTCTGACTCTCTGCACCTATTTTCAGTTTCAAATTACGACGTTTCATACCGAAAATATGCCAATTACTGAAAACGGCGATGGGTCATATTTTGCACAAACCCCCCCTGCAATTTTCAAAATGTTTGAAATGTCGAAAATTTGACTCCTGAGCGTGATTTTTGAGCCGAATTCTGACTCTCTGCACCGATTTTCAGTTTCAAATTACGAATTTTCATACCGAAAATATGCCAATTACTGAAAACGGCGATGGGTCATATTTTGCCCAAACCTCCCTGCAGTTTTTAAAATGTCTGAAATGTCGGAAATTAGACTCCTGAGCGTGATTTTTGCGCCGAATTTTGACTCTCTGCACCTATTTTCAGTTTCAAATTACGAATTTTTATACCGAAAATATGCCAATTACTGAAAACGGCGATGGATCATATTTTGCCCAAACCCCCTTGCAGTTTTCAAAATGTCTGAAATGTCGGAAATTTGACTCCTGAGCGTGATTTTTGCGCCGAGTTCTGACTCTCTGCACCGATTTTCAGTTTCAAATTACGACTTTTTATACCGAAAATATGCCAATTACTGAAAACGGCGATGGGTCATATTTTGCCCAAACCTCCCTGCAGTTTTCAAAATGTCTGAAATGTCGGAAATTTGACTCCTGAGCGTGATTTTTTAGCCGAATTCTGACTCTCTGCACCTATTTTCAGTTTCAAATTACGACTTTTTATACCGAAAATATGCCAATTACTGAAAACGGCGATGGGTCATATTTTGCCCAAACCCCCCTGCAGTTTTCAAAATGTCTGAAATGTCGGAAATTTGACTCCTGAGCGTGACTTTTGAGCCGAATTCTGACAGTCTGCACCTAATTTCAGTTTCAAATTACGACGTTTCATACAAAAAATATGCCAATTACTGAAAACGGCGATGGGTCATATTTTGCCCAAACCCCCCAGCAGTTTTCAAAATGTCTGAAATGTCGGAAATTTGACTCCTGAGCGTGATTTTTGAGCGGAATTCTGACTCTCTGCACACATTTTCAGTTTCAAATTACGACTTTTTATACCGAAAATATGCCAATTACTGAAAACGGCGATGGGTCATATTTTGCCCAAACCCCCCTGCAGTTTTCAAAATGTCTGAAATGTCGGAAATTTGACTCCTGAGCGTGATTTTTGAGCCGAATTCTGACTCTCTGCGCCTATTTTCAGTTTCAAATTACGACTTTTTATACCGAAAATATGCCAATTACTGAAAACGGCGATGGGTCATATTTTGCCCGAACCCAACTGCATTTTTTAAAATGTCTGAAATGCCGGAAATTTGACTCCTGAGCGTGATTTTTGAGCCGAATTCTGACTCTCTGCAACTATTTTCAGTTTCAAATTACGACGTTTCATACTGAAAATATGCCAATTACTGTAAACGGCGATGGGTCATATTTTGCCCAAACCCCTCTGCAGTTTTCAAAATGTTTGCAATGTCGGAACTTTGATTCCTGAGCGTGATTTTTAATCCGAATTCTGACTTTCTGCACCTATTTTCAGTTTCAAATTACGACTTTTTATACCGAAAATATGCCAATTACTGAAAACGGCGATGGGTCATATTTTGCCCAAACCCCCTTGCAGTTTTCAAAATGTCTGAAATGCCGGAAATTTGACTCCTGAGCGTGATTTTTCAGCCGAATTCTGACTCTCTGCACCTATTTTCAGTTTCAATTTACGACTTTTTATACCGAAAATATGCCAATTACTGAAAAGAGCGATGGGTCATATTTTGCCCAAACCCCCCTGCAGTTTTCAAAATGTCTGAAATGCCGGAAATTTGACTCCTGAGCGTGATTTTTGAGCCGAATTCTGACTCTCTGCACATATTTTCAGTTTCAAATTACGACTTTTCATACCGAAAATATGCCAATTACTGCAAACAGCGATGGGTCATATTTTGCCCAAACCCCCCTGCAGTTTTCAAAATGTCTGAAATGTCGGAAATTTGACTCCTGAGCGTGATTTTTTATCCGAATTCTGACTTTCTGCACCTATTTTCAGTTTCAAATTACGACTTTTTATACCGAAAATATGCCAATTACTGAAAACGGCGATGGGTCATATTTTGTCCAAACCCCCCTGCAGTTTTCAAAATGTCTGAAATTTGACTCCTGAGCGTGATTTTTGAGCCGAATTTTGACTCTCTGCACCTATTTTCAGTTTCAAATTACGAATTTTTATACCGAAAATATGCCAATTACTGAAAACGGCGATGGGTCATATTTTGCCAAAACCCCTCTGCAGTTTTCAAAATGTCTGAAATGTCAGAAATTTGACTCCTGAGCGTGATTTTTGAGCCGAATTCTGACTCTCTGCACCTATTTTCAGTTTCAAATTACGACGTTTCATACCGAAAATATGCCAATTACTGTAAACGGCGATGGGTCATATTTTGCCCAAACCCCCCTGCAGTTTTCAAAATGTTTGCAATGTCGGAAATTTGACTCCTGAGCGTGATTTTTTATCCAAATTCTGACTCTCTGCACCTATTTTCAGTTTCATATTACGACTTTTCATACCGAAAATATGCCAATTACTGCAAACGGCGATGGGTCATATTTTGCCCAAACCCCCCTGCAGTTTTCAAAATGTCTGAAATGTCGGAAATTTGACTCCTGAACGTGATTTTTGCGCCGAGTGCTGACTCTCTGCACAGATTTTCAGTTTCAAATTACGACTTTTTATACCGAAAATATGTCAATTACTGAAAACGGCGATGGGTCATATTTTGCCCAAACCTCCCTGCAGTTTTTAAAATGTCTGAAATGTCGGAAATTTGACTCCTGAGCGTGATTTTTGAGCCGAAATCTGACTCTCTGCACCTATTTTCAGTTAGAAATTACGACTTTTTATACCGAAAATATGCCAATAACTGAAAACGGCGGTGGGTCATATTTTGCCCAAACCCCCCTGCAGTTTTCAAAATGTCTGAAATGTTGGAAATTTGACTCCTGAGCGTGATTTTTGAGCCGAATTCTGACTCTCTGCACCTATTTTCAGTTTCAAATTACGACGTTTCATACCGAAAATATGCCAATTACTGAAAACGGCGATGGGTCATATTTTGCCCAAACCCCCCCTGCAGTTTTCAAAATGTTTGAAATGTCGGAAATTTGACTCCTGAGCGTGATTTTTGAGCCGAATTCTGACACTCAGCACCTAATTTCAGTTTCAAATTAAGACGTTTCATACAAAAAATATGCCAATTACTGAAAACGGCGATGGGTCATATTTTGCCCAAACCCCGAGCAGTTTTCAAAATGTCTGAAATGTCGGAAATTTGACTCCTGAGCGTGATTTTTGAGCGGAATTCTGACTCTCTGCACATATTTTCAGTTTCAAATTACGACTTTTTATACCGAAAATATGCCAATTACTGAAAACGGCGATTGGTCATATTTTGTCCAAACCCCCCTGCAGTTTTCAAAATGTCTGAAATTTGACTCCTGAGCGTGATTTTTGAGCCGAATTTTGACTCTCTGCACCTATTTTCAGTTTCAAATTACGACGTTTCATAGCGAAAGTATGCCAATTACTGAAAACGGCGATGGGTCATATTTTTGCCAAACCCCCCTGCAGTTTTCAAAATGTCTGAAATTTGACTCCTAAGCGTGATTTTTGCGCCGAATTCTGACTCTCTGCACCTATTTTCAGTTTCAAATTACGAATTTTTATACCGAAAATATGCCAATTACTGAAAACGGCGATGGGTCATATTTTGCCAAAACCCCCCTGCAGTTTTCAAAATGTCTGAAATTTGACTCCTGAGCGTGATTTTTGAGCCGAATTCTGACTCTCTGCACCTATTTTTAGTTTCAAATTACGACGTTTCATACCGAAAATATGCCAATTACTGTAAACGGCGATGTGTCATATTTTGCCCAAACCCCCCTGCAGTTTTCAAAATGTTTGCAATGTCGGAAATTTGACTCCTGAGCGTGATTTTTTATTCGAATTCTGACTCTCTGCACCTATTTTCAGTTTCAAATTACGACGTTTCATACAAAAAATATGCCAATTACTGAAAACGGCGATGGGTCATATTTTGTCCAAATCCCCCAGCAGTTTTCAAAATGTCTGAAATGTCGGAAATTTGACTCCTTAGCGTGATTTTTGATCGGAATTCTGACTCTCTGCACATATTTTCAGTTTCAAATTACGAAGTTTCATACCGAAAATATGCCAATTACTGAAAACAACGATGGGTCTTATTTTGCACAAACCCCCCCTGCAATTTTCAAAATGTTTGAAATGTCGGAAATTTGACTCCTGAGCGTGATTTTTGAGCCGAATTCTGACTCTATGCACCTATTTTCAGTTTCAAATTACGACTTTTCATACCGAAAATATGCCAATTACTGAAAACGGCGATGGGTCATATTTTGCCCAAACCTCCCTGCAGTTTTTAAAATGTCTGAAATGTCGGAAATTAGACTCCTGAGCGTGATTTTTGCGCCGAATTCTGACTCTCTGCACCTATTTTCAGTTTCAAATTACGAATTTTTATACCGAAAATATGCCAATTACAGAAAACGGCGATGGGTCATATTTTGCCCAAACCCCCCTGCAGTTATCAAAATGTCTGAAATGTCGGAAATTTAATTCCTGAGCGTGATTTTTGAGCCGAATTCTGACTCTTTGCACCTATTTTCAGTTTCAAATTACGACTTTTTATACCGAAAATATGCCAATTACTGAAAACGGCGATGGGTCATATTTTGCCCAAACCCCCTTGCAGTTTTCAAAATGTCTGAAATGTCGGAAATTTGACTCCTGAGCGTGATTTTTGCGCCGAGTTCTGACTCTCTGCACCGATTTTCAGTTTCAAATTACGACTTTTTATACCGAAAATATGCCAATTACTGAAAACGGCGATGGGTCATATTTTGCCCAAACCTCCCTGCAGTTTTCAAAATGTCTGAAATGTCGGAAATTTGACTCCTGAGCGTGATTTTTTAGCCGAATTCTGACTCTCTGCACCTATTTTCAGTTTCAAATTACGACTTTTTATACCGAAAATATGCCAATTACTGAAAACTGCGATGGGTCATATTTTGCCCAAACCCCCCTGCAGTTTTCAAAATGTCTGAAATGTCGGAAATTTGACTCCTGAGCGTGATTTTTGAGCCGAATTCTGACACTCTGCACCTAATTTCAGTTTCAAATTACGACGTTTCATACAAAAAATATGCCAATTACTGAAAACGGCGATGGGTCATATTTTGCCCAAACCCCCCAGCAGTTTTCAAAATGTCTGAAATGTCGGAAATTTGACTCCTGAGCGTGATTTTTGAGCGGAATTCTGACTCTCTGCACACATTTTCAGTTTCAAATTACGACTTTTTATACCGAAAATATGCCAATTACTAAAAACGGCGATGGGTCATATTTTGCCCAAACCCCCCTGCAGTTTTCAAAATGTCTGAAATGTCGGAAATTTGACTCCTGAGCGTGATTTTTGAGCCGAATTCTGACTCTCTGCGCCTATTTTCAGTTTCAAATTACGACGTTTCATACCGAAAATATGCCAATTACTGAAAACGGCGATGGGTCATATTTTGCCCAACCCCCCCCTGCAGTTTTCATAATGTCTGAAATGTCGGAAATTTGACTCCTGAGGGTGATTTTTGAGCCGAATTCTGACTCTCTGCACCTATTTTCAGTTTCAAATTACGACGTTTCATACCGAAAATATGCCAATTACTGTAAACGGCGATGGGTCATATTTTGCCCAAACCCCCCTGCAGTTTTCAAAATGTTTGCAATGTCGGAAATTTGACTCCTGAGCGTGATTTTTTATCCAAATTCTGACTCTCTGCACCTATTTTCAGTTTCATATTACGACTTTTCATACCGAAAATATGCCAATTACTGCAAACGGCGATGGGTCATATTTTGCCCAAACCCCCCTGCAGTTTTCAAAATGTCTGAAATGTCGGAAATTTGACTCCTGAACGTGATTTTTGCGCCGAGTTCTGACTCTCTGCACAGATTTTCAGTTTCAAATTACGACTTTTTATACCGAAAATATGTCAATTACTGAAAACGGCGATGGGTCATATTTTGCCCAAACCTCCCTGCAGTTTTTAAAATGTCTGAAATGTCGGAAATTTGACTCCTGAGCGTGATTTTTGAGCCGAAAACTGACTCTCTGCACCTATTTTCAGTTAGAAATTACGACTTTTTATACCGAAAATATGCCAATTACTGAAAACGGCGGTGGGTCATATTTTGCCCAAACCCCCCTGCAGTTTTCAAAATGTCTGAAATGTCGGAAATTTGACTCCTGAGCGTGATTTTTGAGCCGAATTCTGACTCTCTGCACCTATTTTCAGTTTCAAATTACGACGTTTCATACCGGAAATATGCCAATTACTGAAAACGGCGATGGGTCATATTTTGCCCAAACCCCCCCTGCAGTTTTCAAAATGTTTGAAATGTCGGAAATTTGACTCCTGAGCGTGATTTTTGAGCCGAATTCTGACACTCAGCACCTAATTTCAGTTTCAAATTAAGACGTTTCATACAAAAAATATGCCAATTACTGAAAACGGCGATGGGTCATATTTTGCCCAAACCCCGAGCAGTTTTCAAAATGTCTGAAATGTCGGAAATTTGACTCCTGAGCGTGATTTTTGAGCGGAATTCTGACTCTCTGCACATATTTTCAGTTTCAAATTACGACTTTTTTTACCGAAAATATGCCAATTACTGAAAACGGCGATTGGTCATATTTTGTCCAAACCCGCCTGCAGTTTTCAAAATGTCTGAAATTTGACTCCTGAGCGTGATTTTTGAGCCGAATTTTGACTCTCTGCACCTATTTTCAGTTTCAAATTACGACGTTTCATAGCGAAAGTATGCCAATTACTGAAAACGGCGATGGGTCATATTTTTGCCAAACCCCCCTGCAGTTTTCAAAATGTCTGAAATTTGACTCCTAAGCGTGATTTTTGCGCCGAATTCTGACTCTCTGCACCTATTTTCAGTTTCAAATTACGAATTTTTATACCGAAAATATGCCAATTACTGAAAACGGCGATGGGTCATATTTTGCCAAAACCCCCCTGCAGTTTTCAAAATGTCTGAAATTTGACTCCTGAGCGTGATTTTTGAGCCGAATTCTGACTCTCTGCACCTATTTTTAGTTTCAAATTACGACGTTTCATACCGAAAATATGCCAATTACTGTAAACGGCGATGTGTCATATTTTGCCCAAACCCCCCTGCAGTTTTCAAAATGTTTGCAATGTCGGAAATTTGACTCCTGAGCGTGATTTTTTATTCGAATTCTGACTCTCTGCACCTATTTTCAGTTTCAAATTACGACGTTTCATACAAAAAATATGCCAATTACTGAAAACGGCGATGGGTCATATTTTGTCCAAATCCCCCAGCAGTTTTCAAAATGTCTGAAATGTCGGAAATTTGACTCCTTAGCGTGATTTTTGATCGGAATTCTGACTCTCTGCACATATTTTCAGTTTCAAATTACGACGTTTCATACCGAAAATATGCCAATTACTGAAAACAACGATGGGTCTTATTTTGCACAAACCCCCCCTGCAATTTTCAAAATGTTTGAAATGTCGGAAATTTGACTCCTGAGCGTGATTTTTGAGCCGAATTCTGACTCTCTGCACCTATTTTCAGTTTCAAATTACGACTTTTCATACCGAAAATATGCCAATTACTGAAAACGGCGATGGATCATATTTTGCCCAAACCTCCCTGCAGTTTTTAAAATGTCTGAAATGTCGGAAATTAGACTCCTGAGCGTGATTTTTGCGCCGAATTCTGACTCTCTGCACCTATTTTCAGTTTCAAATTACGAATTTTTATACCGAAAATATGCCAATTACAGAAAACGGCGATGGGTCATATTTTGCCCAAACCCCCCTGCAGTTATCAAAATGTCTGAAATGTCGGAAATTTAATTCCTGAGCGTGATTTTTGAGCCGAATTCTGACTCTTTGCACCTATTTTCAGTTTCAAATTACGACTTTTTATACCGAAAATATGCCAATTACTGAAAACGGCGATGGGTCATATTTTGCCCAAACCCCCTTGCAGTTTTCAAAATGTCTGAAATGTCGGAAATTTGACTCCTGAGCGTGATTTTTGCGCCGAGTTCTGACTCTCTGCACCGATTTTCAGTTTCAAATTACGACTTTTTATACCGAAAATATGCCAATTACTGAAAACGGCGATGGGTCATATTTTGCCCAAACCTCCCTGCAGTTTTCAAAATGTCTGAAATGTCGGAAATTTGACTCCTGAGCGTGATTTTTTAGCCGAATTCTGACTCTCTGCACCTATTTTCAGTTTCAAATTACGACTTTTTATACCGAAAATATGCCAATTACTGAAAACGGCGATGGGTCATATTTTGCCCAAACCCCCCTGCAGTTTTCAAAATGTCTGAAATGTCGGAAATTTGACTCCTGAGCGTGATTTTTGAGCCGAATTCTGACACTCTGCACCTAATTTCAGTTTCAAATTACGACGTTTCATACAAAAAATATGCCAATTACTGAAAACGGCGATGGGTCATATTTTGCCCAAACCCCCCAGCAGTTTTCAAAATGTCTGAAATGTCGGAAATTTGACTCCTGAGCGTGATTTTTGAGCGGAATTCTGACTCTCTGCACACATTTTCAGTTTCAAATTACGACTTTTTATACCGAAAATATGCCAATTACTAAAAACGGCGATGGGTCATATTTTGCCCAAACCCCCCTGCAGTTTTCAAAATGTCTGAAATGTCGGAAATTTGACTCCTGAGCGTGATTTTTGAGCCGAATTCTGACTCTCTGCGCCTATTTTCAGTTTCAAATTACGACGTTTCATACCGAAAATATGCCAATTACTGAAAACGGCGATGGGTCATATTTTGCCCGAACCCAACTGCATTTTTTAAAATGTCTGAAATGCCGGAAATTTGACTCCTGAGCGTGATTTTTGAGCCGAATTCTGACTCTCTGCAACTATTTTCAATTTCAAATTACGACGTTTCATACTAAAAATATGCCAATTACTGTAAACGGCGATGGGTCATATTTTGCCCAAACCCCTCTGCAGTTTTCAAAATGTTTGCAATGTCGGAACTTTGACTCCTGAGCGTGATTTTTAATCCGAATTCTGACTTTCTGCACCTATTTTCAGTTTCAAATTACGACTTTTTATACCGAAAATATGCCAATTACTGAAAACGGCGATGGGTCATATTTTGCCCAAACCCCCTTGCAGTTTTCAAAATGTCTGAAATGCCGGAAATTTGACTCCTGAGCGTGATTTTTCAGCCGAATTCTGACTCTCTGCACCTATTTTCAGTTTCAATTTACGACTTTTTATACCGAAAATATGCCAATTACTGAAAACAGCGATGGGTCATATTTTGCCCAAACCCCCCTGCAGTTTTCAAAATGTCTGAAATGCCGGAAATTTGACTCCTGAGCGTGATTTTTGAGCCGAATTCTGACTCTCTGCACCTATTATGTGCAAATATTATGTGAAAATATTATGTGAAAATATGCCAATTACTGTAAACGGCGATGGGTCATATTTTGCCCAAACCCCCTTGCAGTTTTCAAAATGTCTGAAATGCCGGAAATTTGACTCCTGAGCGTGATTTTTTATCCGAATTCTGACTTTCTGCACCTATTTTCAGTTTCAAATTACGACTTTTTATACCGAAAATATGCCAATTACTGAAAACGGCGATGGGTCATATTTTGTCCAAACCCCCCTGCAGTTTTCGAAATGTCTGAAATTTGACTCCTGAGCGTGATTTTTGAGCCGAATTTTGACTCTCTGCACCTATTTTCAGTTTCAAATTACGAATTTTTATACCGAAAATATGCCAATTACTGAAAACGGCGATTGGTCATATTTTGCCAAAACCCCTCTGCAGTTTTCAAAATGTCTGAAATGTCGGAAATTTGACTCCTGAGCGTGATTTTTGAGCCGAATTCTGACTCTCTGCACCTATTTTCAGTTTCAAATTACGAATTTTTATACCGAAAATATGCCAATTACTGAAAACGGCGATGGGTCATATTTTGCCAAAACCCCTCTGCAGTTTTCAAAATGTCTGAAATGTCGGAAATTTGACTCCTGAGCGTGATTTTTGAGCCGAATTCTGACTCTCTGCACCTATTTTCAGTTTCAAATTACGACGTTTCATACCGAAAATATGCCAATTACTGTAAACGGCGATGGGTCATATTTTGCCCAAACCCCCCTGCAGTTTTCAAAATGTTTGCAATGTCGGAAATTTGACTCCTGAGCGTGATTTTTTATCCGAATTCTGACTCTCTGCACCTATTTTCAGTTTCATATTACGACTTTTCATACCGAAAATATGCCAATTACTGCAAACGGCGATGGGTCATATTTTGCCCAAACCCCCCTGCAGTTTTCAAAATGTCTGAAATGTCGGAAATTTGACTCCTGAGCGTGATTTTTGAGCCGAAATCTGACTCTCTGCACCTATTTTCAGTTAGAAATTACGACTTTTTATACCGAAAATATGCCAATTACTGAAAACGGCGGTGATTCATATTTTGCCCAAACCCCCCTGCAGTTTTCAAAATGTCTGAAATGTCGGAAATTTGACTCCTGAGCGTGATTTTTGAGCCGAATTCTGACTCTCTGCACCTATTTTCAGTTTCAAATTACGACGTTTCATACCGAAAATATGCCAATTACTGAAAACGGCGATGGGTCATATTTTGCTCAAACACCCCCTGCAGTTTTCAAAATGTTTGAAATGTCGGAAATTTGACTCCTGAGCGTGATTTTTGAGCCGAATTCTGACACTCTGCACCTAATTTCAGTTTCAAATTACGACGTTTCATACAAAAAATATGCCAATTACTGAAAACGGCGATGGGTCATATTTTGCCCAAACCCCCCAGCAGTTTTCAAAATGTCTGAAATGTCGGAAATTTGACTCCTGAGCGTGATTTTTGAGCGGAATTCTGACTCTCTGCACATATTTTCAGTTTCAAATTACGACTTTTTATACCGAAAATATGCCAATTACTGAAAACGGCGATGGGTCATATTTTGCCCAAACCCCCCTGCAGTTTTCAAAATGTCTGAAATGTCGGAACTTTGACTCCTGAGCGTGATTTTTAATCCGAATTCTGACTTTCTGCACCTATTTTCAGTTTCAAATTACGACTTTTTATACCGAAAATATGCCAATTACTGAAAACGGCGATGGGTCATATTTTGCCCAAACCCCCCTGCAGTTTTCAAAATGTCTGAAATGCCGGAAATTTGACTCCTGAGCGTGATTTTTGAGCCGAATTCTGACTCTCTGCACCTATTATGTGCAAATATTATGTGAAAATATTATGTGAAAATATGCCAATTACTGTAAACGGCGATGGGTCATATTTTGCCCAAACCCCCTTGCAGTTTTCAAAATGTCTGAAATGCCGGAAATTTGACTCCTGAGCGTGATTTTTTATCCGAATTCTGACTTTCTGCACCTATTTTCAGTTTCAAATTACGACTTTTTATACCGAAAATATGCCAATTACTGAAAACGGCGATGGGTCATATTTTGTCCAAACCCCCCTGCAGTTTTCAAAATGTCTGAAATTTGACTCCTGAGCGTGATTTTTGAGCCGAATTTTGACTCTCTGCACCTATTTTCAGTTTCAAATTACGACGTTTCATAGCGAAAGTATGCCAATTACTGAAAACGGCGATGGGTCATATTTTTGCCAAACCCCCCTGCAGTTTTCAAAATGTCTGAAATTTGACTCCTAAGCGTGATTTTTGCGCCGAATTCTGACTCTCTGCACCTATTTTCAGTTTCAAATTACGAATTTTTATACCGAAAATATGCCAATTACTGAAAACGGCGATGGGTCATATTTTGCCAAAACCCCTCTGCAGTTTTCAAAATGTCTGAAATGTCGGAAACTTGACTCCTGAGCGTGATTTTTGAGCCGAATTCTGACTCTCTGCACCTATTTTCAGTTTCAAATTACGACGTTTCATACCGAAAATATGCCAATTACTGTAAACGGCGATGGGTCATATTTTGCCCAAACCCCCCTGCAGTTTTCAAAATGTTTGCAATGTCGGAAATTTGACTCCTGAGCGTGATTTTTTATCCGAATTCTGACTCTCTGCACCTATTTTCAGTTTCATATTACGACTTTTCATACCGAAAATATGCCAATTACTGCAAACGGCGATGGGTCATATTTTGCCCAAACCCCCCTGCAGTTTTCAAAATGTCTGAAATGTCGGAAATTTGACTCCTGAGCGTGATTTTTGAGCCGAAATCTGACTCTCTGCACCTATTTTCAGTTAGAAATTACGACTTTTTATACCGAAAATATGCCAATTACTGAAAACGGCGGTGGGTCATATTTTGCCCAAACCCCCCTGCAGTTTTCAAAATGTCTGAAATGTCGGAAATTTGACTCCTGAGCGTGATTTTTGAGCCGAATTCTGACTCTCTGCACCTATTTTCAGTTTCAAATTACGACGTTTCATACCGAAAATATGCCAATTACTGAAAACGGCGATGGGTCATATTTTGCCCAAACCTCCCCTGCAGTTTTCAAAATGTTTGAAATGTCGGAAATTTGACTCCTGAGCGTGATTTTTGAGCCGAATTCTGACACTCTGCACCTAATTTCAGTTTCAAATTACGACGTTTCATACAAAAAATATGCCAATTACTGAAAACGGCGATGGGTCATATTTTGCCCAAACCCCCCAGCAGTTTTCAAAATGTCTGAAATGTCGGAAATTTGACTCCTGAGCGTGATTTTTGAGCGGAATTCTGACTCTCTGCACATATTTTCAGTTTCAAATTACGACTTTTTATACCGAAAATATGCCAATTACTGAAAACGGCGATGGGTCATATTTTGCCCAAACCCCCCCTGCAGTTTTCAAAATGTTTGAAATGTCGGAAATTTGACTCCTGAGCGTGATTTTTGAGCCGAATTCTGACTCTCTGCACCTATTTTCAGTTTCAAATTACGACGTTTCATACTGAAAATATGCCAATTACTGAAAACGGCGATGGGTCATATTCTGCCCAAACCCCCCCTGCAGTTTTCAAAATGTCTGAAATGTCGGAAATTTGACTCTTGAGCGTGATTTTTGAGCCGAATTCTGACTCTCTGCACCTATTTTCAGTTTCAAATTACGACTTTTTATACCGAAAATATGCCAATTACTGAAAACGGCGATGGGTCATATTTTGCCCGAACCCAACTGCATTTTTTAAAATGTCTGAAATGCCGGAAATTTGACTCCTGAGCGTGATTTTTGAGCCGAATTCTGACTCTCTGCAACTATTTTCAGTTTCAAATTGCGACGTTTCATACTGAAAATATGCCAATTACTGTAAACGGCGTTGGGTCATATTTTGCCCAAACCCCTCTGCAGTTTTCAAAATGTTTGCAATATCGGAACTTTGACTCCTGAGCGTGATTTTTAATCCGAATTCTGACTTTCTGCACCTATTTTCTGTCTCAAATTACGACTTTTTATACCGAAAATATGCCAATTACTGAAAACGGCGATTGGTCATATTTTGCCCAAACCCCCTTGCAGTTTTCAAAATGTCTGAAATGCCGGAAATTTGACTCCTGAGCGTGATTTTTCAGCCGAATTCTGACTCTCTGCACCTATTTTCAATTTCAATTTACGACTTTTTATACCGAAAATATGCCAATTACTGAAAACAGCGATGGGTCATATTTTGCCCAAACCCCCCTGCAGTTTTCAAAATGTCTGAAATGCCGGAAATTTGACTCCTGAGCGTGATTTTTGAGCCGAATTCTGACTCTCTGCACCTATTATGTGCAAATATTATGTGAAAATATTATGTGAAAATATGCCAATTACTGTAAACGGCGATGGGTCATATTTTGCCCAAACCCCCTTGCAGTTTTCAAAATGTCTGAAATGCCGGAAATTTGACTCCTGAGCGTGATTTTTTATCAGAATTCTGACTTTCTGCACCTATTTTCAGTTTCAAATTACGACTTTTTATACCGAAAATATGCCAATTACTGAAAACGGCGATGGGTCATATTTTGTCCAAACCCCCCTGCAGTTTTCAAAATGTCTGAAATTTGACTCCTGAGCGTGATTTTTGAGCCGAATTTTGACTCTCTGCACCTATTTTCAATTTCAAATTACGACGTTTCATAGCGAAAGTATGCCAATTACTGAAAACGACGATGGGTCATATTTTTGCCAAACCCCCCTGCAGTTTTCAAAATGTCTGAAATTTGACTACTAAGCGTGATTTTTGCGCCGAATTCTGACTCTCTGCACCTATTTTCAGTTTCAAATTACGAATTTTTATACCGAAAATATGCCAATTACTGAAAACGGCGATGGGTCATATTTTGCCAAAACCCCTCTGCAGTTTTCAAAATGTCTGAAATGTCGGAAATTTGACATCTGAGCGTGATTTTTGAGCCGAATTCTGACTCTCTGCACCTATTTTCAGTTTCAAATTACGACGTTTCATACCGAAAATATGCCAATTACTGTAAACGGCGATGGGTCATATTTTGCCCAAACCCCCCTGCAGTTTTCAAAATGTTTGCAATGTCGGAAATTTGACTCCTGAGCGTGATTTTTTATCCGAATTCTGACTCTCTGCACCTATTTTTAGTTTCATATTACGACTTTTCATACCGAAAATATGCCAATTACTGCAAACGGCGATGGGTCATATTTTGCCCAAACCCCCCTGCAGTTTTCAAAATGTCTGAAATGTCGGAAATTTGACTCCTGAACGTGATTTTTGCGCCGAGTTCTGACTCGCTGCGCAGATTTTCAGTTTCAAATTACGACTTTTTATACCGAAAATATGCCAATTACTGAAAACGGCGATGGGTCATATTTTGCCCAAACCTCCCTGCAGTTTTTAAAATGTCTGAAATGTCGGAAATTTGACTCCTGAGCGTGATTTTTGAGCCGAAATCTGACTCTCTGCATCTATTTTCAGTTAGAAATTACGACTTTTTATACCGAAAATATGCCAATTACTGAAAAAGGCGGTGGGTCATATTTTGCCCAAACCCCCCTGCAGTTTTCAAAATGTCGGAAATGTCGGAAATTTGACTCCTGAGCGTGATTTTTGAGCCGAATTCTGACTCTCTGCACCTATTTTCAGTATCAAATTACGACGTTTCATACCGAAAATATGCCTATTACTGAAAACGGCGATGGGTCATATTTTGCCCAAACCCCCCCTGCAGTTTTCAAAATGTTTGAAATGTCGGAAATTTGACTCCTGAGCGTGATTTTTGAGCCGAATTCTGACACTCTGCACCTAATTTCAGTTTCAAATTACGATGTTTCATACAAAAAATATGCCAATTACTGAAAACGGCGATGGGTCATATTTTGCCCAAACCCCCCAGCAGTTTTCAAAATGTCTGAAATGTCGGAAATTTGACTCCTGAGCGTGATTTTTGAGCGGAATTCTGACTCTCTGCACATATTTTCAGTTTCAAATTACGACTTTTTATACCGAAAATATGCCAATTACTGAAAACGGCGATGGGTCATATTTTGCCAAAACCCCTCTGCAGTTTTCAAAATGTCTGAAATGTCGGAAATTTGACTCCTGAGCGTGATTTTTGAGCCGAATTCTGACTCTCTGCACCTATTTTCAGTTTCAAATTACGACGTTTCATACCGAAAATATGCCAATTACTGTAAACGGCGATGGGTCATATTTTGCCCAAACCCCCCTGCAGTTTTCAAAATGTTTGCAATGTCGGAAATTTGACTCCTGAGCGTGATTTTTTATCCGAATTCTGACTCTCTGCACCTATTTTCAGTTTCATATTACGACTTTTCATACCGAAAATATGCCAATTACTGCAAACGGCGATGGGTCATATTTTGCCCAAACCCCCCTGCAGTTTTCAAAATGTCTGAAATGTCGGAAATTTGACTCCTGAGCGTGATTTTTGAGCCGAAATCTGACTCTCTGCACCTATTTTCAGTTAGAAATTACGACTTTTTATACCGAAAATATGCCAATTACTGAAAACGGCGGTGGGTCATATTTTGCCCAAACCCCCCTGCAGTTTTCAAAATGTCTGAAATGTCGGAAATTTGACTCCTGAGCGTGATTTTTGAGCCGAATTCTGACTCTCTGCACCTATTTTCAGTTTCAAATTACGACGTTTCATACCGAAAATATGCCAATTACTGAAAACGGCGATGGGTCATATTTTGCCCAAACACCCCCTGCAGTTTTCAAAATGTTTGAAATGTCGGAAATTTGACTCCTGAGCGTGATTTTTGAGCCGAATTCTGACACTCTGCACCTAATTTCAGTTTCAAATTACGACGTTTCATACAAAAAATATGCCAATTACTGAAAACGGCGATGGGTCATATTTTGCCCAAACCCCCCAGCAGTTTTTAAAATGTCTGAAATGTCGGAAATTTGACTCCTGAGCGTGATTTTTGAGCGGAATTCTGACTCTCTGCACATATTTTCAGTTTCAAATTACGACTTTTTATACCGAAAATATGCCAATTACTGAAAACGGCGATGGGTCATATTTTGCCCAAACCCCCCTGCAGTTTTCAAAATGTCTGAAATGTCGGAACTTTGACTCCTGAGCGTGATTTTTAATCCGAATTCTGACTTTCTGCACCTATTTTCAGTTTCAAATTACGACTTTTTATACCGAAAATATGCCAATTACTGAAAACGGCGATGGGTCATATTTTGCCCAAACCCCCCTGCAGTTTTCAAAATGTCTGAAATGCCGGAAATTTGACTCCTGAGCGTGATTTTTGAGCGAATTCTGACTCTCTGCACCTATTATGTGCAAATATTATGTGAAAATATTATGTGAAAATATGCCAATTACTGTAAACGGCGATGGGTCATATTTTGCCCAAACCCCCTTGCAGTTTTCAAAATGTCTGAAATGCCGGAAATTTGACTCCTGAGCGTGATTTTTTATCCGAATTCTGACTTTCTGCACCTATTTTCAGTTTCAAATTACGACTTTTTATACCGAAAATATGCCAATTACTGAAAACGGCGATGGGTCATATTTTGTCCAAACCCCCCTGCAGTTTTCAAAATGTCTGAAATTTGACTCCTGAGCGTGATTTTTGAGCCGAATTTTGACTCTCTGCACCTATTTTCAGTTTCAAATTACGACGTTTCATAGCGAAAGTATGCCAATTACTGAAAACGGCGATGGGTCATATTTTTGCCAAACCCCCCTGCAGTTTTCAAAATGTCTGAAATTTGACTCCTAAGCGTGATTTTTGCGCCGAATTCTGACTCTCTGCACCTATTTTCAGTTTCAAATTACGAATTTTTATACCGAAAATATGCCAATTACTGAAAACGGCGATGGGTCATATTTTGCCAAAACCCCTCTGCAGTTTTCAAAATGTCTGAAATGTCGGAAACTTGACTCCTGAGCGTGATTTTTGAGCCGAATTCTGACTCTCTGCACCTATTTTCAGTTTCAAATTACGACGTTTCATACCGAAAATATGCCAATTACTGTAAACGGCGATGGGTCATATTTTGCCCAAACCCCCCTGCAGTTTTCAAAATGTCTGAAATGTCGGAAATTTGACTCCTGAGCGTGATTTTTGAGCCGAAATCTGACTCTCTGCACCTATTTTCAGTTAGAAATTACGACTTTTTATACCGAAAATATGCCAATTACTGAAAACGGCGGTGGGTCATATTTTGCCCAAACCCCCCTGCAGTTTTCAAAATGTCTGAAATGTCGGAAATTTGACTCCTGAGCGTGATTTTTGAGCCGAATTCTGACTCTCTGCACCTATTTTCAGTTTCAAATTACGACGTTTCATACCGAAAATATGCCAATTACTGAAAACGGCGATGGGTCATATTTTGCCCAAACCCCCCCTGCAGTTTTCAAAATGTTTGAAATGTCGGAAATTTGACTCCTGAGCGTGATTTTTGAGCCGAATTCTGACACTCTGCACCTAATTTCAGTTTCAAATTACGACGTTTCATACAAAAAATATGCCAATTACTGAAAACGGCGATGGGTCATATTTTGCCCAAACCCCCCAGCAGTTTTCAAAATGTCTGAAATGTCGGAAATTTGACTCCTGAGCGTGATTTTTGAGCGGAATTCTGACTCTCTGCACATATTTTCAGTTTCAAATTACGACTTTTTATACCAAAAATATGCCAATTACTGAAAACGGCGATGGGTCATATTTTGCCCAAACCCCCCCTGCAGTTTTCAAAATGTTTGAAATGTCGGAAATTTGACTCCTGAGCGTGATTTTTGAGCCGAATTCTGACTCTCTGCACCTATTTTCAGTTCCAAATTACGACGTTTCATACCGAAAATATGCCAATTACTGAAAACGGCGATGGGTCATATTCTGCCCAAACCCCCCCTGCAGTTTTCAAAATGTCTGAAATGTCGGAAATTTGACTCTTGAGCGTGATTTTTGAGCCGAATTCTGACTCTCTGCACCTATTTTCAGTTTCAAATTACGACTTTTTATACCGAAAATATGCCAATTACTGAAAACGGCGATGGGTCATATTTTGCCCGAACCCAACTGCATTTTTTAAAATGTCTGAAATGCCGGAAATTTGACTCCTGAGCGTGATTTTTGAGCCGAATTCTGACTCTCTGCAACTATTTTCAGTTTCAAATTGCGACGTTTCATACTGAAAATATGCCAATTACTGTAAACGGCGTTGGGTCATATTTTGCCCAAACCCCTCTGCAGTTTTCAAAATGTTTGCAATATCGGAACTTTGACTCCTGAGCGTGATTTTTAATCCGAATTCTGACTTTCTGCACCTATTTTCTGTCTCAAATTACGACTTTTTATACCGAAAATATGCCAATTACTGAAAACGGCGATTGGTCATATTTTGCCCAAACCCCCTTGCAGTTTTCAAAATGTCTGAAATGCCGGAAATTTGACTCCTGAGCGTGATTTTTCAGCCAAATTCTGACTCTCTGCACCTATTTTCAATTTCAATTTACGACTTTTTATACCGAAAATATGCCAATTACTGAAAACAGCGATGGGTCATATTTTGCCCAAACCCCCCTGCAGTTTTCAAAATGTCTGAAATGCCGGAAATTTGACTCCTGAGCGTGATTTTTGAGCCGAATTCTGACTCTCTGCACCTATTATGTGCAAATATTATGTGAAAATATTATGTGAAAATATGCCAATTACTGTAAACGGCGATGGGTCATATTTTGCCCAAACCCCCTTGCAGTTTTCAAAATGTCTGAAATGCCGGAAATTTGACTCCTGAGCGTGATTTTTTATCAGAATTCTGACTTTCTGCACCTATTTTCAGTTTCAAATTACGACTTTTTATACCGAAAATATGCCAATTACTGAAAACGGCGATGGGTCATATTTTGTCCAAACCCCCCTGCAGTTTTCAAAATGTCTGAAATTTGACTCCTGAGCGTGATTTTTGAGCCGAATTTTGACTCTCTGCACCTATTTTCAGTTTCAAATTACGACGTTTCATAGCGAAAGTATGCCAATTACTGAAAACGACGATGGGTCATATTTTTGCCAAACCCCCCTGCAGTTTTCAAAATGTCTGAAATTTGACTACTAAGCGTGATTTTTGCGCCGAATTCTGACTCTCTGCACCTATTTTCAGTTTCAAATTACGAATTTTTATACCGAAAATATGCCAATTACTGAAAACGGCGATGGGTCATATTTTGCCAAAACCCCTCTGCAGTTTTCAAAATGTCTGAAATGTCGGAAATTTGACATCTGAGCGTGATTTTTGAGCCGAATTCTGACTCTCTGCACCTATTTTCAGTTTCAAATTACGACGTTTCATACCGAAAATATGCCAATTACTGTAAACGGCGATGGGTCATATTTTGCCCAAACCCCCCTGCAGTTTTCAAAATGTTTGCAATGTCGGAAATTTGACTCCTGAGCGTGATTTTTTATCCGAATTCTGACTCTCTGCACCTATTTTTAGTTTCATATTACGACTTTTCATACCGAAAATATGCCAATTACTGCAAACGGCGATGGGTCATATTTTGCCCAAACCCCCCTGCAGTTTTCAAAATGTCTGAAATGTCGGAAATTTGACTCCTGAACGTGATTTTTGCGCCGAGTTCTGACTCGCTGCGCAGATTTTCAGTTTCAAATTACGACTTTTTATACCGAAAATATGCCAATTACTGAAAACGGCGATGGGTCATATTTTGCCCAAACCTCCCTGCAGTTTTTAAAATGTCTGAAATGTCGGAAATTTGACTCCTGAGCGTGATTTTTGAGCCGAAATCTGACTCTCTGCATCTATTTTCAGTTAGAAATTACGACTTTTTATACCGAAAATATGCCAATTACTGAAAACGGCGGTGGGTCGTGGTGTTGGTGGTGGTTGGTGTTGAGAGGGGGTGTTGGGTGGTGTTGAGAGGGAGGTGGTGGGTGGTGTGTTGTTGAGGGGGGGTGTTGGGTGGCATGGTGTTGAGAGGGAGGTGTTGGGTAGTGTGGTGTTGAGAGGGGGTGTTGGGTGGTGTGGTGTTGAGAGGGAAGTGTTGGGTGGTGTGGTGTTGAGAGGGGGGTGTTTGGTGATGTGTTGTTGAGTGGGAGGTGTTGAATGGTGGTGTTGAGAGGGGGTGTTGGGTGGTGTGTTGTTAAGAGGGGGTGTTGGGTGGAGTGGTGTTGAGAGGGGGTGTTGGGTGATGTGGTGTTGAGAGGGTGGTGTTGGTAGTGGGTTGTAGTGGTGGTGGTGTGTGTGGTGGTTTTCAGTTCTTACCAACCAGAGGAGGGTGTGTTAGTGTCCTGCCAGGGCTGGAGACAGCTGAGGGGGGAACAGTTTGACCTGCCGGTAACTTCTCCATTTTGCTCAGCTGCCATTTTTTTGTAAATATTTATTTTAACTTAAATCCCAAAATAAGTAATTTATAGCAAGATAATCATTTTAAACTGTGTAATAAGTATTTTCCTTGCAGTCTTGTAATATATGTTGGAACAAATGTACATATATTAAGATATATTAATAAACTAAAATATTGCACATTGGATGAAACTCTGACGGTTTGACCGCATCCTGTGAGAGTTCACCCAAGTCTTTTAAATGCTCTACTTGTCTACACACACCCGCTACACCCTCACCCGGCTACACTCTCACCCTCTACATCCTCACCCGGCTACACTCTCACCCTGCTACACCCTCACCCTGTACACCCTCACCCGGCTACCCTCGCACCCTCTACACTCTCACCCTGTTACACCCTCACCCGGCTACACTTTCACCCTCTACATCCTCACCCGGCTACGCTCTCACCCTGCTACACCCTCACCCTGTACACCCTCACCCGGCAACCCTCGCACCCTCTACACCCTCACCCTGTTACACCCTCACCCGGCTACACTCTCACCCTCTACATCCTCACCCGGTTACACTCTCACCCTGCTACACTACTACAGGGGAGCCGGTCGGCCGAGAGGACAGCATGCTGGAGTTGGGATCCTGTGGTCCTGAGTTCGATCTCTGGCGCCAGCGAGAAACAATGGGCAGAGTTTCTTTCACCCTATGCCCCTGTTACCTAGCAGTGAAATACGTACCTGGGTGTTAGTCAGCTGTCACAGGCTACTTCCTGGGGAAGGAGGCCTGGTCGAGGACCGGGCCGCGGGGACATTAAAAAGCCCCGAAATCATCTCAAGACAACCTCAAGATAACCACTCTCACCCGGCTACACTCTCACCCACTACACGCTCACCCTGCTACACCCTCACCTTCTACACCCTCACCCGGCTACACTCTCCCCCTGCTACACCCTCACCCGGCTACTCTCTCACCCTGCTACACCTTTAACCGGCTACACCCTCAATTTGTTACGCCCACAACCGGCTACACCCTCAATCTGCTACACCCTCACCCGGATACACTCTCACCCGGCTACACAATCAACTTGCTACACCCTCAAGCGGCTACACCCTCACCCTGTTACACCCTCACCCGGCTACACTCTCACCTTCTATACCCTCACCCGGCTACACTCTCACCCTGCTACACCCTCACCTGGCTACTCTCTCACCCTGCTACACCTTTAACCGGCTACACCCTCAATTTGTTACGCCCACAACCGGCTACACCCTCAATCTGCTACACTCTCACCCGGCTACACTCTCACCCAGCTACACAGTCAACTTGCTACACCCTCAAGCGGCTACACCGTCAAGCGGCTACTCTCTCACCCTGCTACACCCTCACCCGGCTACACAATCAACTTACTACACCCTCAAGCGGCTACACCCTCAACCGGCTACACCCTCAAGCTGCTACACCCTCAAGAGGCAACACCCTCACCTCCTCCCCACACCACCTCTCAACAGCACCCCACCCAACACCCCGTCTGAACACCACACCACCCAACACCCCCTCTCAACACCACCCCATCCAACACCCCCTCTCAACACCACCCTAAACAACAACCCCTCTCAACACCACCCTAAACAACACCACACAACCCAACACCCCGTCTCAACACCACACCACTCAACAACACACCTCCCAACACCTCCCTCTCAACACCACCCCCTCTCAACACCACCCTACCCAACACCCCCTCTCAACACCACACCACAAACACCCCCTCTCAACACCACACCACCCAACACCCCCTCTCAACACCACTCCACCCAACACCCCCTCTCAACAACACACCACCCAACACCCCCTCTCAACACCACCATTCAACACCTCCCACTCAACAACACATCACCAAACACCCCCCTCTCAACACCACACCACCCAACACTTCCCTCTCAACACCACACCACCCAACACCCCCTCTCAACACCACACTACCCAACACCTCCCTCTCAACACCATGCCACCCAACACCCCCCCTCAACAACACACCACCCACCACCTCCCTCTCAACACCACCCAACACCCCCTCTCAACACCAACCACCACCAACACCACCCTCTCCACACCACACCACCCAACACCTTCCTCTCAACACCACACCACCCAACACCCCCTCTCAACACCACACCACCCAACACCCCCTCTCAACACCATACCATCCAACACCCCCTCTCAACACCACACCACCCAGCACCCAATCTCAACACCACACCACCCAACACCCCCTCTCCACACCACTCCCTCTCAACAGCACCCTACCCAACACCCCCTCTCAACACCACACCACCCAACACCCCCTCTCAAAACCACACCACCCAACACCTCCCTCTCAACACCACACCACCTAACACCACACCACCCAACATCACACCACCCAACACAACACCACCCAACACTCCCTTCTCAACAGCACCCCACCCAACACCCCCACTCAACACAACACCATCCAACACCCCCTCTCAACACTACACCACTCTACGCCTCCCTCTCAACACCACACCACCCAACACCCATTTTCAACACCACACCACCTAACACCCCCTCTCAACACCACCCCAACCAACACCCCCTCTCAAAACAACACCATCGAACACCCCCTTTCAACACCACCCCAACCAACACCCCCTCTCAACACCACACCATCCAACACCCCCTCTCAACACCACACCATCCAACACCCCCTCTCCACACCACACCATCCAACACCCCCTCTCAATACCACCTCCTCTCAACAGCACCCCACTCAACACCCCGTTTGAACACCACACCAACCAACACCCCCTCTCAAAACAACACCATCGAACACCCCCTTTCACCACCACCCCAACCAACACCCCCTCTCAACACCACACCATCCAACACCCCCTCTCAACACCACGCCACCCAACACCTCCCTCTCAACACCACACCACCCAACACCCCCCTCTCAACACCACACTACCCAACACCCACTCTCAACACAACACCACCCAACACCCCCTCTCCACACCACCCACTCTCAACAGCATCTCACCCAACATCCCCTCTGAACACCACACCACCCAACACCCCCTCTTAACACCACACCACCAAACACCTCCCTCTCAACACCACACCACCCAACACTTCCCCCTCAGCACCACACAACCCAACACCCCCTCTCACCACAACCCCATCCAACACCCTTTCTCAACACCACCCTAAACAACACCCCCTATCAACACCACACAACCCAACACCCCGTCTCAACACAACACCAACCAACAACACACCTCCCTCTCAACACCACCCCCTCTCAACACCACCCCACCCAACACCACACCACCAACACCCCCTCTCAACACCGCACCACCAAACACCTCCCTCTCAACACCACACCACCCAACACCTTCCTCTCAACACCACAGCACCCAACACCTCCTTCTCAACACCACACCACCCAACACTCCCTTCTCAACACCACCCCACCCTACACCCCCTCTCAAATCCTCCCCACCCAACTCCCCCTCTCAACACCACACCATCCAACACCCCCTCTCAACACTACCCAACCCAACACCCCCTCTCAACCCAATACCATCCAACACCCCTTCTCAACACTACACCACTCAACGCCTCCCTCTCAACACCACACCACCCAACACCCCTTCTCAACACCACACCACCCAATACCCCCTCTCAACACCACACCATCTAACACCCCCTCTCAACACCACCCCACCCAACACCACCTCTCAATACAACACCATCGAACACCCACTCTCAACACCACCCCACCCAACACCCCCTCTCAACAGCACACCATCTAACACCCCCTCTCAACACCACAACACCCAACACCCACTCTCAACACCACACCACCCAACACCTCCACCCCACACCACCTCTCAACAGCACCCCACCCAACACCCCGTCTGAACACCACACCACCCAACACCCCCTCTCAACACCACCACATCCAACACCCCCTCTCAACACCACCCTAAACAACAACCCCTCTCAACACCACCCTAAACAACACCACACAACCCAACACCCCGTCTCAACACCACACCACTCAACAACACACCTCCCAACACCTCCCTCTCAACACCACCCCCTCTCAACACCACCCTACCCAACACCCCCTCTCAACACCACACCACCCAACAACAAAAATCTGAGATTTGAAGGCCAAATCACATATCGTGATACTACATAAAATAGTATCGAAATATTGTTAAAAATGAATATATTTACGTAATATCAAACTACATGAAAAACGTGAAAAAAGTCATTATTATACCAAATTTGAGGATTTTAACTTCGAATCATAGAGCGACGTTTCGTATTTTTTAGACCCTAGAAAACACGTATAAAGATGTTGCTTCCAATACAAATGATAAAAATCAATGTGTTTTCATTAAAATTAACTAAAATTTTCCTGATTTTTGGTTTATATTACCGATGGAAGATGTACACGTAAAACCGTTCTAATCCGGCTGAAACGTCGATATATGCAATAAAAACAGAACTTCTCCCCTTTTCAATATCTTACTCAGTATTTTAACGAGAAACAAATAGATGATTGAAAATGAAGTATTTAAGGTTATTTTCTGATCAATTATGTGTTTGCATAATTTTTCTCGTATATTTAATGAAATAATAACAATAAACTGAAAATTCACAAAAACGTGGAAAAACGGCAAAATATTGCCTAATTTGATGATATTTTGTTTAAATCACATAAAGGAAAAGGGGATGATAAAGGTCAAAATATTGCTAAATACGATGATTTTTAGTACAAAACAAAATGAAAGAAAACGTGCTTATAAATGCAAAATTTGCGAAATTTTGAGAGTTGAAGGCCAAATCACATATCGTTAGAAAACATGAAGTAGTATCGAAATATTGGTAAAAACGAATATATATACGTAAAATCACACTACATGAATAACGTGAAAAAAGTCACTATATTACCATATTTAAGGATTTTAACTTCAAATCATAGAGCGAGGTTTCGTTTTATTTAGATCCAAGAAAAGACATATGACAATGTTGTTTCAAATACAAATGATAAAAATCAATGTGTTTTCATTAGAATTAACTAAAATGTTCCTGATTTTCCGTTTATATTACCGATGGAAGATGTACACGTAAAACCGCTCTAATCCGGCTGAAACGTCGATATATGCAATAAAAACAGAACTTCTCCCCTTTCCAATATCTTACTCAGTATTTTAACGAGAAACAAATAGTTGATTGAAAATGAAATGTTTAAGGTTAATTTCTAATCAATTTGTGTTTGCATCATTTTTATCGTATATTTAATGAATTAATAGCAATAAACTGAAAATTCACAAAAACGTAGAAAAACAGCAAAATATTGCCTAATTTGATGATATTTTGTTTATATCACATAGAGGAAAAGGGGATGATAAACGTCAAAACATTGCTGAATTCGATGATTTTTAGTACGAAACAAAATGCAAGAAAACTTGCTTAAAATGCAATATTATGCGAAAATCTGATATTTGAAGGCCAAATCACATATCGTGATACTACATGAAATAGTATCGAAATATTGTTAAAAATGTACTATTATTTACGTAATATCAAACTACATGAAATACGTGAAAAAAGTCATTATTATACCAAATTTGAGGATTTTAACTTCGAATCATAGTGCGACGTTTCGTATTTTTTAGACCCTAGAAAAGATGTATAAAGATGTTGCTTCCAATACAAATGATAAAAATCAATGTGTTTTCATTAAAATTAACTAAAATGTTCCTGATTATCGGTTTATATTACCGATGGAAGATGTACACGTAAAACCGTTCTAATCCGGCTGAAACGTCGATATATGCAATAAAATCAGAACTTCTTCCCTTTTCAATATCTTACTCAGTATTTTAACGAGAAACAAATAGATGATTGAAAATGAAGTATTTAAGGTTATTATCTGATCAATTATGTGTTTGCATAATTTTTCTCGAATATTTAATGAAATAATAACAATAAACTGAAAATTCACAAAAACGTGGAAAAACGGCAAAATATTGCCTAATTCGATGATATTTTGTTTATATCTCATAAAGGAAAAGGGGATGATAAACGTCAAAATATTGCTGAATTCGATGATTTTTAGTACAAAACAAAATGCAAGAAAACTTGCTTAAAATGCAATATTATGCGAAAATCTGAGACTTGAAGGCCAAATCACATATCGTGATACTACATAAAATAGTACCGAAATATTGGTAAAAATGAAAAAAATTTACGTAATATCAAACTACATAAAAAACGTGAAAAAACTCATTAGTATACCAAATTTGAGGATTTTAACTTCGAATCATAAAGCGACGTTTCGCATTTTTTAGACCCTAGAAAAGACGTATAAAGATGTTGCTTCTAATACAAATGATAAAAATCAATGTGTTTTCATTAAAATTAACTAAAATGTTTCTGATTTTCAGTTTATATTACCGATGGAAGATGTTCACGTAAAACGTTCTAATCTGGCTGAAACGTCGATATATGCAATAAAAACATAAAATAACGTGAAAAAAGTCACTATATTACCATATTTGAGGATTTTAAATTCAAATCATAAAGCGAGGTTTCGTATTATTTAGATTAATGCAGAGGCTCATGAGAATGATGTAGAGGCTTAAGAGAGGGATGCAGAGGCTCAAGAGAATGATGCAGAGGCTCAAGAGAGTGATGCAGAGGATCAGGGGAGGGATGCAGAGGCTTAAGAGAGTGATGCAGAGGCTCAAGAGAGTGATGCAGAGGCTCAAGAGTGTGATGTAGAGGCTCAAGAGAGTGATGCAGAGTCTCAAGCGAGTGATGCAGAGGATCATGAGAGTGATGCAGAGGCTCAAGAGAGTGATGCAGAGGATCAAGAGAGGTAAGCAGAGGCTTAAGAGAGTGATGCAGAGGCCGAAGAGAGTGATGCAGAGGCTTAAGAGAGTGATGCAGAGGCTGAAGAGAGTGATGCAGAGGCTCAAGAGAGAGATGCAGAGGCTCAAGAGAGTGATGCAGAGGCTAAAAAGAGTTGTGCTGAGGCTCAAGAGACTGATGCAGAGGCTTACGAGAGTGATGCAGAGGCTGAAGAGAGTGTTGCAGAGGCTCAAGAGAGTGATGCAGAGGCTCAAGAGAGTGATGCAGAGGCTTAGGAGAGTGATGCAAAAGCTCAGGAGAGCGATGCAGAGGCTCATGAGAGGGATGCAGGAGTTCAAGAGAGTGATGCAGAGGCTTAAGAAAGTGATGCGGAGGCTGAAGAGAGTGTTGCAGAGGCTCAAGAGAGAGATGCAGAGCCTCAAGCGAGTGATGCAGAGAATCAAGAGAGTTATGCAGAGGCTCAAGAGAGTGATGCAGAGGCTTACGAGAGTGATGCAGAGGCTCAAGAGAGTGTTGCAGAGAATCAAGAGAGGGATAAAGAGGCTCAAGAGAGTGATGCAGAGACTCAAGAGTGTTATGCAGAGGCTCAGTAGAGTGATGCAGAGGCTTACGAGAGTGATGCAGAGGCTCAAGAGAGGGATGCAGAGGCTTACGAGAGTGATGCAAAGGGTCAGGCGAGGGATGCAGAGGCTCATGAGAGGGATGCAGGAGTTCAAGAGAGTGATGCAGAGGCTCAAGAAAGTGATGTAGAGGCTTAAGAAAGTGATGCAGAGGCTCAAAATAGGGATGCAGAGGCTTAAGAGGGTCATGCAGAGGCTCAAGAGAGTGATGAAGAGGCTAAAGAGAGGGATGCAGGGGGGCCAAGTGAGTGATGCAGATGCTCAAGAGAGGGATGCAGAGGATGAAGAGAGTGATGCAGAAGCTCGAGAGAGTGGTGCAGAGGCTCAAGAGAGGGATTCAGAGGCTCAAGAGATGGATGCAGAGGCTTAAGAGAGTGATGCAGAGGCTGAAGAGAGTGTTGCAGAGGCTCAAAAGACGGATGCAGAGGCTCAAGAGAGTGATGCAGAGACTCAAGAGAGTTATGCAGAGGCTCAAGAGAGTGATGCAGAGGCTTACGAGAGTGATGCAGAGGCTCAAGAGAGGGATGTAGAGGCTCAAGAGAGTGATGCAGAGGTTTAAGAGAGGGATGCACCCGCCAAACACACACCGAAACTACTACGTTGGTACAACGTTCGAACAAGTTTTAACCCCTCCTAACCAGTTATAACAACCAATATAGCAAGTTGTAACAACGTTCTAATACGTCATAAACACGTTAAGCTAAGATGTAACAACTTTATTACAAGTTGTAACAAGCGGAAAGTAGAGACAGTTTCGGTTTGTGTTTCCAGGGCAGAGGCTCAAGAGCGTGATGCAGAGACTCAAGAGAGTTGTGCAGAGGCTCATTAGAGTGATGCAGAGGCTTACGAGAGTGATGCAGAGGCTCAAGAGAGGGATGCAGAGGCTTAAGAGAGTGATGCAAAGGCTCAGGAGAGCGATGCAGAGGCCCATGAGAGGGATGCAGGAGTTCAAGAGAGGGATGCAGAGGCTTAAAGTGATGCAGAGGCTGAAGAGAGTGTTGCAGAGGCTCGAGAGAGAGATGCAGAGCCTCAAGCGATTGATGGAGAGAATCAAGAGAGTTATGCAGAGGCTCAAGAGAGTGATGCAGAGGCTTACGAGAGTGATGCAGAGGCTCAAGAGAGTGTTGCAGAGGCTCAAGAGAGGGATGCAGAGGCTCAAGAGAGTGATGCAGAGACTCAAGAGTATTATGCAGAGGCTCAGTAGAGTGATGCAGAGGCTTACGAGAGTGAAGCAGAGGCTCAAGAGAGGGATGCAGAGGCTTACGAGAGTGATGCAAAGGGTCAGGAGAGGGATGCAGAGGCTCATGAGAGGGATGCAGGAGTTCAAGAGAGTGATGCAGAGGCTCAAGAAAGTGATGTAGAGGCTTAAGAAAGTGATGCAGAGGCTCAAAATAGGGATGCAGAGGCTTAAGAGGGTCATGCAGAGGCTCAAGAGAGTGATGGAGAGGCTAAAGAGAGGGATGCAGGGGGCCAAGTGAGTGATGCAGATGCTCAAGAGAGGGATGCAGAGGCTCAAGAGAGGGATGCAGGGGCTCAAGAGAGGGATGCAGAGGCTCAATAGAGGGATGCAGGAGCTAAAGAGATTGATGGAGAGGCTCAAGAGAGTGATTCAGAGGTTTACGAGAGTGATGCCGAGGCTGAAGAGAGTGTTGCAGAGGCTCAAGAGACGGATACAGAGTCTCAGGAGAGTGATGCAGAGACTCAAGAGAGTGATGCAGAGGCTTACGAGACTGAGGCAGAGGCTCATGAGAGGGATGTGGAGGCTCAAGAGAGTGATGCAGAAGCTCAAGAGAGTGATGCAGAGGCTGAAGAGAGTGATGCAGAGCTCAAGAGTGGGATGTAGAGGCTGAAGAGAGTGACGCAGAAGCTCAAGAGAGTGATGCAGAGGCTGAAGAGAGTGATGCAGAGGCTGAAGAGAGTGATGCAGAGGCTTAAGAGAGGGATTCAGAGGCTCAAGAGAGGGATGCAGGGGCTGAAGAGAGGGATGCAGAGGCTCAATAGAGGGATGCAGAGGCATAAGAGAGTGATGCAAAGGCTCAGGAGAGGGATGCAGAGGCTCATGAGAGGGATGCAGGAGTTCAAGAGAGGGATGCAGAGGCTCAAGAAAGGGATGCAGAGGTTTAGGAAAGTGATGCAGAGGCTCAAAAGAGGGATGCAGAGGCTTAAGAGGGTGATGCAGAGGCTCAAGAAAGTGATGGAGAGGCTAAGAGAGCGATGCAGGGGCCCAAGAGAGTGATGCAGATGCTCAAGAGAGGGATGCAGAGGATGAAGAAAGTGATGGAGAGGATCAAGAGAGGGATGCAGGGGCCCAAGAGAGTGATGCAGAGGCTTAAGAAGTGATGCAAAGGCTGAATAGAGGGATGCAGAGGCTCATGAGAGGGATGCACGAGTTCAAGAGAAGTATGCAGAGGCTCATGAGAGGGATGCAGGAGCTCAAGAGAGGGGTGCAGAGGCTCAAGAGAATGATGCAGAGGCTCAAGAGAGGGATGCTGAGGCTCCAGAGAGGGATGCAGAGGCTAAAGAGAGTGATGCAGAAAGTGAAGAGAGAGATGCAGAGGCTTAAGAGAGATGCCGAGGCTTAAGAGAGTGATGCAGAGGCTCAAAACAGTAATGCAGAGGCTCAAGAGAATGATGTAGAGGCTTAAGAGAGAGATGCAGAGGCTCAAGAGAATGATATAGAGGCTCAAGAGAGTAATGCAGAGGATCAAGGGAGGGATGCACAGGCTTAAGAGAGTGATGCAGAGCCTCAAGAGAGTGATGCAGAGGCTCAAGAGTGTGATATAGAGGCTTAAGAAAGTGATGCAGAGGCTCAAAATAGGGATGCAGAGGCTTAAGAGGGTCATGCAGAGGCTCAAGAGAGTGATGGAGAGGCTAAAGAGAGGGATGCAGGGGGCCAAGTGAGTGATGCAGATGCTCAAGAGAGGGATGCAGAGGATGAAGAGAGTGATGCAGAGGCTCGAGAGAGTGGTGCAGAGGCTCAAGAGAGGGATTCAGAGGCTCAAGAAATAGATGCAGAAGCTCAAGAGAGTGATGCAGAGGTTTAAGAGAGGGATGCAGAGGCTCAAGAGAGTGATGCAGAGACTCAAGAGAGTTATGGAGAGGCTCATTAGAGTGATGCAGAGGCTTACGAGAGTGATGCAGAGGCTCAAGAGAGTTATGCAGAGGCTTAAGAGAGTGATGCAAAGGCTCAGGAGAGCGATGCAGAGGCCCATGAGAGGGATGCAGGAGTTCAAGAGAGGGATGCAGAGGCTTAAGAAAGTGATGCAGAGGCTGAAGAGAGTGTTGCAGAGGCTCAAGAGAGAGAGATGCAGAGCCTCAAGCGAGTGATGCAGAGAATCAAGAGAGTTATGCAGAGGCTCAAGAGAGTGATGCAGAGGCTTACGAGAGTGATGCAGAGGCTCAAGAGAGTGTTGCAGAGGCTCAAGAGAGGGATGCAGAGGCTCAAGAGAGTGATGCAGAGACTGAAGAGTGTTATGCAGAGGCTCAGTAGAGTGATGCAGAGGCTTACGAGAGTGAAGCAGAGGCTCAAGAGAGGGATGCAGAGGCTTACGAGAGGGATGCAAAGGGTCAGGAGAGGGATGCAGAGGCTCATGAGAGGGATGCAGGAGTTCAAGGGAGTGATGCAGAGGCTCAAGAAAGTGATGTAGAGGCTTAAGAAAGTGATGCAGAGGCTCAAAATAGGGATGCAGAGGCTGAAGAGGGTCATGCAGAGGTTCAAGAGAGTGATGGAGAGGCTAAAGAGAGGGATGCAGGGGGCAAAGTGAGTGATGCAGATGCTCAAGAGAGGGATGCAGAGGATGAAGAGAGTGATGCAGAAGCTCAAGAGAGTGATGCAGAGACTTAAGAGAGGGATGCATAGGCTCAAGAGAGGGATGCAGGGGCTCAAGAGAGGGATGCAGAGGCTCAATAGAGGGATGCAGGGGCTAAAGAGATTGATGGAGAGGCTCAAGAGAGAGATTCAGAGGTTTACGAGAGTGATGCAGAGGCTGAAGAGAGTGTTGCAGAGGCTCAAGAGACGGATGCAAAGGCTCAAGAGAGTGATGCAGAGGCTTAAGAGAGGGATTCAGAGGCTCAAGAGAGGGATGCAGGGGCTGAAGAGAGGGATGCAGAGGCTCAATAGAGGGATGCAGAGGCATAAGAGAGTGATGCAAAGGCTCAGGAGAGGGATGCAGAGGCTCATGAGAGGGATGCAGGAGTTCAAGAGAGGGATGCAGAGGCTCAAGAAAGGGATGCAGAGGCTTAGGAAAGTGATGCAGAGGCTCAAAAAAGGGATGCAGAGGCTTAAGAGGGTGATGCAGAGGCTCAAGAAAGTGATGGAGAGGCTAAGAGAGCGATGCAGGGGCCCAAGAGAGTGATGCAGAGGCTTAAGAAGTGATGCAGAGGCTCAAGAGAGGGATGCAGAGGCTCAAGAGTGTGATGCAAAGACTCAAGAGAGTTATGCAGAGACTCAAGAGAATGATGCAGAGCCTTACGAGAGTGATGCAGAGGCTCAAGAGAGGGATGTAGAGGCTGAAGAGAGTGATTCAGAAGCTAAGGAGAGTGATGCAGAGGCTGAAGAGAGTGATGCAGAGGCTTAAGAGAGGGATGCAGAGGCTCAAGAGAGGGATGCAGAGGCTCAAGAGAGGGACGCAAAATTTCAGGAGAGGGATGCAGAGGCTCCTGAGAGGGATGCAAGAGTTCATGAGAGGGATGCAGAGGCTCAAGAAAGGGATGCAGAGGCTTAAGAAAGTGATGCAGACTCTCAAAATAGTGATGCAGAGGCTTAAGATGTTGATGCAGAGGCTCAAGAAAGTGATGGAGAGGCTAGGAGAGGGATGCAGGGGCCCAGGAGAGTGATGCAGATGCTCAAGAGAGGGATGCAGAGGATGAAGAGAGTGATGGAGAGGCTCAAGAGAGGGATGCAGGGGCCCAAGAGAGTGATGCAGAGGCTTAGGAGAGTGATGCAAAGACTGAATAGAGTGATGCAGAGGCTCATGAGAGGGATGCAGGAGTTCAAGAGAGGGATGCAGAGTCTCATGAGAGGGATGCAGGAGTTCAAGAGAGGGATGCAGAGGCTCAAGAGAGTGATGCAGAGGCTTAAGAGAGGGATGCTGAGGCTCCAGAGAGGGATGCAGAGGCTAAAAAGAGTGATGCAGAGGGTGAAGAAAGAGATGCAGTGGCTTAAGAGAGTGATGCAGAAGCTCAAAAGAGTAATGCAGAGGCTCAAGAGAATTTTGTAGAGGCTTAAGAGAGGGATGCAGAGGCTCAAGAGAATGATGGAGAGGCTCAAGAGTGTGATGTAGAGGTTCAAGAGAGTGATGCAGAGGCTCAAGCGAGTGATGCAGAGGATCATGAGAGTGATGCAGAGGCTCAAGAGAGTGATGCAGAGGATCAAGAGAGGTAAGCAGAGGCTTAAGAGAGTGATGCAGAGGCCGAAGAGAGTGATGCAGAGGCTTAAGAGAGTGATGCAGAGGCTGAAGAGAGTGTTGCAGAGGCTCAAGAGAGTGATGCAGAGGCTCAAGAGAGTGATGCAGAGGCTAAAAAGAGTTGTGCTGAGGCTCAAGAGACTGATGCAGAGGCTTACGAGAGTGATGCAGAGGCTGAAGAGAGTGTTGCAGAGGCTCAAGAGAGGGATACAGAGGCTCAAGAGAGTGATGCAGAGACTCAAGAGAGTTATGCAGAGGCTTACGAGAGTGATGCAGAGGCTCAAGAGAGTGATGCAGAGGCTTAAGAGAGTGATGCAAAGGCTCAGGAGAGCGATGCAGAGGCTCATGAGAGGGATGCAGGAGTTCAAGAGAGTGATGCAGAGGCTTAAGAAAGTGATGCGGAGGCTGAAGAGAGTGTTGCAGAGGCTCAAGAGAGAGATGCAGAGCCTCAAGCGAGTGATGCAGAGAATCAAGAGAGTTATGCAGAGGCTCAAGAGAGTGATGCAGAGGCTTACGAGAGTGATGCAGAGGCTCAAGAGAGTGTTGCAGAGAATCAAGAGAGGGATAAAGAGGCTCAAGAGAGTGATGCAGAGACTCAAGAGTGTTATGCAGAGGCTCAGTAGAGTGATGCAGAGGCTTACGAGAGTGATGCAGAGGCTCAAGAGAGGGATGCAGAGGCTTACGAGAGTGATGCAAAGGGTCAGGCGAGGGATGCAGAGGCTCATGAGAGGGATGCAGGAGTTCAAGAGAGTGATGCAGAGGCTCAAGAAAGTGATGTAGAGGCTTAAGAAAGTGATGCAGAGGCTCAAAATAGGGATGCAGAGGCTTAAGAGGGTCATGCAGAGGCTCAAGAGAGTGATGGAGAGGCTAAAGAGAGGGATGCAGGGGGCCAAGTGAGTGATGCAGATGCTCAAGAGAGGGATGCAGAGGATGAAGAGAGTGATGCAGAGGCTCGAGAGAGTGGTGCAGAGGCTCAAGAGAGGGATTCAGAGGCTCAAGAGATGGATGCAGAGGCTTAAGAGAGTGATGCAGAGGCTGAAGAGAGTGTTGCAGAGGCTCAAAAGACGGATGCAGAGGCTCAAGAGAGTGATGCAGAGACTCAAGAGAGTTATGCAGAGGCTCAAGAGAGTGATGCAGAGGCTTACGAGAGTGATGCAGAGGCTCAAGAGAGGGATGTAGAGGCTCAAGAGAGTGATGCAGAGGTTTAAGAGAGGGATGCAGAGGCTCAAGAGAGTGATGCAGAGACTCAAGAGAGTTATGCAGAGGCTCATTAGAGTGATGCAGAGGCTTACGAGAGTGATGCAGAGGCTCAAGAGAGGGATGCAGAGGCTTAAGAGAGTGATGCAAAGGCTCAGGAGAGCGATGCAGAGGCCCATGAGAGGGATGCAGGAGTTCAAGAGAGGGATGCAGAGGCTTAAGAAAGTGATGCAGAGGCTGAAGAGAGTGTTGCAGAGGCTCAAGAGAGAGATGCAGAGCCTCAAGCGAGTGATGCAGAGAATCAAGAGAGTTATGCAGAGGCTCAAGAGAGTGATGCAGAGGCTTACGAGAGTGATGCAGAGGCTCAAGAGAGTGTTGCACAGGCTCAAGAGAGGGATGCAGAGGCTCAAGAGAGTGATGCAGAGACTCAAGAGTGTTATGCAGAGGCTCAGTAGAGTGATGCAGAGGCTTACGAGAGTGAAGCAGAGGCTCAAGAGAGGGATGCAGAGGCTTACGAGAGTGATGCAAAGGGTTAGGAGAGGGATGCAGAGGCTCATGAGAGGGATGCAGGAGTTCAAGAGAGTGATGCAGAGGCTCAAGAAAGTGATGTAGAGGCTTAAGAAAGTGATGCAGAGGCTCAAAATAGGGATGCAGAGGCTTAAGAGGGTCATGCAGAGGCTCAAGAGAGTGATGGAGAGGCTAAAGAGAGGGATGCAGGGGGCCAAGTGAGTGATGCAGATGCTCAAGAGAGGGATGCAGAGGATGAAGAGAGTGATGCAGAAGCTCAGGAGAGTGATGCAGAGGTTTAAGAGAGGGATGCAGAGGCTCAGGAGAGGGATGCAGGGGCTCAAGAGAGGGATGCAGAGGCTCAGTAGAGGGATGCAGGGGCTAAAGAGATTGATGGAGAGGCTCAAGAGAGTGATTCAGAGGTTTACGAGAGTGATGCCGAGGCTGAAGAGAGTGTTGCAGAGGCTCAAGAGACGGATACAGAGGCTCAGGAGAGTGATGCAGAGACTCAAGAGAGTGATGCAGAGGCTGAAGAGACTGAGGCAGAGGCTCATGAGAGGGATGTGGAGGCTCAAGAGAGTGATGCAGAAGCTCAAGAGAGTGATGCAGAGGCTGAAGAGAGTGATGCAGAGGCTCAAGAGTGGGATGTAGCGGCTCAAGAGAGTGATGCAGAAGCTCAAGAGAGTGATGCAGAGGCTGAAGAGAGTTATGCAGAGGCTGAAGAGAGTGATGCAGAGGCTTAAGAGAGGGATTCAGAGGCTCAAGAGAGGGATGCAGGGGCTAAAGAGAGGGATGCAGAGGCTCAATAGAGGGATGCAGAGGCATAATAGAGTGATGCAAAGGCTCAGGAGAGGGATGCAGAGGCTCATGAGAGGGATGCAGGAGTTCAAGAGAGGGATGCAGAGGCTCAAGAAAGGGATGCAGAGGTTTAGGAAAGTGATGCAGAGGCTCAAAAGAGGGATGCAGAGGCTTAAGAGGGTAATGCAGAGGCTCAAGAAAGTGATGGAGAGGCTAAAAGAGCGATGCAGGGGCCCAAGAGAGTGATGCAGATGCTCAAGAGAGGGATGCAGAGGATGAAGAAAGTGATGGAGAGGATCAAGAGAGGGATGCAGGGGCCCAAGAGAGTGATGCAGAGGCTTAAGACGTGATGCAAAGGCTGAATAGAGGGAGGCAGAGGCTCATGAGAGGGATGCAGGAGTTCAAGAGATGTATGCAGAGGCTCATGAGAGGGATGCAGGAGCTCAAGAGAGGGGTGCAGAGGCTCAAGAGAATGATGCAGAGGCTCAAGAGAGGGATGCTGAGGCTCCAGAGAGGGATGCAGAGGCTAAAGAGAGTGATGCAGAAAGTGAAGAGAGAGATGCAGAGGCTTAAGAGAGATGCCGAGGCTTAAGAGAGTGATGCAGAGGCTCAAAACAGTAATGCAGAGGCTCAAGAGAATGATGTAGAGGCTCAAGAGAGTAATGCAGAGGATCAAGGGAGGGATGCAGAGGCTTAAGAGAGTGATGCAGAGGCTCAAGAGAGAGATGCAGAGGCTCAAGAGAATGATATAGAGGCTCAAGAGAGTAATGCAGAGGATCAAGGGAGGGATGCAGAGGCTTAAGAGAGTGATGCAGAGGCTCAAGAGAGTGATGCAGAGGCTCAAGAGTGTGATGTAGAGGCTTAAGAAAGTGATGCAGAGGCTCAAAATAGGGATGCAGAGGCTTAAGAGGGTCATGCAGAGGCTCATGAGAGTGATGGAGAGGCTAAAGAGAGGGATGCAGGGGGCCAAGTGAGTGATGCAGATGCTCAAGAGAGGGATGCAGAGGATGAAGAGAGTGATGCAGAGGCTCGAGAGAGTGGTGCAGAGGCTCAAGAGAGGGATTCAGAGGCTCAAGAGATGGATGCAGAAGCTCAAGAGAGTGATGCAGAGGTTTAAGAGAGGGATGCAGAGGCTCAAGAGAGTGATGCAGAGACTCAAGAGAGTTATGCAGAGGCTCATTAGAATGATGCAGAGGCTTACGAGAGTGATGCAGAGGCTCAAGAGAGGGATGCAGAGGCTTAAGAGAGTGATGCAAAGGCTCAGGAGAGCGATGCACAGGCCCATGAGAGGGATGCAGGAGTTCAAGAGAGGGATGCAGAGGCTCAAGAGAGTGATGCAGAGACTGAAGAGTGTTATGCAGAGGCTCAGTAGAGTGATGCAGAGGCTTACGAGAGTGAAGCAGAGGCTCAAGAGAGGGATGCAGAGGCTTACGAGAGTGATGCAAAGGGTCAGGAGAGGGATGCAGAGGCTCATGAGAGGGATGCAGGAGTTCAAGAGAGTGATGCAGAGGCTCAAGAAAGTGATGTAGAGGCTTAAGAAAGTGATGCAGAGGCTCAAAATAGGGATGCAGAGGCTGAAGAGGGTCATGCAGAGGATCAAGAGAGTGATGGAGAGGCTAAAGAGAGGGATGCAGGGGGCCAAGTGAGTGATGCAGATGCTCAAGAGAGGGATGCAGAGGATGAAGAGAGTGATGCAGAAGCTCAAGAGAGTGATGCAGAGGTTTAAGAGAGGGATGCAGAGGCTCAAGAGAGGGATGCAGGGGCTCAAGAGAGGGATGCAGAGGCTCAATAGAGGGATGCAGGGGCTAAAGAGATTGATGGAGAGGCTCAAGAGAGAGATTCAGAGGTTTACGAGAGTGATGCAGAGGCTGAAGAGAGTGTTGCAGAGGCTCAAGAGACGGATACAGAGGCTCAAGAGAGTGATGCAGAGGCTTAAGAGAGGGATTCAGAGGCTCAAGAGAGGGATGCAGGGGCTGAAGAGAGGGATGCAGAGGCTCAATAGAGGGATGCAGAGGCATAAGAGAGTGATGCAAAGGCTCAGGAGAGGGATGCAGAGGCTCATGAGAGGGATGCAGGAGTTCAAGAGAGGGATGCAGAGGCTCAAGAAAGGGATGCAGAGGCTTAGGAAAGTGATGCAGAGGCTCAAAAGAGGGATGCAGAGGCTTAAGAGGGTGATGCAGAGGCTCAAGAAAGTGATGGAGAGGCTAAGAGAGCGATGCAGGGGCCCAAGAGAGTGATGCAGAGGCTTAAGAAGTGATGCAGAGGCTCAAGAGAGGGATGCAGAGGCTCAAGAGAGTGATGCAAAGACTCAAGAGAGTTATGCAGAGACTCAAGAGAATGATGAGCCTTACGAGAGTGATGCAGAGGCTCAAGAGAGGGATGTAGAGGCTGAAGAGAGTGATTCAGAAGCTAAGGAGAGTGATGCAGAGGCTGAAGAGAGTGATGCAGAGGCTTAAGAGAGGGATGCAGAGGCTCAAGAGAGGGATGCAGAGGCTCAAGAGAGGGATGCAAAGGCTCAAGAGAGGGATGCAGAGGCTCATGAGAGGGATGCAAGAGTTCATGAGAGGGATGCAGAGGCTCAAGAAAGGGATGCAGAGGCTTAAGAAAGTGATGCAGACTCTCAAAATAGTGATGCAGAGGCCTAAGAGGTTGATGCAGAGGCTCAAGAAAGTGATGGAGAGGCTAGGAGAGGGATGCAGGGGCCCAGGAGAGTGATGCAGATGCTCAAGAGAGGGATGCAGAGGATGAAGAGAGTGATGGAGAGGCTCAAGAGAGGGATGCAGGGGCCCAAGAGAGTGATGCAGAGGCTTAGGAGAGTGATGCAAAGACTGAATAGAGTGATGCAGAGGCTCATGAGAGGGATGCAGGAGTTCAAGAGAGGGATGCAGAGGCTCATGGGAGGGATGCAGGAGTTCAAGAGAGGGATGCAGAGGCTCAAGAGAGTGATGCAGAGGCTTAAGAGAGGGATGCTGAGGCTCCAGAGAGGGATGCAGAGGCTAAAGAGAGTGATGCAGAGGGTGAAGAGAGAGATGCAGTGGCTTAAGAGAGTGATGCAGAAGCTCAAAAGAGTAATGCAGAGGCTCAAGAGAATGATGTAGAGGCTTAAGAGAGGGATGCAGAGGCTCAAGAGAATGATGCAGAGGCTCAAGAGTGTGATGTAGAGGTTCAAGAGAGTGATGCAGAGGCTCAAGCGAGTGATGCAGAGGATCATGAGAGTGATGCAGAGGCTCAAGAGAATGATGCAGAGGATCAAGAGAGGTAAGCAGAGGCTTAAGAGAGTGATGCAGAGGCCGAAGAGAGTGATGCAGAGGCTTAAGAGAGTGATGCAGAGGCTCAAGAGAGTGTTGCAGAGGCTCAAGAGAGAGATGCAGAGGCTCAAGAGAGTGATGCAGAGGCTAAAAAGAGTTGTGCTGAGGCTCAAGAGACTGATGCAGAGGCTTACGAGTGTGATGCAGAGGCTGAAGAGAGTGTTGCAGAGTCTCAAGAGAGGGATACAGAGGCTCAAGAGAGTGATGCAGAGACTCAAGAGAGTTATGCAGAGGCTTACGAGAGTGATGCAGAGGCTCAAGAGAGTGATGCAGAGGCTTAAGAGAGTGATGCAAAGGCTCAGGAGAGCGATGCAGAGGCTCATGAGAGGGATGCAGGAGTTCAAGAGTGTGATGCAGAGGCTTAAGAAAGTGATGCGGAGGCTGAAGAGAGTGTTGCAGAGGCTCAAGAGAGAGATGCAGAGCCTCAAGCGAGTGATGCAGAGAATCAAGAGAGTTATGCAGAGGCTCAAGAGAGTGATGCAGAGGCTTACGAGAGTGATGCAGAGGCTCAAGAGAGTGTTGCAGAGAATCAAGAGAGGGATAAAGAGGCTCAAGAGTGTGATGCAGAGACTCAAGAGTGTTATGCAGAGGCTCAGTAGAGTGATGCAGAGGCTTACGAGAGTGATGCAGAGGCTCAAGAGAGGGATGCAGAGGCTTACGAGAGTGATGCAAAGGGTCAGGCGAGGGATGCAGAGGCTCATGAGAGGGATGCAGGAGTTCAAGAGAGTGATGCAGAGGCTCAAGAAAGTGATGTAGAGGCTTAAGAAAGTGATGCAGAGGCTCAAAATAGGGATGCAGAGGCTTAAGAGGGTCATGCAGAGGCTCAAGAGAGTGATGGAGAGGCTAAAGAGAGGGATGCAGGGGGCCAAGTGAGTGATGCAGATGCTCAAGAGAGGGATGCAGAGGATGAAGAGAGTGATGCAGAGGCTCGAGAGAGTGGTGCAGAGGCTCAAGAGAGGGATTCAGAGGCTCAAGAGATGGATGCAGAGGCTTAAGAGAGTGATGCAGAGGCTGAAGAGAGTGTTGCAGAGGCTCAAAAGACGGATGCAGAAGCTCAAGAGAGTGATGCAGAGACTCAAGAGAGTTATGCAGAGGCTCAAGAGAGTGATGCAGAGGCTTACGAGAGTGATGCAGAGGCTCAAGAGAGGGATGTAGAGGCTCAAGAGAGTGATGCAGAGGTTTAAGAGAGGGATGCAGAGGCTCAAGAGAGTGATGCAGAGACTCAAGAGAGTTATGCAGAGGCTCATTAGAGTGATGCAGAGGCTTACGAGAGTGATGCAGAGGCTCAAGAGAGGGATGCAGAGGCTTAAGAGAGTGATGCAAAGGCTCAGGAGAGCGATGCAGAGGCCCATGAGAGGAATGCAGGAGTTCAAGAGAGGGATGCAGAGGCTTAAGAAAGTGATGCAGAGGCTGAAGAGAGTGTTGCAGAGGCTCAAGAGAGAGATGCAGAGCCTCAAGCGAGTGATGCAGAGAATGAAGAGAGTTATGCAGAGGCTCAAGAGAGTGATGCAGAGGCTTACGAGTGTGATGCAGAGGCTCAAGAGAGTGTTGCAGAGGCTCAAGAGAGGGATGCAGAGGCTCAAGAGAGTAATGCAGAGACTCAAGAGTGTTATGCAGAGGCTCAGTAGAGTGATGCAGAGGCTTACGAGAGTGAAGCAGAGGCTCAAGAGAGGGATGCAGAGGCTTACGAGAGTGATGCCAAGGGTCAGGAGAGGGATGCAGAGGCTCATGAGAGGGATGCAGGAGTTCAAGAGAGTGATGCAGAGGCTCAAGAAAGTGATGTAGAGGCTTAAGAAAGTGATGCAGAGGCTCAAAATAGGGATGCAGAGGCTTAAGAGGGTCATTCAGAGGCTCAAGAGAGTGATGGAGAGGCTATAGATAGGGATGCAGGGGGCCAAGTGAGTGATGCAGATGCTCAAGAGAGGGATGCAGAGGATGAAGAGAGTGATGCAGAAGCTCAAGAGAGTGATGCAGAGGTTTAAGAGAGGGATGCAGGGGCTCAAGAGAGGGATGCAGGGGCTCAAGAGAGGGATGCAGAGGCTCAATAGAGGGATGCAGGGGCTAAAGAGATTGATGGAGAGGCTCAAGAGAGTGATTCAGAGGTTTACGAGAGTGATGCCGAGGCTGAAGAGAGTGTTGCAGAGGCTCAAGAGACGGATACAGAGGCTCAGGAGAGTGATGCAGAGACTCAAGAGAGTGATGCAGAGGCTTACGAGACTGAGGCAGAGGCTCATGAGAGGGAAGTGGAGGCTCAAGAGAGTGATGCAGAAGCTCAAGAGAGTGATGCAGAGGCTGAAGAGAGTGATGCAGAGGCTCAAGAGTGGGATGTAGAGGCTCAAGAGAGTGATGCAGAAGCTCAAGAGAGTGATGCAGAGGCTGAAGAGAGTGATGCAGAGGCTGAAGAGAGTGATGCAGAGGCTTAAGAGAGGGATTCAGAGTCTCAAGAGAGGGATGCAGGGGCTAAAGAGAGGGATGCAGAGGCTCAATAGAGGGATGCAGAGGCATAAGAGAGTGATGCAAAGGCTCAGGAGAGGGATGCAGAGGCTCATGAGAGGGATGCAGGAGTTCAAGAGAGGGATGCAGAGGCTCAAGAAAGGGATGCAGAGGTTTAGGGAAGTGATGCAGAGGCTCAAAAGAGGGATGCAGAGGCTTAAGATGGTGATGCAGAGGCTCAAGAAAGTGATGGAGAGGCTAAAAGAGCGATGCAGGGGCCCAAGAGAGTAATGCAGATGCTCAAGAGAGGGATGCAGAGGATGAAGAAAGTGATGGAGAGGATCAAGAGAGGGATGCAGGGGCCCAAGAGAGTGATGCAGAGGCTTAAGAAGTGATGCAAAGGCTGAATAGAGGGATGCAGAGGCTCATTAGAGGGATGCAGGAGTTCAAGAGAAGTATGCAGAGGCTCATGAGAGGGATGCAGGAGCTCAAGAGAGGGGTGCAGAGGCTCAAGAGAATGATGCAGAGGCTCAAGAGAGGGATGCTGAGGCTCCAGAGAGGGATGCAGAGGCTAAAGAGAGTGATGCAGAAAGTGAAGAGAGAGATGCAGAGGCTTAAGAGAGATGCCGAGGCTTAAGAGAGTGACGCAGAGGCTCAAAACAGTAATGCAGAGGCTCAAGAGAATGATGTAGAGGCTTAAGAGAGAGATGCAGAGGCCCAAGAGAATGATATAGAGGCTCAAGAGAGTAATGCAGAGGATCAAAGGAGGGATGCAGAGGCATAAGAGAGTGATGCAGAGGCTCAAGAGAGTGATGCAGAGGCTCAAGAGTGTGATGTAGAGGCTTAAGAAAGTGATGCAGAGGCTCAAAATAGGGATGCAGAGGCTTAAGAGGGTCATGCAGAGGCTCAAGAGAGTTATGGAGAGGCTAAAGAGAGGGATGCAGGGGGCCAAGTGAGTGATGCAGATGCTCAAGAGAGGGATGCAGAGGATGAAGAGAGTGATGCAGAGGCTCGAGAGAGTGGTGCAGAGGCTCAAGAGAGGGATTCAGAGGCTCAAGAGATGGATGCAGAAGCTCAAGAGAGTGATGCAGAGGTTTAAGAGAGGGATGCAGAGGCTCAATAGAGTGATGCAGAGACTCAAGAGAGTTATGCAGAGGCTTAAGAAAGTGATGCAGAGGCTGAAAAGAGTGTTGCTGAGGCTCAAGAGAGAGAGATGCAGAGCCTCAAGCGAGTGATGCAGAGAATCAAGAGAGTTATGCAGAGGCTCAAGAGAGTGATGCAGAGGCTTACGAGAGTGATGCAGAGGCTCAGGAGATTGTTGCAGAGGCTCAAGAGAGGGATGCAGAGGCTCAAGAGAGTGATGCAGAGACTGAAGAGTGTTATGCAGAGGCTCAGTAGAGTGATGCAGAGGCTTACGAGAGTGAAGCAGAGGCTCAAGAGAGGGATGCAGAGGCTTACGAGAGTGATGCAAAGGGTCAGGAGAGGGATGCAGAGGCTCATGAGAGGGATGCAGGAGTTCAAGAGAGTGATGCAGAGGCTCAAGAAAGTGATGTAGAGGCTTAAGAAAGTGATGCAGAGGCTCAAAATAGGGATGCAGAGGCTGAAGAGGGTCATGCAGAGGCTCAAGAGAGTGATGGAGAGGCTAAAGAGAGGGATGCAGGGGGCCAAGTGAGTGATGCAGATGCTCAAGAGAGGGATGCAGAGGATGAAGAGAGTGATGCAGAAGCTCAAGAGAGTGATGCAGAGGTTTAAGAGAGGGATGCAGAGGCTTAAGAGAGTGATGCAAAGGCTCAGGAGAGCGATGCAGAGGCCCATGAGAGGAATGCAGGAGTTCAAGAGAGGGATGCAGAGGCTTAAGAAAGTGATGCAGAGGCTGAAGAGAGTGTTGCAGAGGCTCAAGAGAGAGATGCAGAGCCTCAAGCGAGTGATGCAGAGAATGAAGAGAGTTATGCAGAGGCTCAAGAGAGTGATGCAGAGGCTTACGAGTGTGATGCAGAGGCTCAAGAGAGTGTTGCAGAGGCTCAAGAGAGGGATGCAGAGGCTCAAGAGAGTAATGCAGAGACTCAAGAGTGTTATGCAGAGGCTCAGTAGAGTGATGCAGAGGCTTACGAGAGTGAAGCAGAGGCTCAAGAGAGGGATGCAGAGGCTTACGAGAGTGATGCCAAGGGTCAGGAGAGGGATGCAGAGGCTCATGAGAGGGATGCAGGAGTTCAAGAGAGTGATGCAGAGGCTCAAGAAAGTGATGTAGAGGCTTAAGAAAGTGATGCAGAGGCTCAAAATAGGGATGCAGAGGCTTAAGAGGGTCATTCAGAGGCTCAAGAGAGTGATGGAGAGGCTATAGATAGGGATGCAGGGGGCCAAGTGAGTGATGCAGATGCTCAAGAGAGGGATGCAGAGGATGAAGAGAGTGATGCAGAAGCTCAAGAGAGTGATGCAGAGGTTTAAGAGAGGGATGCAGGGGCTCAAGAGAGGGATGCAGGGGCTCAAGAGAGGGATGCAGAGGCTCAATAGAGGGATGCAGGGGCTAAAGAGATTGATGGAGAGGCTCAAGAGAGTGATTCAGAGGTTTACGAGAGTGATGCCGAGGCTGAAGAGAGTGTTGCAGAGGCTCAAGAGACGGATACAGAGGCTCAGGAGAGTGATGCAGAGACTCAAGAGAGTGATGCAGAGGCTTACGAGACTGAGGCAGAGGCTCATGAGAGGGAAGTGGAGGCTCAAGAGAGTGATGCAGAAGCTCAAGAGAGTGATGCAGAGGCTGAAGAGAGTGATGCAGAGGCTCAAGAGTGGGATGTAGAGGCTCAAGAGAGTGATGCAGAAGCTCAAGAGAGTGATGCAGAGGCTGAAGAGAGTGATGCAGAGGCTGAAGAGAGTGATGCAGAGGCTTAAGAGAGGGATTCAGAGTCTCAAGAGAGGGATGCAGGGGCTAAAGAGAGGGATGCAGAGGCTCAATAGAGGGATGCAGAGGCATAAGAGAGTGATGCAAAGGCTCAGGAGAGGGATGCAGAGGCTCATGAGAGGGATGCAGGAGTTCAAGAGAGGGATGCAGAGGCTCAAGAAAGGGATGCAGAGGTTTAGGGAAGTGATGCAGAGGCTCAAAAGAGGGATGCAGAGGCTTAAGATGGTGATGCAGAGGCTCAAGAAAGTGATGGAGAGGCTAAAAGAGCGATGCAGGGGCCCAAGAGAGTAATGCAGATGCTCAAGAGAGGGATGCAGAGGATGAAGAAAGTGATGGAGAGGATCAAGAGAGGGATGCAGGGGCCCAAGAGAGTGATGCAGAGGCTTAAGAAGTGATGCAAAGGCTGAATAGAGGGATGCAGAGGCTCATTAGAGGGATGCAGGAGTTCAAGAGAAGTATGCAGAGGCTCATGAGAGGGATGCAGGAGCTCAAGAGAGGGGTGCAGAGGCTCAAGAGAATGATGCAGAGGCTCAAGAGAGGGATGCTGAGGCTCCAGAGAGGGATGCAGAGGCTAAAGAGAGTGATGCAGAAAGTGAAGAGAGAGATGCAGAGGCTTAAGAGAGATGCCGAGGCTTAAGAGAGTGACGCAGAGGCTCAAAACAGTAATGCAGAGGCTCAAGAGAATGATGTAGAGGCTTAAGAGAGAGATGCAGAGGCCCAAGAGAATGATATAGAGGCTCAAGAGAGTAATGCAGAGGATCAAAGGAGGGATGCAGAGGCATAAGAGAGTGATGCAGAGGCTCAAGAGAGTGATGCAGAGGCTCAAGAGTGTGATGTAGAGGCTTAAGAAAGTGATGCAGAGGCTCAAAATAGGGATGCAGAGGCTTAAGAGGGTCATGCAGAGGCTCAAGAGAGTTATGGAGAGGCTAAAGAGAGGGATGCAGGGGGCCAAGTGAGTGATGCAGATGCTCAAGAGAGGGATGCAGAGGATGAAGAGAGTGATGCAGAGGCTCGAGAGAGTGGTGCAGAGGCTCAAGAGAGGGATTCAGAGGCTCAAGAGATGGATGCAGAAGCTCAAGAGAGTGATGCAGAGGTTTAAGAGAGGGATGCAGAGGCTCAATAGAGTGATGCAGAGACTCAAGAGAGTTATGCAGAGGCTTAAGAAAGTGATGCAGAGGCTGAAAAGAGTGTTGCTGAGGCTCAAGAGAGAGAGATGCAGAGCCTCAAGCGAGTGATGCAGAGAATCAAGAGAGTTATGCAGAGGCTCAAGAGAGTGATGCAGAGGCTTACGAGAGTGATGCAGAGGCTCAGGAGATTGTTGCAGAGGCTCAAGAGAGGGATGCAGAGGCTCAAGAGAGTGATGCAGAGACTGAAGAGTGTTATGCAGAGGCTCAGTAGAGTGATGCAGAGGCTTACGAGAGTGAAGCAGAGGCTCAAGAGAGGGATGCAGAGGCTTACGAGAGTGATGCAAAGGGTCAGGAGAGGGATGCAGAGGCTCATGAGAGGGATGCAGGAGTTCAAGAGAGTGATGCAGAGGCTCAAGAAAGTGATGTAGAGGCTTAAGAAAGTGATGCAGAGGCTCAAAATAGGGATGCAGAGGCTGAAGAGGGTCATGCAGAGGCTCAAGAGAGTGATGGAGAGGCTAAAGAGAGGGATGCAGGGGGCCAAGTGAGTGATGCAGATGCTCAAGAGAGGGATGCAGAGGATGAAGAGAGTGATGCAGAAGCTCAAGAGAGTGATGCAGAGGTTTAAGAGAGGGATGCAGAGGCTCAAGAGAGGGATGCAGGGGCTCAAGAGAGGGATGCAGAGGCTCAATAGAGGGATGCAGGGGCTAAAGAGATTGATGGAGAGGCTCAAGAGAGAGATTCAGAGGTTTACGAGAGTGATGCAGAGGCTGAAGAGAGTGTTGCAGAGGCTCAAGAGACGGATACAGAGGCTCAAGAGAGTGATGCAGAGGCTTAAGAGAGGGATTCAGAGGCTCAAGAGAGGGATGCAGGGGCTGAAGAGAGGGATGCAGAGGCTCAATAGAGGGATGCAGAGGCATAAGAGAGTGATGCAAAGGCTCAGGAGAGGGATGCAGAGGCTCATGAGAGGGATGCAGGAGTTCAAGAGAGGGATGAAGAGGCTAAAGAAAGGGATGCAGAGGCTTAGGAAAGTGATGCAGAGGCCCAAGAGAGTGATGCAGAGGCTTAAGAAGTGATGCAAAGGCTGAATAGAGGGATGCAGAGGCTCATGAGAGGGATGCAGGAGTTCAAGAGAGGTACGCAGAGGCTCATGAGAGGGATGCAGGAGCTCAAGAGAGGGGTGCAGAGGCTCAAGAGAATGATGCAGAGGCTCAAGAGAGGGATGCTGAGGCTCCAGAGAGGGATGCAGAGGCTAAAAAGAGTGTTGCAGAAAGTGAAGAGAGAGATGCAGAGGCTTAAGAGAGATGCCGAGGCTTAAGAGAGTGATGCAGAGGCTCAAAACAGTAATGCATAGGCTCAAGAGAATGATGTAGAGGCTTAAGAGAGAGATGCAGAGGCTCAAGAGAATGATGCAGAGGCTCAAGAGAGTAATGCAGAGGATCAAGGGAGGGATGCAGAGGCTTAAGAGAGTGATGCAGAGGCTCAAGAGAGTGATGCTGAGGCTCAAGAGTGTGATGTAAAGGCTCAAGAGAGTGATGCAGAGGCTCAAGAGAGTGATGCATAAGATCATGAGAGTGATGAAGAGGCTCACGAGAGTGATGCAGAGGATCAAGAGAGGTAAGCAGATGCTTAAGAGAGTGATGCAGAGGCCGAAGAGAGTGATGCAGAGGCTTAAGAGAGTGATACAGAGGCTGAAGAGAGTGTTGCAGAGGCTCAGGAGAGAGATGAAGAGGCTCAAGAGAGTGATGCAGAGGCTAAAAAGTGTTGTGCAGAGGCTCAAGAGACTGATGCAGAGGCTTACGAGAGTGATGCAGAGAATCAATTGCGGGATGTAGAGGCTTAAGAGAGTGTTGCAGAGGCTGAATAGAGTGTTGCATAGGCTTAAGAGAGGGATGCAGAGGCTCAAGAGATTGATGAGGAGGCTCAAGAGAGTGATGCAGAGGCTCAAGAAAGTGATGCAGTGGCTCAAGAGTGATGCAGAGGCTTAAGAGAGGGATGCAGTGGCTCAAGCGAGTGATGCAGAGGCTCAAGAGAATGATGTAGAGGCTAAAGAGAGGGATGCAGAGGCTCAAGAGAATGATGCAGAGGCTCAAGAGCGTGATGCAGAGGATCAAGAGAGGGATGCAAAGGCTTAAGAGTGTGATGCAGAGGCTCAAGAGAGTGATGCAGAGGCTCAAGAGTGTGATGTAAAGGCTCATGAGAGTGATGCAGAGGCTCAAGAGAGTGATGCAGAGGATCATGAGAGTGATGCAGAGGCTCAAGAGAGTGATGCAGAGGATCAAAAGAGGTAAACAGAGGCTTAAGAGAGTGATGCAGAGGCCGAAGAGAGTGATGCAGAGGCTCAAGAGAGTGATGCCGAGGCTCAAGAGAGTGTTGCAGAGGCTCAAGAGAGGGATGCAGAGGCTCAAGAGAATGATGCATAGATATATTTTTGAGATATATACAAGAGTTGTTACATTCTATTACAGCCACTAGTACGCGTAGCGTTTCGGGCAGGTCCCTAGAATACGATCCCCTGCGCGAGGAAACGTTTTTTCATCCAAGTACACATTTTACTGTTGCGTTAAACAGAGGCTACAGTTAAGGAATTGCGCCCAGTAAATCCTCCCAGTCCAGGATACGAACCCATGACATAGCGCTAACGGAACGCCAGGCGAGTATCTTACCACTACAACACGGAGACTGTAAATCCAAAATCCATATACAAAAAATATGCTAATTACTGAGAGCAGCGATGGATCACATTTTGCCCAAACCCTCCCTACAGATTTCAAAATATCCCTAGCATCCCAAATTCGACCCTTGAGCCATATTTTGGAGCCAAATTCTGGCTCTCTGCACGTATTCGCAGTTTGAAATTACGACTTCTTATACCGAAAAATGCCATTTACTGAGAGCGGCGATGGATCACATTTTGCCCAAACCCTCCCTACACTTTTCAAAATATCAAAAACATCCCAAATTCGACCCTTGAGCTATATTTTTGAACCAAATTCTGGCTTTCTAAACGTACTCGCCGTTTGAAATTACGACTTTTTATACCGAAAATATGAGAATTACTGATGTCGGCGATGGATCACATTTTGCCCTAACTCTTCCTGCAGTTTTCAAAATATCCCAAACATCCTAAATTCCACGCTCGAGCCATATTTTGGAGCGAAATTCAGGCTTTCTGAACGTATTCGCAGTTTGATATTATTTCATTTTATACTGAAAATATGCCAATTACTGCAAGCAGCGATGGGTCACATTTTGCCCAAACCCCCCTGCAGTTTGCAAAATATCCCAAACATCCCAAATTCGACTCTTGAGCCATATTTTGGAGCCAAATTCTGGCTCTCTGCACGTATTCGCAGTTTGAAATTACGAATTTTTATACTTTTTTTTCTTTGAGATATATACAAGAGTTGTTACATTCAATTACAGCCACTTGTACGCGTAGCGTTTCGGGCAGGTCCCTGGAATACGATTCCCTGCCGCGAAGAATCGTTTTTTCATCCAAGTACACATTTTACTGTTGCGTTAAACAGAGGCTACAGTTAAGGAATTGCGCCCAGTAAATCCTCCCAGTCCAGGATACGAACCCATGACATAGCGCTAACGGAACGCCAGGCGAGTATCTTACCACTACACAACGGAGACTGTAAATCCAAAATTCATATACAAAGAATATGCTAATTACTGAGAGCAGCGATGGATCACATTTTGCCCAAATCCTCCCTGCAGATTTCAAAATATCCCCAGCATCCCAAATTCGACCCTTGAGCCATATTTTGGAGCCAAATTCTGGCTCTCTGCACGTATTCGCAGTTTGAAATTACGACTTTTTACACCGAAAATATGCCAATTACTGAAAGCGGCGATTTATCACATTTTGCCCAAACCCTCCCTGCAGTTTTAAAAATATCCCAAACATCCCAAATTCGACCCTTGAGCTATATTTTGGAGCCAAATTCTGGCTCTCTGTACGTATTCCCAGATTGAAATTACGAATTTTTATACTGAAAATATTCCAATCACTGAAAGCAGCGATGGGTCACATTTTGCCCAAACCCCCCCTGCAGTTTTCAAAATGTCCCAAACATCCTAAATTCGACGCTTGAGAAATATTTTGGAGTCAAATTTGGGCTCTCTGCACGTATTCGCAGTCTGAAATTATTTCATTTTATACCGACAACATGCCAATTACTGAGAGCGGCGATGGGTCACATTTTGCCAAAACCCCCTCTGCAGATTTCAAAATATCCCAAACATCCCAAATTCGATCCTTGAGCTATATTTTGGAGCCAAATTCTGTCTGTCTGCACGTATTCGCAGTTTGAAATTACGAATTTTTATACCGAAAAAAATGCCAATTACTGAGAGCGGCAATGTATCACATTTTACCCAAACCCTCCCTGCAGTTTTCAAAATACCCCAAACATCCCAAATACGACCCTTGATCCTAATATTGGAGCCAAATTCTGACTCTCTGCACGTATTCGCAGTTTGAAATTACGAATTTTTATACTGAAAATCTGCCAATAACTAAAAGCAGCGATAGGTCACATTTTGCCCAAACCCCCCTGCAGTTTTCAAAATATCCCAAACATTCCAAATTCGACCCTTGAGCAATATTTTGTAGCCAAATTCTGGCTCTTTGCACGTATTCGTAGTTTGAAATTACGATTTTTTATACCGAAAATATGCCAATTACTGAGAGCGACGATGGATCACATTTTGCCCAAACCCTCCCTGCAGTTTCCAAAATATACAAAACATCCAAAAGTCGATCCTTGAGCCATATGTTGAAGCCAATTTCTGGCTCTCTGCACGTATTCCCATTTTGAAATTACGACTTTTTATACCGAAAATATGCCAATTACTGAAAGCGGCGATGGATCACATTTTGCCCAAACCCTCCCTGCAGTTTTCAAAATATCACAGACATCTCAAATTCGACCCTTGAGCTATATTTTGGAGCCAAATTCTGGCTCTCTGTACGTATTCCCAGTTTGAAATTACGAATGTTTTTTACTGAAAATAGGCCAATCACTGAAAGCAACGATGGGTCACATTTTGTCCAAACACCCCCTGCAGTTTTCAAAATGTCCCAAACATCCCAAATTCGACGCTTGAGACATATTTTGGAGTCAAATTCGGGCTCTCTGCACGTATTCGCAGTTTGAAATTATTTCATTTTATACCGACAATATGCCAATTACTGAGAGCGGCGATTTGTCACATTTTGCCAAAACCTCCTCTGCAGATTTCAGAATATCCCAAACATCCCAAATTCGATCCTTGAGCTATATTTTGGAGCCAAATTCTGGCTGTCTGCACGTATTCGCAGTTTGAAATTACGACTTTTTATACCGAAAAAATGCCAATTACTGAGAGCGGCAATGTATCACATTTTACCCAAACTCTCCCTGCAGTTTTCAAAATACCCCAAACATCCCTTATTCCTAATTTTGGAGCCAAATTCTGACTCTCTGCACGTATTCGCAGTTTGAAATTACGACTTTTTATACTGAAAATATGCCAATAACTAAAAGCAGCGATAGGTCACATTTTGCCCAAACCCCCCTGCAGTTTTCAAAATATCCCAAACATCCCAAATTCGACCCTTGAGCAATATTTTGTAGGCAAATTCTGGCTCTCTGCACGTATTCGTAGTTTGAAATTACGATTTTTTATACCGAAAATATGCCAATTACTGAGAGCGACGATGGATCACATTTTGCCCAAACCCTCCCTGCAGTTTTCAAAATATCGAAAACATCCCAAATTCGACCCTTGAGCCATATGTTGAAGCCAATTTCTGGCTCTCTGCACGTATTCCCAGTTTGAAATTACGATTTTTTATACCGAAAATATGCCAATTACTGAGAGCGACGATGGATCACATTTTGCCCAAACCCTCCCTGCAGTTTTCAAAATATCGAAAACATCCCAAATTCGACCCTTGAGCCATATTTTGAAGCCGAATTCTGGCTCTCTGCACGTATTCGCAGTTTGAAATTACGACTTTTTATACCGAAAATATACCAATTTCTGAGAGCGGCGATGGATCACATTTTGCCCAAACACTCCCTGCAGTTTTCAAAATATCCCAAATATCCCAAATTCGACGCTTGAGTCATATTTTGGAGCCAAATTCTGGCACTCTGCACGTATTCGCAGTTTGAAATTACGACTTTTTATACTGAAAATATGCCAATTACTAAGAGCGGCGATGGATCACATTTTGTCCAAACCCTCCCTGCACTTTTGAAAATATCCAAAACATCCAAAAGTCGACCCTTGAGCTATATTTTTGAACCAAATTCTGGCTTTCTCCACGTACTCGCAGTTTGAAATTACGACTTTTTATACCGAAAATATGACAATTACTGAAATCAGCGATGGATCACATTTTGCCCTAACCCTTCCTGCTGTTTTCAAAATATCCTAAACATCCTAAATTCCACGCTTGAGCCATATTTTGGAGCCAAATTCTGGCTTTTTGAACGTATTCGCAGTTTGAAATTACGACTTTTTATACCGAAAATATGCCAATTACTGAAAGCGGCGATGGATCACATTTTGCCCAAACCCTCCCTGCAGTTTTCAAAATATCACAGACATCTCAAATTCGACCCTTGAGCTATATTTTGGAGCCAAATTCTGGCTCTCTGTACGTATTCCCAGTTTGAAATTACGACTTTTTATACTGAAAATATGCCAATCACTGAAAGCAGCGATGGGTCACATTTTGCCCAAACCCCCCTTGCAGTTTTCAAAATATCCCAAACATCCCAAATTCGACCCTTGAGCTATTTTTTGGGGCCAAATTCTGGCTGTCTGCAAGTATTCGCAGTTTGAAATTACGACTTTTTATACCGAAAGAATGCCAATTACTGAGAGCAGCTATGTATCACATTTTGCCCAAACCCTCCCTGCAGTTTTCAAAATACCCCAAACATCCCAAATTCGACCCTTGATCGTAATTTTAGAGCTAAATTCTGACTCTCTGCACGTATTCGCAGTTTGAAATTACGAATTTTTATACTGAAAATATGTCAATAATTAAAAGCAGCGATAGGTCACATTTTGCCAAAACCCCCTTGCAGTTTTCAAAATTTCCCAAATATCCCGAATTCGACCCTTGAGCTATGTTTTGTAACCAAATTCTAACTCTCTGCACGTATTCGCAGTTTGAAATGACTACTTTTTATACGGAAAATAAGCCAATTATTGAGCGCGGCGAAGGATCACATTTTGAAGAGAGTGATGCAGAGGCTGAAGAGAGTGATGCAGAGGCTTAAGAGAGGGATGCAGAGGTTCAAGAGAGGGATGCAGAGGCTCAAGAGAGGGATGCAGAGGCTCAAGAGAAGGATGCAGAGGCTCAAGAGAGGGATGCAGAGGCTCTTGATAGTGATGCAGAGGCTCAAGAGAGGGATGCAGAGGCTTAAGAGAGTGTTGCAAAGGCTCAAGAGAGGGATGCACAGGCTCATGAGAGGGATGCAGGAGTTCAAGAGAGGAATGCAGAGGCTGAAGAGAATGATGCAGAGGCTGAATTTTGGAGCCAAATTCTGGCTGTCTGCACGTATTCGCAGTTTGAAATTACGACTTTTTATACAGAAAAAATGCCAATTACTGAAAGCGGCGATGGATCACCTTTTACCCAAACCCTAACTGCAATTTACAAAATATCCAAAACATAACAAATTTGACGCTTGAGCAATATTTTTTAGCCAAATTCTGGCTCTCAGCACGTATTCGCAGTTTAAAATTACGACTTTTTATACCGAAAATATACCAATTACTGAAAGCGGCGATGGATCACATTTTGCCCAAACACTCCCTGCAGTTTTCAAAATATCCCAAAAATCCGAAATTCGACGCTTGACTCATATTTTGGAGCCAAATTCTGGTTCTCTGCACGTGCTCGCAGTTTGAAATTACGACTTTTTTTACTGAAAATATGCCAATTACTGAGAGCGGCGATGGATCACATTTTGCCCAAACCCTCCCTGCAGCTTGCCAAATATCCAAATCATCCCAAATTCGACCTTCGATCCTAATTTTGGAGCCAAATTCTGACTCTCTTCACGTATTCGCAGTTTGAAATTACGACTTTTTATACCGAATATATACATATTACTGAAAGCGGCGATGGATCACATTTTGCCCAAACACTCCCTGCAGTTTTCAAAATATCCCAAACATCCCAAATTCGACGCTTGAGTCATATTTTGTAGCCAAATTCTGGCTCTCTGCACGTATTCTCAGTTTGAAATTACGACTTTTTATACCGAAAATATGTTAATTACTGAGAGCGACGATGGATCACATTTTTCCCAAACCCTCCCTGCAGTTTTCAAAATATCGCAAACACCCCAAATTCGAACCTTCAGCCTCATTTTGGAGCCAAATTTTGGCTCTCTGCACGTATTTGCAGTTTGAAATTACAACTTTTTATACTGAAAATATGCCAATTACTGAAAGCAGCGATGGGTCACATTTTGCCCAAACCCCCATGCAGTTTTCATAATATCCCAAACATCCCAAATTCGATCCTTGAGCCATATTTTGGAGCCGAATTCTGTCTCTCTGCACGTATTCGCCGTTTTAAATTACGACTTTTTATACCAAAAATATGCTAGTATCTGAGAGCTGCGATGGATCACATTTTGCCCAAACCCTCCCTGCAGTTTGCAAAATATCCCAAACATCCAAAATTCGACCCTTGAGCTATATTTTTTAACCAAATTCTGGCTTTCTCCACGTACTCGCAGTTTGAAATTACGACTTTTTATACCGAAAATATGACAATTACTGAAATCAGCGATGGATCACATTTTGCCCTAACCCTTCCTGCTGTTTTCAAAATATCCTAAACATCCTAAATTCCACGCTTGAGCCATATTTTGGAGCCAAATTCTGGCTTTTTGAACGTATTCGCAGTTTGAAATTACGACTTTTTATACCGAAAATATGCCAATTACTGAAAGCGGCGATGGATCACATTTTGCCCAAACCCTCCCTGCAGTTTTAAAAATATCCCAAACATCCCAAATTCGACCCTTGAGCTATATTTTGGAGCCAAATTCTGGCTCTCTGTACGTATTCCCAGATTGAAATTACGAATTTTTATACTGAAAATATTCCAATCACTGAAAGCAGCGATGGGTCACATTTTGCCCAAACCCCCCCTGCAGTTTTCAAAATGTCCCAAACATCCTAAATTCGACGCTTGAGAAATATTTTGCAGTCAAATTTGGGCTCTCTGCACGTATTCGCAGTCTGAAATTATTTCATTTTATACCGACAACATGCCAATTACTGAGAGCGGCGATGGGTCACATTTTGCCAAAACCCCCTCTGCAGATTTCAAAATATCCCAAACATCCCAAATTCGATCCTTGAGCTATATTTTGGAGCCAAATTCTGTCTGTCTGCACGTATTCGCAGTTTGAAATTACGACTTTTTATACCGAAAAAAATGCCAATTACTGAGAGCGGCAATGTATCACATTTTACCCAAACCCTCCCTGCAGTTTTCAAAATACCCCAAACATCCCAAATACGACCCTTGATCCTAATATTGGAGCCAAATTCTGACTCTCTGCACGTATTCGCAGTTTGAAATTACGAATTTTTATACTGAAAATCTGCCAATAACTAAAAGCAGCGATAGGTCACATTTTGCCCAAACCCCCCTGCAGTTTTCAAAATATCCCAAACATTCCAAATTCGACCCTTGAGCAATATTTTGTAGCCAAATTCTGGCTCTTTGCACGTATTCGTAGTTTGAAATTACGATTTTTTATACCGAAAATATGCCAATTACTGAGAGCGACGATGGATCACATTTTGCCCAAACCCTCCCTGCAGTTTCCAAAATATACAAAACATCCAAAAGTCGATCCTTGAGCCATATGTTGAAGCCAATTTCTGGCTCTCTGCACGTATTCCCATTTTGAAATTACGACTTTTTATACCGAAAATATGCCAATTACTGAAAGCGGCGATGGATCACATTTTGCCCAAACCCTCCCTGCAGTTTTCAAAATATCACAGACATCTCAAATTCGACCCTTGAGCTATATTTTGGAGCCAAATTCTGGCTCTCTGTACGTATTCCCAGTTTGAAATTACGAATGTTTTTTTACTGAAAATAGGCCAATCACTGAAAGCAGCGATGGGTCACATTTTGTCCAAACACCCCCTGCAGTTTTCAAAATGTCCCAAACATCCCAAATTCGACGCTTGAGACATATTTTGGAGTCAAATTCGGGCTCTCTGCACGTATTCGCAGTTTGAAATTATTTCATTTTATACCGACAATATGCCAATTACTGAGAGCGGCGATTTGTCACATTTTGCCAAAACCTCCTCTGCAGATTTCAGAATATCCCAAACATCCCAAATTCGATCCTTGAGCTATATTTTGGAGCCAAATTCTGGCTGTCTGCACGTATTCGCAGTTTGAAATTACGACTTTTTATACCGAAAAAATGCCAATTACTGAGAGCGGCAATGTATCACATTTTACCCAAACTCTCCCTGCAGTTTTCAAAATACCCCAAACATCCCTTATTCCTAATTTTGGAGCCAAATTCTGACTCTCTGCACGTATTCGCAGTTTGAAATTACGACTTTTTATACTGAAAATATGCCAATAACTAAAAGGAGCGATAGGTCACATTTTGCCCAAACCCCCCTGCAGTTTTCAAAATATCCCAAACATCCCAAATTCGACCCTTGAGCAATATTTTGTAGCCAAATTCTGGCTCTCTGCACGTATTCGTAGTTTGAAATTACGATTTTTTATACCGAAAATATGCCAATTACTGAGAGCGACGATGGATCACATTTTGCCCAAACCCTCCCTGCAGTTTTCAAAATATCGAAAACATCCCAAATTCGACCCTTGAGCCATATGTTGAAGCCAATTTCTGGCTCTCTGCACGTATTCCCAGTTTGAAATTACGATTTTTTATACCGAAAATATGCCAATTACTGAGAGCGACGATGGATCACATTTTGCCCAAACCCTCCCTGCAGTTTTCAAAATATCGAAAACATCCCAAATTCGACCCTTGAGCCATATTTTGAAGCCGAATTCTGGCTCTCTGCACGTATTCGCAGTTTGAAATTACGACTTTTTATACCGAAAATATACCAATTTCTGAGAGCGGCGATGGATCACATTTTGCCCAAACACTCCCTGCAGTTTTCAAAATATCCCAAATATCCCAAATTCGACGCTTGAGTCATATTTTGGAGCCAAATTCTGGCACTCTGCACGTATTCGCAGTTTGAAATTACGACTTTTATACTGAAAATATGCCAATTACTAAGAGCGGCGATGGATCACATTTTGTCCAAACCCTCCCTGCACTTTTGAAAATATCCAAAACATCCAAAAGTCGACCCTTGAGCTATATTTTTGAACCAAATTCTGGCTTTCTCCACGTACTCGCAGTTTGAAATTACGACTTTTTATACCGAAAATATGACAATTACTGAAATCAGCGATGGATCACATTTTGCCCTAACCCTTCCTGCTGTTTTCAAAATATCCTAAACATCCTAAATTCCACGCTTGAGCCATATTTTGGAGCCAAATTCTGGCTTTTTGAACGTATTCGCAGTTTGAAATTACGACTTTTTATACCGAAAATATGCCAATTACTGAAAGCGGCGATGGATCACATTTTGCCCAAACCCTCCCTGCAGTTTTCAAAATATCACAGACATCTCAAATTCGACCCTTGAGCTATATTTTGGAGCCAAATTCTGGCTCTCTGTACGTATTCCCAGTTTGAAATTACGACTTTTTATACTGAAAATATGCCAATCACTGAAAGCAGCGATGGGTCACATTTTGCCCAAACCCCCCTTGCAGTTTTCAAAATATCCCAAACATCCCAAATTCGACCCTTGAGCTATTTTTTGGGGCCAAATTCTGGCTGTCTGCAAGTATTCGCAGTTTGAAATTACGACTTTTTATACCGAAAGAATGCCAATTACTGAGAGCAGCTATGTATCACATTTTGCCCAAACCCTCCCTGCAGTTTTCAAAATACCCCAAACATCCCAAATTCGACCCTTGATCGTAATTTTAGAGCTAAATTCTGACTCTCTGCACGTATTCGCAGTTTGAAATTACGAATTTTTATACTGAAAATATGTCAATAATTAAAAGCAGCGATAGGTCACATTTTGCCAAAACCCCCTTGCAGTTTTCAAAATTTCCCAAATATCCCGAATTCGACCCTTGAGCTATGTTTTGTAACCAAATTCTAACTCTCTGCACGTATTCGCAGTTTGAAATGACTACTTTTTATACGGAAAATAAGCCAATTATTGAGCGCGGCGAAGGATCACATTTTGAAGAGAGTGATGCAGAGGCTGAAGAGAGTGATGCAGAGGCTTAAGAGAGGGATGCAGAGGTTCAAGAGAGGGATGCAGAGGCTCAAGAGAGGGATGCAGAGGCTCAAGAGAAGGATGCAGAGGCTCAAGAGAGGGATGCAGAGGCTCTTGATAGTGATGCAGAGGCTCAAGAGAGGGATGCAGAGGCTTAAGAGAGTGTTGCAAAGGCTCAAGAGAGGGATGCACAGGCTCATGAGAGGGATGCAGGAGTTCAAGAGAGGAATGCAGAGGCTGAAGAGAATGATGCAGAGGCTGAATTTTGGAGCCAAATTCTGGCTGTCTGCACGTATTCGCAGTTTGAAATTACGACTTTTTATACAGAAAAAATGCCAATTACTGAAAGCGGCGATGGATCACCTTTTACCCAAACCCTAACTGCAATTTACAAAATATCCAAAACATAACAAATTTGACACTTGAGCAATATTTTTTAGCCAAATTCTGGCTCTCAGCACGTATTCGCAGTATAAAATTACGACTTTTTATACCGAAAACATACCAATTACTGAAAGCGGCGATGGATCACATTTTGCCCAAACACTCCCTGCAGTTTTCAAAATATCCCAAAAATCCGAAATTCGACGCTTGAGTCATATTTTGGAGCCAAATTCTGGTTCTCTGCACGTATTCGCAGTTTGAAATTACGACTTTTTTTACTGAAAATATGCCAATTACTGAGAGCGGCGATGGATCACATTTTGCCCAAACCCTCCCTGCAGCTTGCCAAATATCCAAATCATCCCAAATTCGACCTTCGATCCTAATTTTGGAGCCAAATTCTGACTCTCTTCACGTATTCGCAGTTTGAAATTACGACTTTTTATACCGAATATATACATATTACTGAAAGCGGCGATGGATCACATTTTGCCCAAACACTCCCTGCAGTTTTCAAAATATCCCAAACATCCCAAATTCGACGCTTGAGTCATATTTTGTAGCCAAATTCTGGCTCTCTGCACGTATTCTCAGTTTGAAATTACGACTTTTTATACCGAAAATATGTTAATTACTGAGAGCGACGATGGATCACATTTTTCCCAAACCCTCCCTGCAGTTTTCAAAATATCGCAAACACCCCAAATTCGAACCTTCAGCCTCATTTTGGAGCCAAATTTTGGCTCTCTGCACGTATTTGCAGTTTGAAATTACAACTTTTTATACTGAAAATATGCCAATTACTGAAAGCAGCGATGGGTCACATTTTGCCCAAACCCCCATGCAGTTTTCATAATATCCCAAACATCCCAAATTCGATCCTTGAGCCATATTTTGGAGCCGAATTCTGGCTCTCTGCACGTATTCGCCGTTTTAAATTACGACTTTTTATACCAAAAATATGCTAGTATCTGAGAGCTGCGATGGATCACATTTTGCCCAAACCCTCCCTGCAGTTTGCAAAATATCCCAAACATCCAAAATTCGACCCTTGAGCTATATTTTTGAACCAAATTCTGGCTTTCTCCACGTACTCGCAGTTTGAAATTACGACTTTTTATACCGAAAATATGACAATTACTGAAATCAGCGATGGATCACATTTTGCCCTAACCCTTCCTGCTGTTTTCAAAATATCCTAAACATCCTAAATTCCACGCTTGAGCCATATTTTGGAGCCAAATTCTGGCTTTTTGAACGTATTCGCAGTTTGAAATTACGACTTTTTATACCGAAAATATGCCAATTACTGAAAGCGGCGATGGATCACATTTTGCCCAAACCCTCCCTGCAGTTTTCAAAATATCACAGACATCTCAAATTCGACCCTTGAGCTATATTTTGGAGCCAAATTCTGGCTCTCTGTACGTATTCCCAGTTTGAAATTACGAATTTTTATACTGAAAATATGCCAATCACTGAAAGCAGCGATGGGTCACATTTTGCCCAAACACCCCCTGCAGTTTTCAAAATGTCCCAAACATCCCAAATTCGACGCTTGAGACATATTTTGGAGTCAAATTCGGGCTCTCTGCACGTATTCGCAGTTTGAAATTATTTCATTTTATACCGACAATATGCCAATTACTGAGAGCGGCGATGGGTCACATTTTGCCAAAACCCCCTCTTCAGATTTCAAAATATCCCAAACATCCCAAATTCGATCCTTGAGCTATATTTTGGAGCCAAATTCTGGCTGTCTGCACGTATTCGCAGTTTGAAATTACGACTTTTTATACCGAAAAAATTCCAATTACTGAGAGCGGCAATGTATCACATTTTACCCAAACCCTCCCTGCAGTTTTCAAAATACCCCAAACATCCCAAATTCGACCCTTGATCCTAATTTTGGAGCCAAATTCTGACTCTCTGCACGTATTCGCAGTTTGAAATTACGAATTTTTATACTGAAAATATGCCAATAACTAAAAGCAGCGATAGGTCACATTTTGCCCAAACCCCCCTGCAGTTTTCAAAATATCCCAAACATCCTAAATTCGACCCTTGAGCAATATTTTGTAGGCAAATTCTGGCTCTCTGCACGTATTCGTAGTTTGAAATTACGATTTTTTATACCGAAAATATGCCAATTACTGAGAGCGACGATGGATCACATTTTGCCCAAACCCTCCCTGTAGTTTTCAAAATATCGAAAACATCCCAAATTCGACCCTTGAGCCATATTTTGGAGCCGAATTATGGCTCTCTGCACGTATTCGCAGTTTGAAATTACGACTTTTTATACCGAAAATATACCAATTTCTGAGAGCGGCGATGGATCACATTTTGCCCAAACACTCCCTGCAGTTTTCAAAATATCCAAAATATCCCAAATTCGACGCTTGAGTCATATTTTGGAGCCAAATTCTGGCACTCTGCACGTATTCGCAGTTTGAAATTACGAATTTTTATACTGAAAATATGCCAATTACTAAGAGCGGCGATGGATCACATTTTGTCCAAACCCTCCCTGCACTTTTCAAAATATCCAAAACATCCAAAAGTCGACCCTTGAGCCATATTTTGAAGCCAAATTCCTGCTCTCTGCACGTATTCCCAGTTTGAAATTACTACTTTTTATCCCGAAAATATGCCAATTACTGAAAGCGGCGATGGATCACATTTTGCCCAATCCCTCCCTGCAGTTTTCAAAATATCCCAAACATCCCAAATTCGACCATTGAACTATATTTTGGAGCCAAATTCTGGCTCTCTGCACGTATTCCCAGTTTGAAATTACGAATTTTTATACGGAAAATATGCCAATTACTGAAAGCGGCGATGGATCACATTTTGCCCAAACCCTCCCTGCACTTTTCAAAATATCTCAAACATCCCAAATTCGACCTTTGAGCTATATTTTGGAGCCAAATTCTGGCTGTCTGCAAGTATTCGCAGTTTGAAATTACGACTTTTTATACCGAAAGAATGCCAATTACTGAGAGCAGCTATGAATCACATTTTGCCCAAACCCTCCCTGCAGTTTTCAAAATACCCCAAACATCCCAAATTCGACCCTTGATCGTAATTTTAGAGCTAAATTCTGACTCTCTGCACGTATTCGCAGTTTGAAATTACGAATTTTTATACTGAAAATATGTCAATAATTAAAAGCAGCGATAGGTCACATTTTGCCTAAACCCCCTTGCAGTTTTCAAAATTTCCCAAACATCCCAAATTCGACCCTTGAGCTATATTTTGTAACCAAATTCTGACTCTCTGCACGTATTCGCAGTTTGAAATGACTACTTTTTATACGGAAAATAAGCCAATTATTGAACGCGGCGAAGGATCACATTTGGAAGAGAGTGATGCAGAGGCTGAAGAGAGTGATGCAGAGGCTTAAGAGAGGGATGCAGAGGTTCAAGAGAGGGATGCAGAGGCTCAAGAGAGGGATGCAGAGGCTCAAGAGAAGGATGCAGAGGCTCAAGAGAGGGATGCAGAGGCTCTTGATAGTGATGCAGAGGCTCAAGAGAGGGATGCAGAGGCTTAAGAGAGTGTTTTAAAGGCTCAAGAGAGGGATGCAGAGGCTCATGAGAGGGATGCAGGAGTTTAAGAGAGGAATGCAGAGGCTGAAGAGAATGATGCAGAGGCTGAATTTTGGAGCCAAATTCTGGCTGTCTGCACGTATTCGCAGTTTGAAATTACGACTTTTTATACCGAAAAAATGCCAATTACTGAGAGCAGCGATGGATCACCTTTTACCCAAACCCTAACTGCAATTTTCAAAATATCCAAGACATAACAAATTTGACGCTTGAGCAATATTTTTTAGCCAAATTCTGGCTCTCAGCACGTATTCGCAGTTTAAAATTACGACTTTTTATACCGAAAATATACCAATTACTGAAAGCGGCGATGGATCACATTTTGCCCAAACACTCCCTGCAGTTTTCAAAATATCCCAAAAATCCCAAATTCGACGCTTGAGTCATATTTAGGAGCCAAATTCTGGTTCTCTGCACGTATTCGCAGTTTGAAATTACGACTTTTTTTACTGAAAATATGCCAATTACTGAGAGCGGCGATGGATCACATTTTGCCCAAACCCTCCCTGCAGCTTGCCAAATATCCAAATCATCCCAAATTCGACCTTTGATCCTAATTTTGGAGCCAAATTCTGACTCTCTTCACGTATTCGCAGTTTGAAATTACGACTTTTTATACCGAAAATATACATATTACTGAAAGCGGCGATGGATCACATTTTGCCCAAACACTCCCTGCAGTTTTCATAATATCCCAAACATCACAAATTCGACGCTTGAGTCATATTTTGTAGCCAAATTCTGGCTCTCTGCACGTATTCGCAGTTTGAAATTACGCCTTTTTATACCGAAAATATGTTAATTACTGAGAGCGACGATGGATCACATTTTTCCCAAACCCTCCCTGCAGTTTTCAAAATATCGCAAACATCCCAAATTCGAACCTTCAGCCTCTTTTTGGAGCCAAATTCTGGCTCCCTGCACGTATTCGCAGTTTGAAATTACGAATTTTATACTGAAAATATGCCAATTACTGAAAGCAGCGATGGGTCACATTTTGCCCAAACCCCCATGCAGTTTTCATAATATCCCAAACATCCCAAATTCGATCCTTGAGCCATATTTTGGAGCCGAATTCTGGCTCTCTGCACGTATTCGTAGTTTGAAATTACGATTTTTTATACCGAAAATATGCCAATTACTGAGAGCGACGATGGATCACATTTTGCCAAAACCCTCCCTGCAGTTTTCAAAATATCGAAAACATCCCAAATTCGACCCTTGAGACATATTTTGGAGCCGAATTCTGGCTCTCTGCACGTATTCTCAGTTTGAAATTACGACTTTTTATACCGAAAATATACCAATTTCTGAGAGCGGTGATGGATCACATTTTGCCCAAACACTCCCTGCAGTTTTCAAAATATCCCAAATATCCCAAATTCGACGCTTGAGTCATATTTTGGAGCCAAATTCTGGCACTCTGCACGTATTCGCAGTTTGAAATTACGACTTTTTAACGTCAAAATATTGCTGAATTCGATGATTTTTAGTACGAAACAAAATGCGAGAAAACTTGCTTAAAATGCAATATTATGCGAAAATCTGAGATTTGAAGGCCAAATCACATATCGTGATAATACATGAAATAGTATCGAAATATTGGTAAAAAAGAATATATTTACGTAATATCAAACTACATGAAAAACTTGAAAAAAGTCATTAATATACCAAATTTGAAGATTTTAACTTCGAATCAGAGCTACGTTTCGTATTTTTTAGACCCTAGAAAAGGCGTATAAAGATGTTGCTTCCAATACAAATGATAAAAATCAATGTGTTTTCATTAAAATTAACTAAAATGTTCCTGATTTTCGGTTTATATTACCGATGGAAGATGTACACGTAAAACCGTTCTAATCCGGCTGAAACGTCGATATATGCAATTAAAACAGAACTTCTCCCCTTTTCAATATCCTACTCAGTATTTTAACGAGAAACAAATAGATGATTGAAAATGAAGTATTTAAGGTTATTTTCTGATCAATTATGTGTTTGCATAATTTTTATCGTATATATAATGAATTAATAACAATAAACTGAAAATTCACAAAAACGTGGAAAAACGGCCTAATTCGATGATATTTTGTTTAAATCACATAAAGGAAAAGGGGGATGAAAAAAGGTCAAAATATTGCTAAATTCGATGATTTTTAGTACAAAACAAAGTGCAAGAAAACTTGCTTAAAGATTAAAAATTTGCGAAATTCTGAGATTTGAAGGCCAAATCACATATCGTGAGAAAACATGAAGTAGTATCGAAATATTGGTAAAAACGAATATATATACGTAAAATTACACTACATGAATAACGTGAAAAAAGTCACTATATTACCATATTTGAGGATCTTAACTTCAAATCATAGAGCGAGGTTTCGTATTACTTAGATCCAAGAAAAGACATATGACAATGTTGTTTCAAATACAAATGATAAAAATCAATGTGTTTTCATTAGAATTAACTGAAATGTTCCTGATTTTCCGTTCATATTACCGATGGTAGATGTACACGTAAAACCGCTCTAATCCGGCTGAAACGTCGATGTATGCAATAAAAACAGAACTTCTCCCCTTTCCAATATCTTACTCAGTATTTTAACGAGAAACAAATAGTTGATTGAAAATCAAGTGTTTAAGGTTAATTTCTAATCAATTGTGTGTTTGCATCATTTTTATCGTATATTTAATGTATTAATAGCAATAAACTGAAAATTCACAATAACGTGGAAAAACAGCAAAATATTGCCTAATTCGATGATATTTTGTTTATATCACATAAAGGAAAAGGGGATGATAAACGTCAAAATATTGATGAATTCGATGATTTTTAGTACGAAAGAAAATGCAAGAAAACTTGCTTAAAATACAATATTATGCGAAAATCTGAGATTTGAAGGCCAAATCACATATCGTGAGAAAACATGAAGTAGTATCGAAATATTGGTAAAAACGAATATATATACGTAAAATAACACTACATGAATAACGTGAAAAAAGTCACTATAATACCATATTTGAGGATTTTAACTTCAAATCATAGAGCGAGGTTTCGTATTATTTAGATCCAAGAAAAGACATATGACAATGTTGTTTCAAATACAAATGATAAAAATCAATGTGTTTTCATTAGAATTAACTGAAATGTTCCTGATTTTCCGTTCATATTACCGATGGAAGATGTACACGTAAAACCGCTCTAATCCGGCTGAAACGTCGATGTATGCCATAAAAACAGAACTTCTCCCCTTTCCAATATCTTACTCAGTATTTTAACGAGAAACAAATTGTTGATAGAAAATGAAGTGTTTAAGGTTAATTTTTAATCAATTATGTGTTTGCATCATTTTTATCGTATATTTAATGAATTAAAAGCAATAAACTGAAAAATCACAAAAACGTTGAAAAACAGCAAAATATTGCCTAATTCGATGATATTTTGTTTATATCACATAAAGGAAAAGGGGATGATAAACGTCAAAATATTGCTGAATTCGATGATTTTTAGTACGAAACAAAATGCAAGAAAACTTGCTTAAAATGCAATATTATGCGAAAATCTGAGATTTGAGGGCAAAATCACATATCGTGATACTACATGAAATAGTATCGAAATATTGGTAAAAAAGAATATATATACGTAATATCAAACTACAGAAAAACGTGACAAAAGTCATTATTATACCAAATTTGAGGATTTTAACTTCGAATCAGAGCTACGTTTCGTATTTTTTAGACCCTAAGAGTTTTCAGTCGCATATAGTCCTGGGGACCATTCAGGCTTGTTCGCATTTGTGTTCCTCACGTGTGCCCCAAAGAATGAGGTGATTTGGTGAAATGCTATGCCCAAGATTACCATCCGAGTTGCCGGCGGGGAAGTAGTTAAAATAGCTTCGGCTATAACTTCCTTTTGTCCGGCCGTGATGGTCAAGCGGATTAAGGCGCCTTGTAGTTACCAGTTGCGTTGCTCCTGGGAGTATGGGTTCGAGTCACTTCTGGGGTGTGAGTTTTCAGTCACATATAGTCCTGGGGACCATTCAGGCTTGTTCGCATTTGTGTTCCTCACGTGTGCCCCAAAGAATGAGGTGATTTGGTGAAATGCTATGCCCAAGATTACCATCCGAGTTGCCGGCGGGGAAGTGGTTAAAATAGCTTCGGCTATCACTTCCTTTTGTCCGGCCTTGATGGTCAAGCGGATTAAGAGGCGTGATGCAGAGGCTCAAGAGAGTGATGCAGAGGCTTAAGAGAGTGATGGAAAGGCTCGAGTGGGATGCAGAGGCTCATAAGAGGGATGCAGGAGTTCAAGAGAGGGATGCAGAGGCTTACGAGAGTGATGCAGAGGCTCAAGAGAGTGATGCAGAGGCTCAAGAGAATGATGTAGAGGCTTAAAAGAGGGATGCAGAGGCTCATGAGAAAGACGCAGAGGCTCAAGAGAGAGATGCAGATGATGAAGAGAGGGATGCAGAGGCTTAAGAGAGTGATGCAGAGGCTGAAGAGAGTGATGCAGAGGCTGAAGAGAGTGATGCAGAGTCTCAAGAGAGTGATGCAGAGGCTCAAGAGAGTGATGCAGAGGCTCTGGAGAGTGATGCAGAGGCTCAAGAGAGTGATGCAGAGGCTCAAGAGAGTGATGCAGAGGCTGAAGAGAGAGATGCAGAGGCTTAAGAGAGGGATGCCGAGGCTCAAGAGAGTGATGCAGAGGGTCAAGAGAGTGATGTAGAGGCTCAAGAGAGTGATGCAGAGGCTCAAGAGAGTGATGCAGAGGCTTAAGAGAGTGATGGAAAGGCTCGAGAGGGATGCAGAGGCTCATAAGAGGGATACAGGAGTTCAAGAGAGGGATGCAGAGGCTCAAGAGAGGGATGCAGAGGCTTAAGAAAGTGATGCAGATGCTCAAAAGAGGGATGCAGAGGCTTAAGAGAGGGATGCAGAGGCTCAAGAGAGTGATGCAGAGGCTTAAGAGTGGGATGCAGAGACTTAAGAGAATGATGCAGAGGCTCAAGAGAGTGCTCTGGCTCTCTGCACGTATTCGCAGTTTAAAATTATGACTTTTTAAACCGAATATATGCCAATTACAGGGAGCAGCGATGGGTCACATTTTGCCTAAACCCCCCCTTGCAGTTTTCAAAATATCCCAAACATCCCAAATCCGACGCTTGAGCCATATTTTGGAGGCAAATTCTCGCTCTCTGCACGTATTCGCAGTTTGAAATTACGTTTATTTATACCGAAAATATGCCAGTTACTGAAATCGGCGATGGGTCACATTTTGCCAAAACCCTCCCTGCAGTTTTCAAAATATCCCATCACTCTCTCCCTTCTCTCCAAATGTGCTACCAGGTTTTTTCTCACTTTTTCTGATCTTTTCCATCACCTTGCATGGTATACAAGTGAAAAACACTGGCCTGTAGTTCAGTGCCTTTTCCTGTCGCCTTTTTTGTATATTGGGACCACATTCGCCGTCTTCCATAATTCTGGTAGGTCTCCCGTCTCAAGTGATCTATTAAGCCTGTCAGGCACGATTTACCCTCCCTGAACCCATGTTGGCGATTAGTCACGAAGTCCCTTCTCTCCAGATGTGCTACCAGGTTCTTTCTCACGATCTTCTCCATCACCTTGCATGGTATACAAGTCAATGACACTTGCCTGTAGTTCAGTGCCTCTTGCCTGTCGCCTGTAGTTCAGTGCCTCTTGCCTGTCGCCTGTAGTTCAGTGCCTCTTGCCTGTCGCCTGTAGTTCAGTGCCTCTTGCCTGTCGAATTTGGGATGTTTGGGATATTTTGAAAACTGCAGGGGGGTTTGGGCGGAATTATGGAAGACGGCGAATGTGGTCCCAATATACAAAAAAGGCGACAGGAGAAGGCACTGAACTACAGGCCAGTGTTTTTCACTTGTATACCATGCAAGGTGATGGAAAAGATCAGAAAAAGTGAGAAAAAACCTGGTAGCACATTTGGAGAGAAGGGAGAGAGTGATGGGATATTTTAAAAACTGCAGGGAGGGTTTGGGCAAAATGTGACCCATCGCCGATTTCAGTAACTGGCATATTTTCGGTATAAATAAACGTAATTTCAAACTGCGAATACGTGCAGAGAGCGAGAATTTGCCTCCAAAATATGGCTCAAGCGTCGGATTTGGGATGTTTGGGATATTTTGAAAACTGCAAGGGGGGGTTTAGGCAAAATGTGACCCATCGCTGCTCCCTGTAATTGGCATATATTCGGTTTAAAAAGTCATAATTTTAAACTGCGAATACGTGCAGAGAGCCAGAGCACTCTCTTGAGCCTCTGCATCATTCTCTTAAGTCTCTGCATCCCTCTCTTAAGCCTCTGCATCACTCTTTTGAGCCTCTGCATCCCTCTCTTAAGCCTCTGCATCCCTCTTTTGAGCATCTGCATCACTTTCTTAAGCCTCTGCATCCCTCTCTTGAGCCTCTGCATCCCTCTCTTGAACTCCTGCATCCCTCTTATGAGCCTCTGCATCCCTCTCGAGCCTTTCCATCACTCTCTTAAGCCTCTGCATCACTCTCTTGAGCCTCTACATCACTCTCTTGACCCTCTGCATCACTCTCTTGAGCCTCGGCATCCCTCTCTTAAGCCTCTGCATCTCTCTCTTCAGCCTCTGCATCACTCTCTTGAGCCTCTGCATCACTCTCTTGAGCCTCTGCATCACTCTCCAGAGCCTCTGCATCACTCTCTTGAGCCTCTGCATCACTCTCTTGAGACTCTGCATCACTCTCTTCAGCCTCTGCATCACTCTCTTCAGCCTCTGCATCACTCTCTTAAGCCTCTGCATCCCTCTCTTCATCATCTGCATCTCTCTCTTGAGCCTCTGCATCTTTCTCATGAGCCTCTGCATCCCTCTCTTAAGCCTCTACATCATTCTCTTGAGCCTCTGCATCACTCTCTTGAGCCTCTGCATCACTCTCGTAAGCCTCTGCATCCCTCTCTTGAACTCCTGCATCCCTCTTATGAGCCTCTGCATCCCTCTCGAGCCTTTCCATCACTCTCTTAAGCCTCTGCATCACTCTCTTGAGCCTCTGCATCACGCCTCTTAATCCGCTTGACCATCAAGGCCGGACAAAAGGAAGTGATAGCCGAAGCTATTTTAACCACTTCCCCGCCGGCAACTCGGATGGTAATCTTGGGCATAGCATTTCACCAAATCACCTCATTCTTTGGGGCACACGTGAGGAACACAAATGCGAACAAGCCTGAATGGTCCCCAGGACTATATGTGACTGAAAACTCACACCCCAGAAGTGACTCGAACCCATACTCCCAGGAGCAACGCAACTGGTAACTACAAGGCGCCTTAATCCGCTTGACCATCACGGCCGGACAAAAGGAAGTTATAGCCGAAGCTATTTTAACTACTTCCCCGCCGGCAACTCGGATGGTAATCTTGGGCATAGCATTTCACCAAATCACCTCATCCTTTGGGGCACACGTGAGGAACAAAAATGCGAACAAGCCTGAATGGTCCCCAGGACTATATGCGACTGAAAACTCTTAGGGTCTAAAAAATACGAAACGTAGCTCTGATTCGAAGTTAAAATCCTCAAATTTGGTATAATAATGACTTTTGTCACGTTTTTCTGTAGTTTGATATTACGTATATATATTCTTTTTTACCAATATTTCGATACTATTTCATGTAGTATCACGATATGTGATTTTGCCCTCAAATCTCAGATTTTCGCATAATATTGCATTTTAAGCAAGTTTTCTTGCATTTTGTTTCGTACTAAAAATCATCGAATTCAGCAATATTTTGACGTTTATCATCCTCTTTTCCTTTATGTGATATAAACAAAATATCATCGAATTAGGCAATATTTTGCTGTTTTTCAACGTTTTTGTGATTTTTCAGTTTATTGCTATTAATTCATTAAATATACGATAAAAATGATGCAAACACATAATTGATTAAAAATTAACCTTAAACACTTCATTTTCTATCAACAATTTGTTTCTCGTTAAAATACTGAGTAAGATATTGGAAAGGGGAGAAGTTCTGTTTTTATGGCACACATCGACGTTTCAGCCTGATTAGAGCGGTTTTACGTGTACATCTTCCATCGGTAATATGAACGGAAAATCAGGAACATTTCAGTTAATTCTAATGAAAACACATTGATTTTTATCATTTGTATTTGAAACAACATTGTCATATGTCTTTTCTTGGATCTAAATAATACGAAACCTCGCTCTATGATTTGAAGTTAAAATCCTCAAATATGGTATTATAGTGACTTTTTTCACGTTATTCATGTAGTGTGATTTTACGTATATATATTCGTTTTTATCAATATTTCGATACTACTTCATGTTTTCTCACGATATGTGATTTGGCCTTCAAATCTCAGATTTTCGCATAATATTGCATTTTAAGCAAGTTTTCTTGCATTTTCTTTCGTACTAAAAATCATCGAATTCATCAATATTTTGACGTTTATCATCCCCTTTTCCTTTATGTGATATAAACAAAATATCATCGAATTAGGCAATATTTTGCTGTTTTTCCACGTTATTGTGAATTTTCAGTTTATTGCTATTAATACATTAAATATACGATAAAAATGATGCAAACACACAATTGATTAGAAATTAACCTTAAACACTTGATTTTCAATCAACTATTTGTTTCTCGTTAAAATACTGAGTAAGATATTGGAAAGGGGAGAAGTTCTGTTTTTATTGCATACATCGACGTTTCAGCCGGATTAGAGCGGTTTTACGTGTACATCTTCCATTGGTAATATGAACGGAAAATCAGGAACATTTCAGTTAATTCTAATGAAAACACATTGATTTTTATCATTTGTATTTGAAACAACATTGTCATATGTCTTTTCTTGGATCTAAGTAATACGAAACCTCGCTCTATGATTTGAAGTTAAGATCCTTAAATATGGTAATATAGTGACTTTTTTCACGTTATTCATGTAGTGTAATTTTACGTATATATATTCTTTTTTACCAATATTTCGATACTACTTCATGTTTTCTCACGATATGTGATTTGGCCTTCAAATCTCAGAATTTTGCAAATTTTTAATCTTTAAGCAAGTTTTCTTGCACTTTGTTTTGTACTAAAAATCATCGAATTTAGCAATATTTTGACCTTTTTTCATCCCCTTTTCCTTTATGTGATTTAGACAAAATATCATCGAATTAGGCCGTTTTTCCACGTTTTTGTGAATTTTCAGTTTATTGTTATTAATTCATTATATATACGATAAAAATTATGCAAACACATAATTGATCAGAAAATAACCTTAAATACTTCATTTTCAATCATCTATTTGTTTCTCGTTAAAATACTGAGTAGGATATTGAAAAGGGGAGAAGTTCTGTTTTAATTGCATATATCGACGTTTCAGCCGGATTAGAACGGTTTTACGTGTACATCTTCCATCGGTAATATAAACTGAAAATCAGGAACATTTTAGTTAATTTTAATGAAAACACATTGATTTTTATCATTTGTATTGGAAGCAACATCTTTATACGCCTTTTCTAGGGTCTAAAAAATACGAAACGTCGCTCTATGATTCGAAGTTAAAATCTTCAAATTTGGTATATTAATGACTTTTTTCAAGTTTTTCATGTAGTTTGATATAACGTAAATATATTCTTTTTTACCAATATTTCGATACTATTTCATGTATTATCACGATATGTGATTTGGCCTTCAAATCTCAGATTTTCGCATAATACTGCATTTTAAGCAAGTTTTCTTGCATTTTGTTTCGTACTAAAAATCATCGAATTCAGCAATATTTTGATGTTTATCATCCCCTTTTCCTTTATGTGATATAAAAAAAATATCATCGAATTAGGCAATGTTTTGCCGTTTTTCCACGTTTTTGTGAATTTTCAGTTTATTGTTATTATTTCATTAAATATACGAGAAAAATTATGCAAGCACATATTGATCAGATAATAACCTTAAATACTTCATTTTCAATCATCTATTTGTTTCTCGTTAAAATGCTGAGTAAGATATTGAAAAGGGGAGAAGTTCTGTTTTTATTGCATATATCGACGTTTCAGCTGGATTAGAACGGTTTTACGTGTACATCTTCCATCGGTAATATAACCCGAAAATCAGGAACATTTTAGTTAATTTTAATGAAAACACATTGATTTTAATCATTTGTATTGGAAGCAACATCTTTATACGTGTTTTTTAGGGTCTAAAAAATACGAAACGTAGCTCTGATTCGAAGTTAAAATCCTCAAATTTGGTATAATAATGACTTTTGTCACGTTTTTCTGTAGTTTGGTATTACGTATTTATATTCTTTTTTACCAATATTTCGATACTATTTCATGTAGAATCACGATATGTGATTTTGCCTTCAAATCTCAGATTTTCGCATAATATTGCATTTTAAGCAAGTTTTCTCGCATTTTGTTTCGTACTAAAAATCATCGAATTCAGCAATATTTTGACGTTAAAAAGTCGTAATTTCAAACTGCGAATACGTGCAGAGTGCCAGAATTTGGCTCCAAAATATGACTCAAGCGTCGAATTTGGGATATTTGGGATATTTTGAAAACTGCAGGGAGTGTTTGGGCAAAATGTGATCCATCACCGCTCTCAGAAATTGGTATATTTTCGGTATAAAAAGTCGTAATTTCAAACTGCGAATACGTGCAGAGAGCCAGAATTCGGCTCCAAAATATGTCTCAATGGTCGAATTAGGGATGTTTTCGATATTTTGAAAACTGCAGGGAGGGTTTTGGCAAAATGTGATCCATCGTCGCTCTCAGTAATTGGCATATTTTCGGTATAAAAAATCGTAATTTCAAACTACGAATACGTGCAGAGAGCCAGAATTTGGCTACAAAATATTGCTCAAGGGTCGAATTTGGGATGTTTGGGATATTTTGAAAACTGCAGGGGGGTTTGGGCAAAATGTGACCTATCGCTGCTTTTAGTTATTGGCATATTTTCAGTATAAAAATTCGTAATTTCAAACTGCGAATACGTGCAGAGAGTCAGAATTTGGCTCCAAAATTAGGATCAAGGGTCGAATTTGGGATGTTTGGGGTATTTTGAAAACTGCAGGAAGGGTTTGGGTAAAATGTGATACATTGCCGCTCTCAGTAATTGGAATTTTTTCGGTATAAAAAGTCGTAATTTCAAACTGCGAATACGTGAAGAGAGTCAGAATTTGGCTCCAAAATTAGGATCAAAGGTCGAATTTGGGATGTTTAGGATATTATGAAAACTGCATGGGGGTTTGGGCAAAATGTGACCCATCGCTGCTTTCAGTAATTGGCATATTTTCAGTATAAAAAGTCGTAATTTCAAACTGCGAATACGTGCAGAGAGCCAGAATTTGGCTCCAAAAAGAGGCTGAAGGTTCGAATTTGAGATGTTTGCGATATTTTGAAAACTGCAGGGAGGGTTTGGGAAAAATGTGATCCATCGTCGCTCTCAGTAATTAACATATTTTCGGTATAAAAAGGCGTAATTTCAAACTGCGAATACGTGCAGAGAGCCAGAATTTGGCTACAAAATATGACTCAAGCGTCGAATTTGGGATGTTTGGGATATTATGAAAACTGCAGGGAGTGTTTGGGCAAAATGTGATCCATCGCCGCTTTCAGTAATATGTATATTTTCGGTATAAAAAGTCGTAATTTCAAACTGCGAATACGTGAAGAGAGTCAGAATTTGGCTCCAAAATTAGGATCAAAGGTCGAATTGGGATGATTTGGATATTTGGCAAGCTGCAGGGAGGGTTTGGGCAAAATGTGATCCATCGCCGCTCTCAGTAATTGGCATATTTTCAGTAAAAAAAGTCGTAATTTCAAACTGCGAATACGTGCAGAGAACCAGAATTTGGCTCCTAAATATGACTCAAGCGTCGAATTTGGGATTTTTGGGATATTTTGAAAACTGCAGGGAGTGTTTGGGCCAAATGTGATCCATCGCCACTTTCAGTAATTGGTATATTTTCGGTATAAAAAGTCGTAATTTTAAACTGCGAATACGTGCTGAGAGCCAAAATTTGGCTAAAAAATATTGCTCAAGGGTCAAATTTGTTATGTTTTGGATATTTGAAAATTGCAGTTAGGGTTTGGGTAAAAGGTGATCCATCGCCGCTCTCAGTAATTGGAATTTTTTCGGTATAAAAAGTCGTAATTTCAAACTGCGAATACGTGCAGACAGCCAGAATTTGGCTCCAAAATTCAGCCTCTGCATCATTCTCTTCAGCCTCTGCATTCCTCTCTTGAACTCCTGCATCCCTCTCATGAGCCTCTGCATCCCTCTCTTGAGCCTTTAAAACACTCTCTTAAGCCTCTGCATCCCTCTCTTGAGCCTCTGCATCACTATCAAGAGCCTCTGCATCCCTCTCTTGAGCCTCTGCATCCTTCTCTTGAGCCTCTGCATCCCTCTCTTGAGCCTCTGCATCCCTCTCTTGAACCTCTGCATCCCTCTCTTAAGCCTCTGCATCACTCTCTTCAGCCTCTGCATCACTCTCTTCAAATGTGATCCTTCGCCGCGTTCAATAATTGGTTTATTTTCCGTATAAAAAGTAGTCATTTCAAACTGCGAATACGTGCAGAGAGTCAGAATTTGGTTACAAAATATAGCTCAAGGGTCGAATTTGGGATGTTTGGGAAATTTTGAAAACTGCAAGGGGGTTTTGGCAAAATGTGACCTATCGCTGCTTTTAATTATTGACATATTTTCAGTATAAAAATTCGTAATTTCAAACTGCGAATACGTGCAGAGAGTCAGAATTTAGCTCTAAAATTACGATCAAGGGTCGAATTTGGGATGTTTGGGGTATTTTGAAAACTGCAGGGAGGCGTTTGGGCAAAATGTGATTCATAGCTGCTCTCAGTAATTGGCATTCTTTCGGTATAAAAAGTCGTAATTTCAAACTGCGAATACTTGCAGACAGCCAGAATTTGGCTCCAAAATATAGCTCAAAGGTCGAATTTGGGATGTTTGAGATATTTTGAAAAGTGCAGGGAGGGTTTGGGCAAAATGTGATCCATCGCCGCTTTCAGTAATTGGCATATTTTCCGTATAAAAATTCGTAATTTCAAACTGGGAATACGTGCAGAGAGCCAGAATTTTGCTCCAAAATATAGCTCAATGGTCGAATTTGGGATGTTTGGGATATTTTGAAAACTGCAGGGAGGGTTTGGGCAAAATGTGATCCATCGCCGCTTTCAGTAATTGGCATATTTTCGGTATAAAAAGTCGTAATTTCAAACTGGGAATACGTGCAGAGAGCAGGAATTTGGCTTCAAAATATGGCTCAAGGGTCGACTTTTAGGAAGTTTTGGATATTTTGAAAAGTGCAGGGAGGGTTTGGACAAAATGTGATCCATCGCCGCTCTTAGTAATTGGCATATTTTCAGTATAAAAAGTCGTAATTTCAAACTGCGAATACGTGCAGAGTGCCAGAATTTGGCTCCAAAATATGACTCAAACTTCGAATTTGGGATATTTAGGATATTTTGAAAACTGCAGGGAGTGTTTGGGCAAAATGTGATCCATCGCTGCTCTCAGAAATTGGTATATTTTCGGTATAAAAAGTCGTAATTTCAAACTGCGAATACGTGCAGAGAGCCATAATTCGGCTCCAAAATATGGCTCAAGGGTCGAATTTGGGATGTTTTCGATATTTTGAAAACTGCAGGGAGGGTTTGGGCAAAATGTGATCCATCGTCGTTCTCAGTAATTGGCATATTTTCGGTATAAAAAATCGTAATTTCAAACTGCGAATACGTGCAGAGAGCCAGAATTTGCCTACAAAATATTGCTCAAGGGTCGAATTTAGGATGTTTGGGATATTTTGAAAACTGCAGGGGGGTTTGGGCAAAATGTGACCTATCGCTGCTTTTAGTTATTGGCATATTTTCAGTATAAAAATTCGTAATTTCAAACTGCGAATACGTGCAGAGAGTCAGAATTTGGCTCCAAAATTATGATCAAGGGTCGAATTTGGGATTTTTGGGGTATTTTGAAAACTGCAGGGAGAGTTTGGGTAAAATGTGATACATTGCCGCTCTCAGTAATTGGAATTTTTTCGGTATAAAAAGTCGTAATTTCAAACTGCGAATACGTGCAGACAGCCAGAATTTGGCTCCAAAATAAACCTCAAGGATCGAATTTGGGATGTTTGGGATATTTTGAAATCTGAAGAGGGGGTTTTGGCAAAATGTGACCCATCGCCGCTCTCAGTAATTGGCATATTGTCGGTATAAAATGAAATATTTCAAACTGCGAATACGTGCAGAGAGCCCGAATTTGACTCCAAAATATGTCTCAAGCGTCGAATTTGGGATGTTTGAGACATTTTGAAAACTGCAGGGGGTGTTTGGGCAAAATGTGACCCATCGCTGCTTTCAGTGATTGGCATATTTTCAGTATAAAAATTCGTAATTTCAAACTGGGAATACGTACAGAGAGCCAGAATTTGGCTCCAAAATATAGCTCAAGGGGTCGATTTGAGATGTCTGTGATATTTTGAAAACTGCAGGGAGGGTTTGGGCAAATGTGATCCATCGCCGCTTTCAGTAATTGGCATATTTTCGGTATAAAAAGTCGTAATTTCAAACTGCGAATACGTTCAGAAAGCCAGAATTTGGCTCCAAAATATGGCTCAAGCGTGGAACTTAGAATGTTTAGGATATTTTGAAAACAGCAGGAAGGGTTAGGGCAAAATGTGATCCATCGCTGATTTCAGTAATTGTCATATTTTCGGTATAAAAAGTCGTAATTTCAAACTGCGAGTACGTGGAGAAAGCCAGAATTTGGTTAAAAAATTTAGCTCAAGGGTCGAATTTTGGATGTTTGGGATATTTTGCAAACTGCAGGGAGGGTTTGGGCAAAATGTGATCCATCGCAGCTCTCAGATACTAGCATATTTTTGGTATAAAAAGTCGTAATTTCAAACTGCGAATACGTTCAGAGAAAGCCAGAATTCGGCTCCAAAATATGGCTCAAGGATCGAATTTGGGATGTTTGGGATATTATGAAAACTGCATGGGGGTTTGGGCAAAATGTGACCCATCGCTGCTTTCAGTAATTGGCATATTTTCAGTATAAAAAGTCGTAATTTCAAACTGCAAATACGTGCAGAGAGCCAAAATTTGGCTCCAAAATGAGGCTGAAGGTTCGAATTTGGGGTGTTTGCGATATTTTGAAAACTGCAGGGAGGGTTTGGGAAAAATGTGATCCATCGTCGCTCTCAGTAATTAACATATTTTCGGTATAAAAAGTCGTAATTTCAAACTGAGAATACGTGCAGAGAACCAGAATTTGGCTACAAAATATGACTCAAGCGTCGAATTTGGGATGTTTGGGATATTTTGAAAACTGCAGGGAGTGTTTGGGCAAAATGTGATCCATCGCCGCTTTCAGTAATATGTATATTTTCGGTATAAAAAGTCGTAATTTCAAACTGCGAATACGTGAAGAGAGTCAGAATTTGGCTCCAAAATTAGGATCAAAGGTCGAATTTGGGATGATTTGGATATTTGGCAAGCTGCAGGGAGGGTTTGGGCAAAATGTGATCCATCGCCGCTCTCAGTAATTGGCATATTTTCAGTAAAAAAAGTCGTAATTTCAAACTGCGAATACGTGCAGAGAACCAGAATTTGGCTCCAAAATATGACTCAAGCGTCGAATTTCGGATTTTTGGGATATTTTGAAAACTGCAGGGAGTGTTTGGGCAAAATGTGATCCATCGCCGCTTTCAGTAATTGGTATATTTTCGGTATAAAAAGTCGTAATTTTAAACTGCGAATACGTGCTGAGAGCCAGAATTTGGCTAAAAAATATTGCTCAAGCGTCAAATTTGTTATGTTTTGGATATTTTGAAAATTGCAGTTAGGGTTTGGGTAAAAGGTGATCCATCGCCGCTTTCAGTAATTGGCATTTTTTTCGGTATAAAAAGTCGTAATTTCAAACTGCGAATACGTGCATACAGCCAGAATTTGGCTCCAAAATTCAGCCTCTGCGTCATTCTCTTCAGCCTCTGCATTCCTCTCTTGAACTCCTGCATCCCTCTCATGAGCCTGTGCAACACTCTCTTAAGCCTCTGCATCCCTCTCTTGAGCCTCTGCATCACTATCAAGAGCCTCTGCATCCCTCTCTTGAGCCTATGCATCCTTCTCTTGAGCCTCTGCATCCCTCTCTTGAGCCTCTGCATCCCTCTCTTGAACCTCTGCATCCCTCTCTTAAGCCTCTGCATCACTCTCTTCAGCCTCTGCATCACTCTCTTCAAAATGTGATCCTTCGCCGCGCTCAATAATTGGCTTATTTTCCGTATAAAAAGTTGTCATTTCAAACTGCGAATACGTGCAGAGAGTTAGAATTTGGTTACAAAATATAGCTCAAGGGTCGAATTCGGGATATTTGGGAAATTTTGAAAACTGCAAGGGGGTTTTGGCAAAATGTGACCTATCGCTGCTTTTAATTATTGACATATTTTCAGTATAAAAATTCGTAATTTCAAACTGCGAATACGTGCAGAGAGTCAGAATTTAGCTCTAAAATTACGATCAAGGGTCGAATTTGGGATGTTTGGGGTATTTTGAAAACTGCAGGGAGGGTTTGGGCAAAATGTGATACATAGCTGCTCTCAGTAATTGGCATTCTTTCGGTATAAAAATTCGTAATTTCAAACTGCGAATACTTGCAGACAGCCAGAATTTGGCTCCAAAAAATAGCTCAAGGGACGAATTTGGGATGTTTGGGATATTTTGAAAACTACAGGGGGGTTTGGGCAAAATGGGATGCAGGAGCTCAAGAGAGGGAAGCAGAGGCTCAAGAGAATGATGCAGAGGCTCAAGAGAGGGATGCTGAGGCTCCAGAGAGGGATGCAGAGGCTAAAAAGAGTGTTGCAGAAAGTGAAGAGAGAGATGCAGAGGCTTAAGAGAGATGCCGAGGCTTAAGAGAGTGATGCAGAGGCTCAAATCAGTAATGCAGAGGCTCAAGAGAATGATGTAGAGGCTTAAGAGAGAGATGCAGAGGCTCAAGAGAATGATGCAGAGGCTCAAGAGAGTGATGCTGAGGCTCAAGAGTGTGATGTAAAGGCTCAAGAGAGTGATGCAGAGGCTCAAGAGAGTGATGCTGAGGCTCAAGAGTGTGATGTAAAGGCTCAAGAGAGTGATGCAGAGGCTCAAGAGAGTGATGCATAAGATCATGAGAGTGATGAAGAGGCTCACGAGAGTGATGCAGAGGATCAAGAGAGGTAAGCAGATGCTTAAGAGAGTGATGCAGAGGCCGAAGAGAGTGATGCAGAGGCTTAAGAGAGTGATACAGAGGCTGAAGAGAGTGTTGCAGAGGCTCAGGAGAGAGATGAAGAGGCTCAAGAGAGTGATGCAGAGGCTAAAAAGTGTTGTGCAGAGGCTCAAGAGACTGATGCAGAGGCTTACGAGAGTGATGCAGAGAATCAATTGCGGGATGTAGAGGCTTAAGAGAGTGTTGCAGAGGCTGAAGAGAGTGTTGCATAGGCTTAAGAGAGGGATGCAGAGGCTCAAGAGATTGATGAGGAGGCTCAAGAGAGTGATGCAGAGGCTCAAGAAAGTGATGCAGTGGCTCAAGAGTGATGCAGAGGCTTAAGAGAGGGATGCAGTGGCTCAAGCGAGTGATGCAGAGGCTCAAGAGAATGATGTAGAGGCTAAAGAGAGGGATGCAGAGGCTCAAGAGAATGATGCAGAGGCTCAAGAGCGTGATGCAGAGGATCAAGAGAGGGATGCAAAGGCTTAAGAGTGTGATGCAGAGGCTCAAGAGAGTGATGCAGAGGCTCAAGAGTGTGATGTAAAGGCTCATGAGAGTGATGCAGAGGCTCAAGAGAGTGATGCAGAGGATCATGAGAGTGATGCAGAGGCTCAAGAGAGTGATGCAGAGGATCAAAAGAGGTAAACAGAGGCTTAAGAGAGTGATGCAGAGGCCGAAGAGAGTGATGCAGAGGCTCAAGAGAGTGATGCCGAGGCTGAAGAGAGTGTTGCAGAGGCTCAAGAGAGGGATGCAGAGGCTCAAGAGAATGATGCATAGATATATTTTTGAGATATATACAAGAGTTGTTACATTCTATTACAGCCACTAGTACGCGTAGCGTTTTGGGCAGGTCCCTAGAATACGATCCCCTGCGCGAGGAAACGATTTTTCATCCATGTACACATTTTACTGTTGCGTTAAACAGAGGCTACAGTTAAGGAATTGCGCCCAGTAATTCCTCCCAGTCCAGGATACGAACCCATGACATAGCGCTAACGGAACGCCAGGCGAGTATCTTACCACTACACCACGGAGACTGTAAATCCAAAATCCATATACAAAAAATATGCTAATTACTGAGAGCAGCGATGGATCACATTTTGCCCAAACCCTCCCTACAGATTTCAAAATATCCCCAGCATCCCAAATTCGACCCTTGAGCCATATTTTGGAGCCAAATTCTGGCTCTCTGCACGTATTCGCAGTTTGAAATTACGACTTCTTATACCGAAAAAATGCCATTTACTGAGAGCGGCGATGGATCACATTTTGCCCAAACCCTCCCTACACTTTTCAAAATATCAAAAACATCCCAAATTCGACCCTTGAGCTATATTTTTGAACCAAATTCTGGCTTTCTAAACGTACTCGCCGTTTGAAATTACGACTTTTTATACCGAAAATATGACAATTACTGAAGTCGGCGATGGATCACATTTTGCCCTAACTCTTCCTGCAGTTTTCAAAATATCCCAAACATCCTAAATTCCACGCTCGAGCCATATTTTGGAGCGAAATTCAGGCTTTCTGAACGTATTCGCAGTTTGATATTATTTCATTTTATACTGAAAATATGCCAAATACTGCAAGCAGCGATGGGTCACATTTTGCCCAAACCCCCCTGCAGTTTGCAAAATATCCCAAACATCCCAAATTCGACTCTTGAGCCATATTTTGGAGCCAAATTCTGGCTCTCTGCACGTATTCGCAGTTTGAAATTACGAATTTTTATACTTTTTTTTCTTTGAGATATACACAAGAGTTGTTACATTCAATTACAGCCACTTGTACGCGTAGTGTTTCGGGCAGGTCCCTGGAATACGATTCCCTGCCGCGAAGAATCGTTTTTTCATCCAAGTACACATTTTACTGTTGCGTTAAACAGAGGCTACAGTTAAGGAATTGCGCCCAGTAAATCCTCCCAGTCCAGGATACGAACCCATGACATAGCGCTAACGGAACGCCAGGCGAGTATCTTACCACTACACAACGGAGACTGTAAATCCAAAATTCATATACAAAAAATATGCTAATTACTGAGAGCAGCGATGGATCAAATTTTGCCCAAACCCTCCCTACAGATTTCAAAATATCCCCAGCATCCCAAATTCGACCCTTGAGCCATATTTTGGAGCCAAATTCTGGCTCTCTGCACGTATTCGCAGTTTGAAATTACGACTTTTTACACCGAAAATATGCCAATTACTGAAAGCGGCGATTTATCACATTTTGCCCAAACCCTCCCTGCAGTTTTAAAAATATCCCAAACATCCCAAATTCGACCCTAGAGCTATATTTTGGAGCCAAATTCTGGCTCTCTGTACGTATTCCCAGTTTGAAATTACGAATTTTTATACTGAAAATATTCCAATCACTGAAAGCAGCGATGGGTCACATTTTGCCCAAACCCCCCCTGCAGTTTTCAAAATGTCCCAAACATCCTAAATTCGACGCTTGAGAAATATTTTGGAGTCAAATTTGGGCTCTCTGCTCGTATTCGCAGTCTGAAATTATTTCATTTTATACCGACAACATGCCAATTACTGAGAGCGGCGATGGGTCACATTTTGCCAAAACCCCCTCTGCAGATTTCAAAATATCCCAAACATCCCAAATTCGATCCTTGAGCTATATTTTGGAGCCAAATTCTGTCTGTCTGCACGTATTCGCAGTTTGAAATTACGAATTTTTATACCGAAAAAAATGCCAATTACTGAGAGCGGCAATGTATCACATTTTACCCAAACCCTCCCTGCAGTTTTCAAAATACCCCAAACATCCCAAATACGACCCTTGATCCTAATATTGGAGCCAAATTCTGAATCTCTCCACGTATTCGCAGTTTGAAATTACGAATTTTTATACTGAAAATCTGCCAATAACTAAAAGCAGCGATAGGTCACATTTTGCCCAAACCCCCCTGCAGTTTTCAAAATATCCCAAACATTCCAAATTCGACCCTTGAGCAATTTTTTGTAGCCAAATTCTGGCTCTTTGCACGTATTCGTAGTTTGAAATTACGATTTTTTATACCGAAAATATGCCAATTACTGAGAGCGACGATGGATCACATTTTGCCCAAACCCTCCCTGCAGTTTCCAAAATATACAAAACATCCAAAAGTCGATCCTTGAGCCATATGTTGAAGCCAATTTCTGGCTCTCTGCACGTATTCCCATTTTGAAATTACGTCTTTTTATACCGAAAATATGCCAATTACTGAAAGCGGCGATGGATCACATTTTGCCCAAACCCTCCCTGCAGTTTTCAAAATATCACAGACATCTCAAATTCGACCCTTGAGCTATATTTTGGAGCCAAATTCTGGCTCTCTGTACGTATTCCCAGTTTGAAATTACGAATTTTTATACTGAAAATAGGCCAATCACTGAAAGCAGCGATGGGTCACATTTTGTCCAAACACCCCCTGCAGTTTTCAAAATGTCCCAAACATCCCAAATTCGACGCTTGAGACATATTTTGGAGTCAAATTCGGGCTCTCTGCACGTATTCGCAGTTTGAAATTATTTCATTTTATACCGACAATATGCCAATTACTGAGAGCGGCGATGGGTCACATTTTGCCAAAACCTCCTCTGCAGATTTCAAAATATCCCAAACATCCCAAATTCGATCCTTGAGCTATATTTTGGAGCCAAATTCTGGCTGTCTGCACGTATTCGCAGTTTGAAATTACGACTTTTTATACCGAAAAAATGCCAATTACTGAGAGCGGCAATGTATCACATTTTACCCAAACCCTCCCTGCAGTTTTCAAAATACCCCAAACATCCCTTATTCCTAATTTTGGAGCCAAATTCTGACTCTGCACGTATTCGCAGTTTGAAATTACGACTTTTTATACTGAAAATATGCCAATAACTAAAAGCAGCGATAGGTCACATTTTGCCCAAACCCCCCTGCAGTTTTCAAAATATCCCAAACATCCCAAATTCGACCCTTGAGCAATATTTTGTAGCCAAATTCTGGCTCTCTGCACGTATTCGTAGTTTGAAATTACGATTTTTTATACCGAAAATATGCCAATTACTGAGAGCGACGATGGATCACATTTTGCCCAAACCCTCCCTGCAGTTTTCAAAATATCGAAAACATCCCAAATTCGACCCTTGAGCCATATGTTGAAGCCAATTTCTGGCTGCACGTATTCCCAGTTTGAAATTACGATTTTTTATACAGAAAATATGCCAATTACTGAGAGCGACGATGGATCACATTTTGCCCAAACCCTCCCTGCAGTTTTCAAAATATCGAAAACATCTCAAATTCGACCCTTGAGCCATATTTTGGAGCCGAATTCTGGCTCTCTGCACGTATTCGCAGTTTGAAATTACGACTTTTTATACCGAAAATATACCAATTTCTCAGAGCGGCGATGGATCACATTTTGCCCAAACACTCCCTGCAGTTTTCAAAATATCCCAAATAACCCAAATTCGACGCTTGAGTCATATTTTGGAGCCAAATTCTGGCACTCTGCACGTATTCGCAGTTTGAAATTACGACTTTTTATACTGAAAATATGCCAATTACTAAGAGCGGCGATGGATCACATTTTGTCCAAACCCTCCCTGCACTTTTCAAAATATCCAAAACATCCAAAAGTCGACCCTTGAGCCATATTTTGAAGCCAAATTCCTGCTCTCTGCACGTATTCCCAGTTTGAAATTACGACTTTTTATACCGAAAATATGCCAATTACTGAAAGCGGCGATGGATCACATTTTGCCCAAACCCTCCCTGCAGTTTTCAAAATATCCCAAACATCCCAAATTCGACCATTGAGCTATATTTTGGAGCCAAATTCTGGCTCTCTGCACGTATTCCCAGTTTGAAATTACGAATTTTTATACGGAAAATATGCCAATTACTGAAAGCGGCGATGGATCACATTTTGCCCAAACCCTCCCTGCACTTTTCAAAATATCTCAAACATCCCAAATTCGACCTTTGAGCTATATTTTGGAGCCAAATTCTGGCTCTCTGCACGTATTCCCAGTTTGAAATTACGACTTTTTATACCGAAAATATGCTAGTATCTGAGAGCTGCGATGGATCACATTTTGCCCAAACCCTCCCTGCAGTTTTCAAAATACCCCAAATATCCCAAATTCGACCCTTGATCGTAATTTTAGAGCTAAGTTCTGACTCTCTGCACGTATTCGCAGTTTGAAATTACGAATTTTTATACTGAAAATATGTCAATAATTAAAAGCAGCGATAGGTCACATTTTGCCAAAACCCCCTTGCAGTTTCCAAAATTTCCCAAACATCCCAAATTCGACCCTTGAGCTATATTTTGTAACCAAATTCTGACTCTCTGCACGTATTCGCAGTTTGAAATGACTACTTTTTATACGGAAAATAAGCCAATTATTGAATGCGGCGAAGGATCACATTTAGAAGAGAGTGATGCAGAGGCTGAAGAGAGTGATGCAGAGGCTTAAGAGAGGGATGCAGAAGTTCAAGAGAGGGATGCAGAGGCTCAAGAGAGGGATGCAGAGGCTCAAGAGAAGGATGCAGAGGCTCAAGAGAGGGATGCAGAGGCTCTTGATAGTGATGCAGAGGCTCAAGAGAGGGATGCAGAGGCTTAAGAGAGTGTTTTAAAGGCTCAAGAGAGGGATGCAGAGGCTCATGAGAGGGATGCAGGAGTTTAAGAGAGGAATGCAGAGGCTGAAGAGAATGATGCAGAGGCTGAATTTTGGAGCCAAATTCTGGCTGTCTGCACGTATTCGCAGTTTGAAATTACGACTTTTTATACCGAAAAAATGCCAATTACTGAGAGCGGCGATGGATCAATTTTTACCCAAACCCTAACTGCAATTTTCAAAATATCCAAAACATAACAAATTTGACGCTTGAGCAATATTTTTTAGCCAAATTCTGGCTCTCAGCACGTATTCGCAGTTTAAAATTACGACTTTTTATACCGAAAATATACCAATTACTGAAAGCGGCGATGGATCACATTTTGCCCAAACACTCCCTGCAGTTTTCAAAATATCCCAAAAATCCCAAATTCAACGCTTGAGTCATATTTAGGAGCCAAATTCTGGTTCTCTGCACGTATTCGCAGTTTGAAATTACGACTTTTTTTACTGAAAATATGCCAATTACTGAGAGCGGCGATGGATCACATTTTGCCCAAACCCTCCCTGCAGCTTGCCAAATATCCAAATCATCCCAAATTCGACCTTTGATCCTAATTTTTGAGCCAAATTCTGACTCTCTTCACGTATTCGCAGTTTGAAATTACGACTTTTTATACCGAAAATATACATATTACTGAAAGCGGCGATGGATCACATTTTGCCCAAACACTCCCTGCAGTTTTAATAATAACCCAAACATCCCAAATTCGACGCTTGAGTCATATTTTGTAGCCAAATTCTGGCTCTCTGCACGTATTCGCAGTTTGAAATTACGCCTTTTTATACCGAAAATATGTTAATTACTGACAGCGACGATGGATCACATTTTTCCCAAACCCTCCCTGCAGTTTTCAAAATATCGCAAACATCCCAAATTCGAACCTTCAGCCTCTTTTTGGAGCCAAATTCTGGCTCTCTGCACGTATTCGCAGTTTGAAATTACGTCTTTTTATACTGAAAATATGCCAATTACTGAAAGCAGCGATGGGTCATATTTTGCCCAAACCCCCATGCAGTTTTCATAATATCCCAAACATCCCAAATTCGATCCTTGAGCCATATTTTGGAGCCGAATTCTGGCTCTCTGCACGTATTCGCCGTTTGAAATTACGACTTTTTATACCAAAAATATGCTAGTATCTGAGAGCTGCGATGGATCACATTTTGCCCAAACCCTCCCTGCAGTTTGCAAAATATCCCAAACATCCAAAATTCGATCCTTGAGCTATATTCTGGAGCCAAATTCTGGCTGTCTGCACGTATTCGCAGTTTGAAATTACGACTTTTTATACCGAAAAAATTCCAATTACTGAGAGCGGCAATGTATCACATTTTACCCAAACCCTCCCTGCAGTTTTCAAAATACCCCAAACATCCCAAATTCGACCCTTGATCCTAATTTTGGAGCCAAATTCTGACTCTCTGCACGTATTCGCAGTTTGAAATTACGAATTTTTATACTGAAAATATGCCAATAACTAAAAGCAGCGATAGGTCACATTTTGCCCAAACCCCCCTGCAGTTTTCAAAATATCCCAAACATCCCAAATTCGACCCTTGAGCAATATTTTGTAGCCAAATTCTGGCTCTCTGCACGTATTCGTAGTTTGAAATTACGATTTTTTATACCGAAAATATGCCAATTACTGAGAGCGACGATGGATCACATTTTGCCAAAACCCTCCCTGCAGTTTTCAAAATATCGAAAACATCCCAAATTCGACCCTTGAGACATATTTTGGAGCCGAATTCTGGCTCTCTGCACGTATTCGCAGTTTGAAATTACGACTTTTTATACCGAAAATATACCAATTTCTGAGAGCGGTGATGGATCACATTGATCACATGGATATTTTTTTTATATCACATAAAGGAAAAGGGGATGATAAACGTCAAAATATTGCTGAATTCGATGATTTTTAGTACGAAACAAAATGCAAGAAAACTTGCTTAAAATGCAATATTATGCGAAAATCTGAGATTTGAAGGCCAAATCACATATCGTGAGAAAACATGAAGTAGTATCGAAATATTGGTAAAAACGAATATATATACGTAAAATTACACTACATGAATAACGTGAAAAAAAGTCACTATATTACCATATTTGAGGATCTTAACTTCAAATCATAGAGCGAGGTTTCGTATTACTTAGATCCAAGAAAAGACATATGACAATGTTGTTTCAAATACAAATGATAAAAATCAATGTGTTTTCATTAGAATTAACTGAAATGTTCCTGATTTTCCGTTCATATTACCGATGGAAGATGTACACGTAAAACCGCTCTAATCCGGCTGAAACGTCGATGTATGCAATAAAAACAGAACTTCTCCCCTTTCCAATATCTTACTCAGTATTTTAACGAGAAACAAATAGTTGATTGAAAATCAAGTGTTTAAGGTTAATTTCTAATCAATTGTGTGTTTGCATCATTTTTATCGTATATTTAATGTATTAATAGCAATAAACTGAAAATTCACAATAACGTGGAAAAACAGCAAAATATTGCCTAATTCGATGATATTTTGTTTATATCACATAAAGGAAAAGGGGATGATAAACGTCAAAATATTGATGAATTCGATGATTTTTAGTACGAAACAAAATGCAAGAAAACTTGCTTAAAATGCAATATTATGCGAAAATCTGAGATTTGAAGGCCAAATCACATATCGTGAGAAAACATGAAGTAGTATCGAAATATTGGTAAAAACGAATATATATACGTAAAATCACACTACATGAATAACGTGAAAAAAGTCACTATAATACCATATTTGAGGATTTTAACTTCAAATCATAGAGCGAGGTTTCGTATTATTTAGATCCAAGAAAAGACATATGACAATGTTGTTTCAAATACAAATGATAAAAATCAATGTGTTTTCATTAGAATTAACTGAAATGTTCCTGATTTTCCGTTCATATTACCGATGGAAGATGTACACGTAAAACCGCTCTAATCCGGCTGAAACGTCGATGTATGCCATAAAAACAGAACTTCTCCCCTTTCCAATATCTTACTCAGTATTTTAACGAGAAACAAATTGTTGATAGAAAATGAAGTGTTTAAGGTTAATTTTTAATCAATTATGTGTTTGCATCATTTTTATCGTATATTTAATGAACTAATAGCAATAAACTGAAAAATCACAAAAACGTTGAAAAACAGCAAAATATTGCCTAATTCGATGATATTTTGTTTATATCACATAAAGGAAAAGGGGATGATAAACGTCAAAATAATGCTGAATTCGATGATTTTTAGTACGAAACAAAATGCAAGAAAACTTGCTTAAAATGCAATATTATGCGAAAATCTGAGATTTGAGGGCAAAATCACATATCGTGATACTACATGAAATAGTATCGAAATATTGGTAAAAAAGAATATATATACGAAATATCAAACTACAGAAAAACGTGACAAAAGTCATTATTATACCAAATTTGAGGATTTTAACTTCGAATCAGAGCTACGTTTCGTATTTTTTAGACCCTAAGAGTTTTCAGTCGCATATAGTCCTGGGGACCATTCACGCTTGTTCGCATTTGTGTTCCTCACGTGTGCCCCAAAGAATGAGGTGATTTGGTGAAATGCTATGCCCAAGATTACCATCCGAGTTGCCGGCGGGGAAGTAGTTAAAATAGCTTCGGCTATAACTTCCTTTTGTCCGGCCGTGATGGTCAAGCGGATTAAGGCGCCTTGTAGTTACCAGTTGCGTTGCTCCTGGGAGTATGGGTTCGAGTCACTTCTGGGGTGTGAGTTTTCAGTCACATATAGTCCTGGGGACCATTCAGGCTTGTTCGCATTTGTGTTCCTCACGTGTGCCCCAAAGAATGAGGTGATTTGGTGAAATGCTATGCCCATGATTACCATCCGAGTTGCCGGCGGGGAAGTGGTTAAAATAGCTTCGGCTATCACTTCCTTTTGTCCGGCCTTGATGGTCAAGCGGATTAAGAGGCGTGATGCAGAGGCTCAAGAGAGTGATGCAGAGGCTTAAGAGAGTGATGGAAAGGCTCGAGAGGGATGCAGAGGCTCATAAGAGGGATGCAGGAGTTCAAGAGAGGGATGCAGAGGCTTACGAGAGTGATGCAGAGGCTCAAGAGAGTGATGCAGAGGCTCAAGAGAATGATGTAGAGGCTTAAGAGAGGGATGCAGAGGCTCATGAGAAAGATGCAGAGGCTCAAGAGAGAGATGCAGATGATGAAGAGAGGGATGCAGAGGCTTAAGAGAGTGATGCAGAGGCTGAAGAGAGTGATGCAGAGGCTGAAGAGAGTGATGCAGAGTCTCAAGAGAGTGATGCAGAGGCTCAAGAGAGTGATGCAGAGGCTCTGGAGAGTGACGCAGAGGCTCAAGAGAGTGATGCAGAGGCTCAAGAGAGTGATGCAGAGGCTGAAGAGAGAGATGCAGAGGCTTAAGAGAGGGATGCCGAGGCTCAAGAGAGTGATGCAGAGGGTCAAGAGAGTGATGTAGAGGCTCAAGAGAGTGATGCAGAGGCTCAAGAGAGTGATGCAGAGGGTTAACAGAGTGATGGAAAGGCTCGAGAGGGATGCAGAGGCTCATAAGAGGGATGCAGGAGTTCAAGAGAGGGATGCAGAGGTTCAAGAGAGGGATGCAGAGGCTTAAGAAAGTGATGCAGATGCTCAAAAGAGGGATGCAGAGGCTTAAGAGAGGGATGCAGAAGCTCAAGAGAGTGATGCAGAGGCTTAAGAGAGGGATGCAGAGACTAAAGAGAATGATGCAGAGGCTCAAGAGAGTGCTCTTGCTCTCTGCACGTATTCGCAGTTTAAAATTATGACTTTTTAAACCGAATATATGCCAATTACAGGGAGCAGCGATGGGTCACATTTTGCCTAAACCCCCCCTTGCAGTTTTCAAAATATCCCAAACATCCCAAATCCGACGCTTGAGCCATATTTTGGAGGCAAATTCTCGCTCTCTGCACGTATTGGCAGTTTGAAATTACGTTTATTTATACCGAAAATATGCCAGTTACTGAAATCGGCGATGGGTCACATTTTGCCCAAACCCTCCCTGCAGTTTTCAAAATATCCCATCACTCTCTCCCTTCTCTCCAAATGTGCTACCAGGTTTTTTCTCACTTTTTCTGATCTTTTCCATCACCTTGCATGGTATACAAGTGAAAAACACTGGCCTGTAGTTCAGTGCCTCCTCCTGTCGCCTTTTTTGTATATTGGGACCACATTCGCCGTCTTCCATAATTCTGGTAGGTCTCCCGTCTCAAGTGATCTATTAAGCCTGTCAGGCAAGATTTACCCTCCCTGAACCCATGTTGGCGATTAGTCACGAAGTCCCTTCTCTCCAGATGTGCTACCAGGTTCTTTCTCACGATCTTCTCCATCACCTTGCATGGTATGCAAGTCAATGACACTTGCCTGTAGTTCAGTGCCTCTTGCCTGTCGCCTGTAGTTCAGTGCCTCTTGCCTGTCGCCTGTAGTTCAGTGCCTCTTGCCTGTCGCCTGTAGTTCAGTGCCTCTTGCCTGTCGCCTGTAGTTCAGTGCCTCTTGCCTGTCGAATTTGGGATGTTTGGGATATTTTGAAAACTGCAGGGGGGTTTGGGCAAAATGTGACCCATCGCCTCTCCCAGTAATTGGCATATTTTCGGTATAAACAGTCGTAATTTCATACTGCGAATACGTGTAGAGAGCCAGAATTTGGCTCTAAAATACGGCTCAAGCGTCGAATTTGGGATGTTTGGGATATTTTGAAAACTGCAGGGAGGGATTGGGCAAAATGTGATCAATCGCCGCTTTCAGTAACTGGCATATTTTCGGTATAAAAAGTCGTAATTTCATCCTGCGAATACGTGCAGAGAGCCAGAATTTGCCTCCAAAATATGGCTCAAGCGTCGAAGTTGGGATGTTTGGGATATTATAAAAACTAAAGGGAGAGTTTGGGCAAAATGTGATCCATCGCTGCTCTCTGTAATTGGCATATATTCGGCTTAAATGTCATTATTTCAAACTGCGAATACGTGCAAAGAGCCAGAATTTGGCTCCAAAATATTGCTCAAGCGTCGATATTGGGATGTTTGTGATATTTTGAAAACTGCAAGGGGGGGTTTGGGCAAAACGTGACCCATCGCTGCTCCCTGTAATTGGCATATATTCGGTTTAAAAAGCCATAATTTCAAACTGCGAATACGTGCAGAGAGCGAGAATTTGGCTCCAAAATATTGCTCTAGCGTCGAATTTGGGATGTTTGGGATATTTTGAAAACTGCAGGGAGGGTTTGGGCAAAATGTGACACATCGCTGCTTTCAGTATTTGGCATATTGTGGGTATAAAAAGTCGTAATTTCAAACTGCGAATACGTGCAGAGAGCCAGAATTTGACTCCAATATATGTCTCAAGGGTCGAATTTGGGATGTTTGGGATATTTTGAAAACTGCAGGGGGGGGGGCGAAATGTGGCCTATCGCCGCTTTCAGTATTTAGCATATTTTCGGTATATAAATTCGTAATTTCAAACTGCGAATACGTGCAGAGAGCCAGAATTTGGCCCAAAATATGGATCAAGCGTCGAATTTGGGATGTTTGGGATATTTTCAAAACTGCAGGGTGGGTATTAGCAACCTGTGACCCATCGCCGCTCTCAGTATTTGGCATATTTTCGGTATAAAATTAGTAATTTCAAACTGCGTATACATGTAGAGAGCCAGAATTTGGCTCAAAATATGGCTCAAGCGTGGAATTTTGGATGTTTTGGGATATTTTCAAAACAGCAGGGAGGGTTTGGACAAAATGTGATCCATCGCCGCTTTAAGTAACTGGCATATTTTCGGTATAAAAAGTCGTAATTTCAAATTGCGAATACGTGCAGAGAGCCAGAGCACTCTCTTGAGCCTCTGCATCATTCTCTTAAGTCTCTGCATCACTCTCTTAAGCCTCTGCATCACTCTCTTGAGCCTCTGCATCACTCTCTTGAGCCTCTACATCACTCTCTTGACCCTCTGCATCACTCTCTTGAGCCTCGGCATCCCTCTCTTAAGCCTCTGCATCTCTCTCTTCAGCCTCTGCATCACTCTCTTGAGCCTCTGCATCACTCTCTTGAGCCTCTGCATCACTCTCCAGAGCCTCTGCATCACTCTCTTGAGCCTCTGCATCACTCTCTTGAGACTCTGCATCACTCTCTTCAGCCTCTGCATCACTCTCTTCAGCCTCTGCATCACTCTCTTAAGCCTCTGCATCCCTCTCTTCATCATCTGCATCTCTCTCTTGAGCCTCTGCATCTTTCTCATGAGCCTCTGCATCCCTCTCTTAATCCTCTACATCATTCTCTTGAGCCTCTGCATCACTCTCTTGAGCCTCTGCATCACTCTCGTAAGCCTCTGCATCCCTCTCTTGAACTCCTGCATCCCTCTTATGAGCCTCTGCATCCCTCTCGAGCTTTTCCATCACTCTCTTAAGCCTCTGCATCACTCTCTTGAGCCTCTGCATCACGCCTCTTAATCCGCTTGACCATCAAGGCCGGACAAAAGGAAGTGATAGCCGAAGCTATTTTAACCACTTCCCCGCCGGCAACTCGGATGGTAATCTTGGGCATAGCATTTCACCAAATCACCTCATTCTTTGGGGCACACGTGAGGAACACAAATGCGAACAAGCCTGAATGGTCCCCAGGACTATATGTGACTGAAAACTCACACCCCAGAAGTGACTCGAACCCATACTCCCAGGAGCAACGCAACTGGTAACTACAAGGCGCCTTAATCCGCTTGACCATCACGGCCGGACAAAAGGAAGTTATAGCCGAAGCTATTTTAACTACTTCCCCGCCGGCAACTCGGATGGTAATCTTGGGCATAGCATTTCACCAAATCACCTCATTCTTTGGGGCACACGTGAGGAACACAAATGCGAACAAGCGTGAATGGTCCCCAGGACTATATGCGACTGAAAACTCTTAGGGTCTAAAAAATACGAAACGTAGCTCTGATTCGAAGTTAAAATCCTCAAATTTGGTATAATAATGACTTTTGTCACGTTTTTCTGTAGTTTGATATTACGTATATATATTCTTTTTTACCAATATTTCGATACTATTTCATGTAGTGTCACGATATGTGATTTTGCCCTCAAATCTCAGATTTTCGCATAATATTGCATTTTAAGCAAGTTTTCTTGCATTTTGTTTCGTACTAAAAATCATCGAATTCAGCAATATGATTTGAAGTTAAGATCCTCAAATATGGTAATATAGTGACTTTTTTCACGTTATTCATGTAGTGTAATTTTACGTATATATATTCGTTTTTACCAATATTTCGATACTACTTCATGTTTTCTCACGATATGTGATTTGGTCTTCAAATCTCAGAATTTCGCAAATTTTTAATCTTTAAGCAAGTTTTCTTGCACTTTGTTTTGTACTAAAAATCATCGAATTTAGCAATATTTTGACCTTTTTTCATCCCCTTTTCCTTTATGTGATTTAAACAAAATATCATCGAATTAGGCCGTTTTTCCACGTTTTTGTGAATTTTCAGTTTATTGTTATTAATTCATTATATATACGATAAAAATTATGCAAACACATAATTGATCAGAAAATAACCTTAAATACTTCATTTTCAATCATCTATTTGTTTCTCGTTAAAATACTGAGTAGGATATTGAAAAGGGGAGAAGTTCTGTTTTAATTGCATATATCGACGTTTCAGCCGGATTAGAACGGTTTTACGTGTACATCTTCCATCGGTAATATAAACCGAAAATCAGGAACATTTTAGTTAATTTTAATGAAAACACATTGATTTTTATCATTTGTATTGGAAGCAACATCTTTATACGCCTTTTCTAGGGTCTAAAAAATACGAAACGTCGCTCTATGATTCGAAGTTAAAATCTTCAAATTTGGTATATTAATGACTTTTTTCAAGTTTTTCATGTAGTTTGATATTACGTAAATATATTCTTTTTTACCAATATTTCGATACTATTTCATGTATTATCACGATATGTGATTTGGCCTTCAAATCTCAGATTTTCGCATAATATTGCATTTTAAGCATGTTTTCTTGCATTTTGTTTCGTACTAAAAATCATCGAATTCAGCAATATTTTGACGTTTATCATCCCCTTTTCCTTTATGTGATATAAAAAAAATATCATCGAATTAGGCAATGTTTTGCCGTTTTTCCACGTTTTTGTGAATTTTCAGTTTATTGTTATTATTTCATTAAATATACGAGAAAAATTATGCCAGCACATATTTATCAGATAATAACCTTAAGGGGCCATATCACTCGGATTTAAAAAATTGTTGTAGGGTATTCATAATTTATTATCCTGATACAAGTGAAAGGTGCTGCACCTAGGCCAAGTTTCAGCATCTCAGCCTAAATAGAGACGGAAAAAAAAAAAAAAAAAAAAAAAGACGAATTTTTCAACCATGTTCAAAAAATTTCACAGCCCACAATTGTGAACCAAAATCATTTATACGACACTCAGCTATGACCTTACTATATAATAAAGATTTGCATGTCACATTATTATCCCAGATGTATTTAGTGCAATAATACAGATTTTATAAAAGTTTCCCAAAAACGTATGCAACAAAATGAGGTGTATCATTATTTATAAAATCAATAAATCTACGTAGATAAGAATAATGACATGCGTTTATAGAGGCGTATTTTCTACATATAATGTGCAAGTTTCATGTAAATAGAATAATAAATAAAGGCTGTGAAGTTTTATCTATTTTTAAATACTTCATTTTCAATCATCTATTTGTTTCTCGTTAAAATGCTGAGTAAGATATTGAAAAGGGGAGAAGTTCTGTTTTTATTGCATATATCGACGTTTCAGCTGGATTAGAACGGTTTTACGTGTACATCTTCCATCGGTAATATAACCCGAAAATCAGGAACATTTGAGTTAATTTTAATGAAAACACATTGATTTTAATCATTTGTATTGGAAGCAACAACTTTATACGTGTTTTTTAGGGTCTAAAAAATACGAAACGTAGCTCTGATTCGAAGTTAAAATCCTCAAATTTGGTATAATAATGACTTTTGTCACGTTTTTCTGTAGTTTGATATTACGTATATATATTCTTTTTTACCAATATTTCGATACTATTTCATGTAGAATTACGATATATGATTTTGCCTTCATATCTCAGATTTTCGCATAATATTGCATTTTAAGCAAGTTTTCTCGCATTTTGTTTCGTACTAAAAATCATCGAATTCAGCAATATTTTGACGTTAAAATGTCGTAATTTCAAACAGCGAATACGTGCAGAGTGCCAGAATTTGGCTCCAAAATATGACTCAAGCGTCGAATTTGGGATATTTGGGATATTTTGAAAACTGCAGGGAGTGTTTGGGCAAAATGTGATCCATCACCGCTCTCAGAAATTAGTATATTTTCGGTATAAAAAGTCGTAATTTCAAACTGCGAATACGTGCAGAGAGCCAGAATTCGGCTCCAAAATATGTCTCAAGGGTCGAATTTGGGATGTTTTCGATATTTTGAAAACTGCAGGGAGGGTTTTGGCAAAATGTGATCCATCGTCGCTCTCAGTAATTGGCATATTTTCGGTATAAAAAATCGTAATTTCAAACTACGAATACGTGCAGAGAGCCAGAATTTGGCTACAAAATATTGCTCAAGGGTCGAATTTGGGATGTTTGGGATATTTTGAAAACTGCAGGGGGGTTTGGGGAAAATGTGACCTATCGCTGCTTTTAGTTATTGGCATATTTTTAGTATAAAAATTCGTAATTTCAAACTGCGAATACGTGCAGAGAGTCAGAATTTGGCTCCAAAATTAGGATCAAGGGTCGAATTTGGGATGTTTGGGGTATTTTGAAAACTGCAGGGAGGGTTTGGGTAAAATGTGATACATTGCCGCTCTAAGTAATTGGAATTTTTTCGGTATAAAAAGTCGTAATTTCAAACTGCGAATACGTGCAGACAGCCAGAATTTGGCTCCAAAATATAGCTCAAGGATCGAATTTTGGATGTTTGGGATATTTTGCAATCTGCAGGGAGGGTTTGGGCAAAATGTGATCCATCGCAGCTCTCAGATACTAGCATATTTTTGGTATAAAAAGTCGTAATTTCAAACGGCGAATACGTGCAGAGAGCCAGAATTCGGCTCCAAAATATGGCTCAAGGATCGAATTTGGGATGTTTGGGATATTATGAAAACTGCATGGGGGTTTGGGCAAAATGTGACCCATCGCTGCTTTCAGTAATTGGCATATTTTCAGTATAAAAAGTCGTAATTTCAAACTGCGAATACGTGCAGAGAGCCAGAATTTGGCTCCAAAAAGAGGCTGAAGGTTCGAATTTGGGATGTTTGCGATATTTTGAAAACTGCAGGGAGGGTTTGGGAAAAATGTGATCCATCGTCGCTCTCAGTAATTAACATATTTTCGGTATAAAAAGGCGTAATTTCAAACTGCGAATACGTGCAGAGAGCCAGAATTTGGCTACAAAATATGACTCAAGCGTCGAATTTGGGATGTTTGGGATATTATGAAAACTGCAAGGAGTGTTTGGGCAAAATGTGATCCATCGCCGCTTTCAGTAATATGTATATTTTCGGTATAAAAAGTCGTAATTTCAAACTGCGAATACGTGAAAAGAGTCAGAATTTGGCTCCAAAATTAGGATCAAAGGTCGAATTTGGGATGATTTGGATATTTGGCAAGCTGCAGGGAGGGTTTGGGCAAAATGTGATCCATCGCCGCTCTCAGTAATTGGCATATTTTCAGTAAAAAAAGTCGTAATTTCAAACTGCGAATACGTGCAGAGAACCAGAATTTGGCTCCTAAATATGACTCAAGCGTCGAATTTGGGATTTTTGGGATATTTTGAAAACTGCAGGGAGTGTTTGGGCAAAATGTGATCCATCGCCGCTTTCAGTAATTGGTATATTTTCGGTATAAAAAGTCGTAATTTTAAACTGCGAATACGTGCTGAGAGCCAGAATTTGGCTAAAAAATATTGCTCAAGCGTCAAATTTGTTATGTTTTGGATATTTTGAAAATTGCAGTTAGGGTTTGGGTAAAAGGTGATCCATCGCCGCTCTCAGTAATTGGCATTTTTTCGGTATAAAAAGTCGTAATTTCAAACTGCGAATACGTGCAGACAGCCAGAATTTGGCTCCAAAATTCAGCCTCTGCATCATTCTCTTCAGCCTCTGCATTCCTCTCTTGAACTCCTGCATCCCTCTCATGAGCCTCTGCATCCCTCTCTTGAGCCTTTAAAACACTCTCTTAAGCCTCTGCATCCCTCTCTTGAGACTCTGCATCACTATCAAGAGCCTCTGCATCCCTCTCTTGAGCCTCTGCATCCTTCTCTTGAGCCTCTGCATCCCTCTCTTGAGCCTCTGCATCCCTCTCTTGAACCTCTGCATCCCTCTCTTAAGCCTCTGCATCACTCTCTTCAGCCTCTGCATCACTCTCTTCAAAATGTGATCCTTCGCCGCGTTCAATAATTGGCTTATTTTCCGTATAAAAAGTAGTCATTTCAAACTGCGAATACGTGCAGAGAGTCAGAATTTGGTTACAAAATATAGCTCAAGGGTCGAATTTGGGATGTTTGGGAAATTTTGAAAACTGCAAGGGGGTTTTGGCAAAATGTGACCTATCGCTGCTTTTAATTATTGACATATTTTCAGTATAAAAATTCGTAATTTCAAACTGCGAATACGTGCAGAGAGTCAGAATTTAGCTCTAAAATTACGATCAAGGGTCGAATTTGGGATGTTTGGGGTATTTTGAAAACTGCAGGGAGGGTTGGACAAAATGTGATTCAGAGCTGCTCTCAGTAATTGGCATTCTTTCGGTATAAAAAGTCGTAATTTCAAACTGCGAATACTTGCAGACAGCCAGAATTTGGCTCCAAAATATAGCTCAAAGGTCGAATTTGGGATGTTTGAGATATTTTGAAAAGTGCAGGGAGGGTTTTGGCAAAATGTGATCCATCGCCGCTTTCAGTAATTGGCATATTTTCCGTATAAAAATTCGTAATTTCAAACTGGGAATACGTGCAGAGAGCCAGAATTTGGCTCCAAAATATAGCTCAATGGTCGAATTTGGGATGTTTGGGATATTTTGAAAACTGCAGGGAGGGTTTGGGCAAAATGTGATCCATCGCCGCTTTCAGTAATTGGCATATTTTCGGTATAAAAAGTCGTAATTTCAAACTGGGAATACGTGAAGAGAGCAGGAATTTGGCATCAAAATATGGCTCAAGGGTCGACTTTTGGATGTTTTGGATATTTTGAAAAGTGCAGGGAGGGTTTGGACAAAATGTGATCCATCGCCGCTCTTAGTAATTGGCATATTTTCAGTATAAAAAGTCGTAATTTCAAACTGCGAATACGTGCAGAGTGCCAGAATTTGGCTCCAAAATATGACTCAAGCGTCGAATTTGGGATATTTGGGATATTTTGAAAACTGCAGGGAGTGTTTGGGCAAAATGTGATCCATCGCCGCTCTCAGAAATTGGTATATTTTCGGTATAAAAAGTCGTAATTTCAAACTGCGAATACGTGCAGAGAGCCATAATTCGGCTCCAAAATATGGCTCAAGGGTCGAATTTGGGATGTTTTCGATATTTTGAAAGCTGCAGGGAGGGTTTGGGCAAAATGTGATCCATCGTCGCTCTCAGTAATTGGCATATTTTCGGTATAAAAAATCGTAATTTCAAACTACGAATACGTGCTGAGAGCCAGAATTTGCCTACAAAATATTGCTCAAGGGTCGAATTTAGGATGTTTGGGATATTTTGAAAACTGCAGGGGGGTTTAGGCAAAATGTGACCTATCGCTGCTTTTAGTTATTGGCATATTTTCAGTATAAAAATTCGTAATTTCAAACTGCGAATACGTGCAGTGAGTCAGAATTTGGCTCCAAAATTAGGATGAAGGGTCGAATTTGGGATGTTTGGGGTATTTTGAAAACTGCAGGGAGGGTTTGGGTAAAATGTGATACATTGCCGCTCTCAGTAATTGGAATTTTTTCGGTATAAAAAGTCGTAATTTCAAACTGCGAATACGTGCAGACAGCCAGAATTTGGCTCCAAAATATAGCTCAAGGATCGAATTTGGGATGTTTGGGATATTTTGAAATCTGAAGAGGGGGTTTTGGCAAAATGTGACCCATCGCCGCTCTCAGTAATTGGCATATTGTCGGTATAAAATGAAATAATTTCAAACTGCGAATACGTGCAGAGAGCCCGAATTTGACTCCAAATTATGTCTCAAACGTCGAATTTGGGATGTTTGGGACATTTTTAAAACTGCAGGGGGTGTTTGGGCAAAATGTGACCCATCGCTGCTTTCAGTAATTGGCATATTTTCAGTATAAAAATTCGTAATTTCAAACTGGGAATACGTACAGAGAGCCAGAATTTGGCTCCAAAATATAGCTCAAGGGTCGAATTTGAGATGTCTGTGATATTTTGAAAACTGCAGGGAGGGTTTGGGCAAAATGTGATCCATCGCCGCTTTCAGTAATTGGCATATTTTCGGTATAAAAAGTCGTAATTTCAAACTGCGAACACGTTCAGAAAGCCAGAATTTGGCTCCAAAATATGGCTCAAGCGTGGAATTTAGGATGTTTAGGATATTTTGAAAACAGCAGGAAGGGTTAGGGCAAAATGTGATCCATCGCTGATTTCAGTAATTGTCATATTTTCGGTATAAAAAGTCGTAATTTCAAACTCCGAGTACGTGGAGAAAGCCAGAATTTGGTTCAAAAATATAGCTCAAGGGTCGAATTTTGGATGTTTGGGATATTTTGCAAACTGCAGGGAGGGTTTGGGCAAAATGTGATCCATCGCAGCTCTCAGATACTAGCATATTTTTGGTATAAAAAGTCGTAATTTCAAACGGCAAATACGTGCAGAGAGCCAGAATTCGGCTCCAAAATATGGCTCAAGGATCGAATTTGGGATGTTTGGGATATTATGAAAACTGCATGGGGGTTTGGGCAAAATGTGACCCATCGCTGCTTTCAGTAATTGGCATATTTTCAGTATAAAAAGTCGTAATTTCAAACTGCAAATACGTGCAGAGAGCCAAAATTTGGCTCCAAAATGAGGCTGAAGGTTCGAATTTGGGGTGTTTGCGATATTTTGAAAACTGCAGGGAGGGTTTGGGAAAAATGTGATCCATCGTCGCTCTCAGTAATTAACATATTTTCGGTATAAAAAGTCGTAATTTCAAACTGAGAATACGTGCAGAGAGCCAGAATTTGGCTACAAAATATGACTCAAGCGTCGAATTTGGGATGTTTGGGATATTTTGAAAACTGCAGGGAGTGTTTGGGCAAAATGTGATCCATCGCCGCTTTCAGTAATATGTATATTTTCGGTATAAAAAGTCGTAATTTCAAACTGCGAATACGTGAAGAGAGTCAGAATTTGGCGCCAAAATTAGGATCAAAGGTCTAATTTGGGATGATTTGGATATTTGGCAAGCTGCAGGGAGGGTTTGGGCAAAATGTGATCCATCGCCGCTCTCAGTAATTGGCATATTTTCAGTAAAAAAAGTCGTAATTTCAAACTGCGAATACGTGCAGAGAACCAGAATTTGGCTCCAAAATATGACTCAAGCGTCGAATTTCGGATTTTTGGGATATTTTGAAAACTGCAGGGAGTGTTTGGGCAATATGTGATCCATCGCCGCTTTCAGTAATTGGTATATTTTCGGTATAAAAAGTCGTAATTTTAAACTACGAATACGTGCTGAGAGCCAGAATTTGGCTAAAAAATATTGCTCAAGCGTCAAATTTGTTATGTTTTGGATATTTTGAAAATTGCAGTTAGGGTTTGGGTAAAAGGTGATCCATCGCCGCTTTCAGTAATTGGCATTTTTTCGATATAAAAAGTCGTAATTTCAAACTGCGAATACGTGCAGACAGCCAGAATTTGGCTCCAAAATTCAGCCTCTGCATCATTCTCTTCAGCCTCTGCATTCCTCTCTTGAACTCCTGCATCCCTCTCATGAGCCTGTGCATCCCTCTCTTGAGCCTTTGCAACACTCTCTTAAGCCTCTGCATCCCTCTCTTGAGCCTCTGCATCACTATCAAGAGCCTCTGCATCCCTCTCTTGAGCCTCTGCATCCTTCTCTTGAGCCTCTGCATCCCTCTCTTGAGCCTCTGCATCCCTCTCTTGAACCTCTGCATCCCTCTCTTAAGCCTCTGCATCACTCTCTTCAGCCTCTGCATCACTCTCTTCAAAATGTGATCCTTCGCCGCGCTCAATAATTGGCTTATTTTCCGTATAAAAAATAGTCATTTCAAACTGCGAATACGTGCAGAGAGTTAGAATTTGGTTACAAAATATAGCTCAAGGGTCGAATTCGGGATATTTGGGAAATTTTGAAAACTGCAAGGGGGTTTTGGCAAAATGTGACCTATCGCTGCTTTTAATTATTGACATATTTTCTGTATAAAAATTCGTAATTTCAAACTGCGAATACGTGCAGAGAGTCAGAATTTAGCTCTAAAATTACGATCAAGGGTCGAATTTGGGATGTTTGGGGTATTTTGAAAACTGCAGGGAGGGTTTGGGCAAAATGTGATACATAGCTGCTCTCAGTAATTGGCATTCTTTCGGTATAAAAAGTCGTAATTTCAAACTGCGAATACTTGCAGACAGCCAGAATTTGGCTCCAAAAAAATAGCTCAAGGGTCGAATTTGGGATGTTTGGGATATTTTGAAAAGTGCAGGGAGGGTTTGGGCAAAATGTGATCCATCGCCGCTTTCAGTAATTGGCATATTTTCCGTATAAAAATTCGTAATTTCAAACTGGAAATACGTGCAGAGAGCCAGAATTTGGCTCCAAAATATAGCTCAATGGTCGAATTTGGGATGTTTGGGATATTTTGAAAACTGCAGGGAGGGTTTGGGCAAAATGTGATCCATCGCCGCTTTCAGTAATTGGCATATTTTCGGTATAAAAAGTCGTAATTTCAAACTGGGAATACGTGCAGAGAGCAGGAATTTGGCTTCAAAATATGGCTCAAGGGTCGACTTTTGGATGTTTTGGATATTTTGAAAAGTGCAGGGAGGGTTTGGACAAAATGTGATCCATCGCCGCTCTTAGTAATTGGCATATTTTCAGTATAAAAAGTCGTAATTTCAAACTGCGAATACGTGCAGAGTGCCAGAATTTGGCTCCAAAATATGACTCAAGCGTTGATTTTGGGATATTTGGGATATTTTGAAAACTGCAGGGAGTGTTTGGGCAAAATGTGATCCATCGCCGCTCTCAGAAATGGTATATTTTCGGTATAAAAAGTCGTAATTTCAAACTGCGAATACGTGCAGAGAGCCAGAATTCGGCTCCAAAATATAGCTCAAGGGTCGAATTTGGGATGTTTTCGATATTTTGAAAACTGCAGGGAGGGTTTGGGCAAAATGTGATCCATCGTCGCTATCAGTAATTGGCATATTTTCGGTATAAAAAATCGTAATTTCAAACTGGGAATACGTGCAGAGAGCCAGAAATTGGCTTCAACATATGGCTCAAGGGTCGAATTTGGGATGTTTTCGATATTTTGAAAACTGCAGGGAGGGTTTGGGCAAAATGTGATCCATCGTCGCTCTCAGTAATTGGCATATTTTCGGTGTAAAAAATCGTAATTTCAAACTACGAATACGTGCAGAGAGCCAGAATTTGGCTACAAAATATTGCTCAAGGTTCGAATTTGGGATGTTTGGGATATTTTGAAAACTGCAGGGGGGTTTGGGCAAAATGTGACCTATCGCTGCTTTTAGTTATTGGCATATTTTCAGTATAAAAAGTCGTAATTTCAAACTGCGAATACGTGCAGAGAGTCAGAATTTGGCTCCAAAATTAGGAATAAGGGATGTTTGGGGTAATTTGAAAACTGCAGGGAGGGTTTGGGTAAAATGTGATACATTGCCGCTCTCAGTAATTGGCATTTTTTCGGTATAAAAAGTCGTAATTTCAAACTGCGAATACGTGCAGACAGCCAGAATTTGGCTCCAAAATATAGCTCAAGGATCGAATTTGGGATGTTTGGGATATTTTGAAATCTGCAGAGGAGGTTTTGGCAAAATGTGACCCATCGCCGCTCTCAGTAATTGGCATATTGTCGGTATAAAATGAAATAATTTCAAACTGCGAATACGTGCAGAGAGCCCGAATTTGACTCCAAAATATGTCTCAAGCGTCGAATTTTGGATGTTTGGGACATTTTGAAAACTGCAGGGGGTGTTTGGACAAAATGTGACCCATCGCTGCTTTCAGTGATTGGCCTATTTTCAGTATAAAAATTCGTAATTTCAAACTGGGAATACGTACAGAGAGCCAGAATTTGGCTCCAAAATATAGCTCAATGGTCGAATTTGAGATGTCTGTGATATTTTGAAAACTGCAGGGAGGGTTTGGGCAAAATGTGATCCATCGCCGCTATCAGTAATTGGCATATTTTCGGTATAAAAAGTAGTAATTTCAAAATGGGAATACGTGCAGAGAGCCAGAAATTGGCTTCAACATATGGCTCAAGGATCGACTTTTGGATGTTTTGTATATTTTGGAAACTGCAGGGAGGGTTTGGGCAAAATGTGATCCATCGTCGCTCTCAGTAATTGGCATATTTTCGGTATAAAAAATCGTAATTTCAAACTGCGAATACGTGAAGAGAGTCAGAATTTGGCGCCAAAATTAGGATCAAAGGTCTAATTTGGGATGATTTGGATATTTGGCAAGCTGCAGGGAGGGTTTGGGCAAAATGTGATCCATCGCCGCTCTCAGTAATTGGCATATTTTCAGTAAAAAAAGTCGTAATTTCAAACTGCGAATACGTGCAGAGAACCAGAATTTGGCTCCAAAATATGACTCAAGCGTCGAATTTGGGATTTTTGGGATATTTTGAAAACTGCAGGGAGTGTTTGGGCAATATGTGATCCATCGCCGCTTTCAGTAATTGGTATATTTTCGGTATAAAAAGTCGTAATTTTAAACTGCGAATACGTGCTGAGAGCCAGAATTTGGCTAAAAAATATTGCTCAAGCGTCAAATTTGTTATGTTTTGGATATTTTGAAAATTGCAGTTAGGGTTTGGGTAAAAGGTGATCCATCGCCGCTTTCAGTAATTGGCATTTTTTCGGTATAAAAAGTCGTAATTTCAAACTGCGAATACGTGCAGACAGCCAGAATTTGGCTCCAAAATTCAGCCTCTGCATCATTCTCTTCAGCCTCTGCATTCCTCTCTTGAACTCCTGCATCCCTCTCATGAGCCTGTGCATCCCTCTCTTGAGCCTTTGCAACACTCTCTTAAGCCTCTGCATCCCTCTCTTGAGCCTCTGCATCACTATCAAGAGCCTCTGCATCCCTCTCTTGAGCCTCTGCATCCTTCTCTTGAGCCTCTGCATCCCTCTCTTGAGCCTCTGCATCCCTCTCTTGAACCTCTGCATCCCTCTCTTAAGCCTCTGCATCACTCTCTTCAGCCTCTGCATCACTCTCTTCAAAATGTGATCCTTCGCCGCGCTCAATAATTGGCTTATTTTCCGTATAAAAAGTAGTCATTTCAAACTGCGAATACGTGCAGAGAGTTAGAATTTGGTTACAAAATATAGCTCAAGGGTCGAATTCGGGATATTTGGGAAATTTTGAAAACTGCAAGGGGGTTTTGGCAAAATGTGACCTATCGCTGCTTTTAATTATTGACATATTTTCAGTATAAAAATTCGTAATTTCAAACTGCGAATACGTGCAGAGAGTCAGAATTTAGCTCTAAAATTACGATCAAGAGTCGAATTTGGGATGTTTGGGGTATTTTGAAAACTGCAGGGAGGGTTTGGGCAAAATGTGATACATAGCTGCTCTCAGTAATTGGCATTCTTTCGGTATAAAAAGTCGTAATTTCAAACTGCGAATACTTGCAGACAGCCAGAATTTGGCTCCAAAAAATAGCTCAAGGGTCGAATTTGGGATGTTTGGGATATTTTGAAAACTGCAGGGGGGTTTGGGCAAAATGCGACCCATCGCTGCTTTCAGTGATTGGCATATTTTCAGTATAAAAAGTCGTAATTTCAAACTGGGAATACGTGCAGAGAGCCAGAATTTGGCTCCAAAATATAGCTCAAAGGTCGAATTTGGGATGTTTGAGATATTTTGAAAAGTGCAGGGAGGGTTTGGGCAAAATGTGATCCATCGCCGCTTTCAGTAATTGGCATATTTTCCGTATAAAAATTCGTAATTTCAAACTGGGAATACGTGCAGAGAGCCAGAATTTGGCTCCAAAATATAGCTCAATGGTCGAATTTGGGATGTTTGGGATATTTTGAAAACTGCAGGGAGGGTTTGGGCAAAATGTGATCCATCGCCGCTTTCAGTAATTGGCATATTTTCGGTATAAAAAGTCGTAATTTCAAACTGGGAATACGTGCAGAGAGCAGGAATTTGGCTTCAAAATATGGCTCAAGGGTCGACTTTTGGATGTTTTGGATATTTTGAAAAGTGCAGGGAGGGTTTGGACAAAATGTGATCCATCGCCGCTCTTAGTAATTGGCATATTTTCAGTATAAAGTCGTAATTTCAAACTGCGAATACGTGCAGAGTGCCAGAAATTGGCTTCAACATATGGCTCAAGGGTCGAATTTGGGATGTTTTCGATATTTTGAAAACTGCAGGGAGGGTTTGGGCAAAATGTGATCCATCGTCGCTCTCAGTAATTGGCATATTTTCGGTATAAAAAATCGTAATTTCAAACTACGAATACGTGCAGAGAGCCAGAATTTGGCTACAAAATATTGCTCAAGGTTCGAATTTGGGATGTTTGGGATATTATGAAAACTGCAGGGGGGTTTGGGCAAAATGTGACCTATCGCTGCTTTTAGTTATTGGCATATTTTCAGTATAAAAAGTCGTAATTTCAAACTGCGAATACGTGCAGAGAGTCAGAATTTGGCTCCAAAATTAGGAATAAGGGATGTTTGGGGTATTTTGAAAACTGCAGGGAGGGTTTGGGTAAAATGTGATACATTGCCGCTCTCAGTAATTGGCATTTTTTCGGTATAAAAAGTCGTAATTTCAAACTGCGAATACGTGCAGACAGCCAGAATTTGGCTCCAAAATATAACTCAAGGATCGAATTTGGGATGTTTGGGATATTTTGAAATCTGCAGAGGAGGTTTTGGCAAAATGTGACCCATCGCCGCTCTCAGTAATTGGCATATTGTCGGTATAAAATGAAATAATTTCAAACTGCGAATACGTGCAGAGAGCCCGAATTTGACTCCAAAATATATCTCAAGCGTCGAATTTAGGATGTTTGGGACATTTTGAAAACTGCAGGGGGTGTTTGGACAAAATGTGACCCATCGCTGCTTTCAGTGATTGGCCTATTTTCAGTATAAAAATTCGTAATTTCAAACTGGGAATACGTACAGAGAGCCAGAATTTGGCTCCAAAATATAGCTCAAGGGTCGAATTTGAGATGTCTGTGATATTTTGAAAACTGCAGGGAGGGTTTGGGCAAAATGTGATCCATCGCCGCTATCAGTAATTGGCATATTTTCGGTATAAATAGTAGTAATTTCAAAATGGGAATACGTGCAGAGAGCCAGAAATTGGCTTCAACATATGGCTCAAGGATCGACTTTTGGATGTTTTGTATATTTTGGAAACTGCAGGGAGGGTTTGGGCAAAATGTGATCCATCGTCGCTCTCAGTAATTGGCATATTTTCGGTATAAAAAATCGTAATTTCAAACTACGAATACGTGCAAAGAGCCAGAATTTGGCTACAAAATATTGCTCAAGGGTCGAATTTGGAATGTTTGGGATATTTTGAAAACTGCAGGGGGGTTTGGGCAAAATGTGACCTATCGCTGCTTTTAGTTATTGGCAGATTTTCAGTATAAAAATTCGTAATTTCAAACTGCGAATACGTGCAGAGAGTCAGAATTTGGCTCCAATATTAGGATCAAGGGTCGTATTTGGGATGTTTGGGGTATTTTGAAAACTGCAGGGAGGGTTTGGGTAAAATGTGATACATTGCCGCTCTCAGTAATTGGCATTTTTGTCGGTATAAAAATTCGTAATTTCAAACTGCGAATACGTGCAGACAGAGAGAATTTGGCTCCAAAATATTGCTCAAGGATCGAATTTGGGATGTTTGGGATATTTTGAAATCTGCAGAGGGGATTTTGGCAAAATGTGACCCATCGCCGCTCTAAGTAATTGGCATGTTGTCGGTATAAAATGAAATAATTTCAGACTGCGAATACGTGCAGAGAGCCCAAATTTGACTCCAAAATATTTCTCAAGCGTCGAATTTAGGATGTTTGGGACATTTTGAAAACTGCAGGGGGGGGTTTGGGCAAAATGTGACCCATCGCTGCTTTCAGTGATTGGAATATTTTCAGTATAAAAATTCGTAATTTCAAACTGGGAATACGTACAGAGAGCCAGAATTTGGCTCCAAAATATAGCTCAAGGGTTGAATTTGGGATGTTTGGGATATTTTTAAAACTGCAGGGAGGGTTTGGGCAAAATGTGATAAATCGCCGCTTTCAGTAATTGGCATATTTTCGGTGTAAAAAGTCGTAATTTCAAACTGCGAATACGTGCAGAGAGCCAGAATTTGGCTCCAGAATATGGCTCAAGGGTCGAATTTGGGATGCTGGGGATATTTTGAAATCTGCAGGGAGGGTTTGGGCAAAATGTGATCCATCGCTGCTCTCAGTAATTAGCATATTCTTTGTATATGAATTTTGGATTTACAGTCTCCGTTGTGTAGTGGTAAGATACTCGCCTGGCTTTCCGTTAGCGCTATGTCATGGGTTCGTATCCTGGACTGGGAGGATTTACTGGGCGCAATTCCTTAACTGTAGCCTCTGTTTAACGCAACAGTAAAATGTGTACTTGGATGAAAAAACGATTCTTCGCGGCAGGGAATCGTATTCCAGGGACCTGCCCGAAACGCTACGCGTACAAGTGGCTGTAATTGAATGTAACAACTCTTGTGTATATCTCAAAGAAAAAAAAGAATAAAAATTCGTAATTTCAAACTGCGAATACGTGCAGACAGCCAGAATTTGGCTCCAAAATATGGCTCAAGAGTCGAATTTGGGATGTTTGGGATATTTTGCAAACTGCAGGGGGGTTTGGGCAAAATGTGACCCATCGCTGCTTGCAGTAATTGGCATATTTTCAGTATAAAATGAAATAATATAAAACTGCGAATACGTTCAGAAAGCCTGAATTTCGCTCCAAAATATGGCTCGAGCGTGGAATTTAGGATGTTTGGGATATTTTGTAAACTGCAGGAAGAGTTAGGGCAAAATGTGATCCATCGCCGACTTCAGTAATTGTCATATTTTCGGTATAAAAGGTCGTAATTTCAAACGGCGAGTACGTTTACAAAGCCAGAATTTGGTTCAAAAATATAGCTCAAGGGTCGAATTTGGGATGTTTTTGATATTTTGAAAAGTGTAGGGAGGGTTTGGGCAAAATGTGATCCATCGCCGCACTCAGTAAATGGCATTTTTTCGGTATAAGAAGTCGTAATTTCAAACTGCGAATACGTGCAGAGAGCCAGAATTTGGCTCCAAAATATGGCTCAAGGGTCGAATTTGGGATGCTGGGGATATTTTGAAATCTGTAAGGAGGGTTTGGGCAAAATGTGATCCATCGCAGCTCTCAGATACTAGCATATTTTTGGTATAAAAAGTCGTAATTTCAAACGGCGAATACGTGCAGAGAGCCAGAATTCGGCTCCAAAATATGGCTCAAGGATCGAATTTGGGATGTTTGGGATATTATGAAAACTGCATGGGGGTTTGGGCAAAATGTGACCCATCGCTGCTTTCAGTAATTGGCATATTTTCAGTATAAAAGTCGTAATTTCAAACTGCGAATACGTGCAGAGAGCCAGAATTTGGCTCCAAAAAGAGGCTGAAGGTTCGAATTTGGGATGTTTGCGATATTTTGAAAACTGCAGGGAGGGTTTGGGAAAAATGTGATCCATCGTCGCTCTCAGTAATTAACATATTTTCGGTATAAAAAGGCGTAATTTCAAACTGCGAATACGTGCAGAGAGCCAGAATTTGCTACAAAATATGACTCAAGCGTCGAATTTGGGATGTTTGGGATATTATGAAAACTGCAAGGAGTGTTTGGGCAAAATGTGATCCATCGCCGCTTTCAGTAATATGTATATTTTCGGTATAAAAAGTCGTAATTTCAAACTGCGAATACGTGAAAAGAGTCAGAATTTGGCTCCAAAATTAGGATCAAAGGTCGAATTTGGGATGATTTGGATATTTGGCAAGCTGCAGGGAGGGTTTGGGCAAAATGTGATCCATCGCCGCTCTCAGTAATTGGCATATTTTCAGTAAAAAAAGTCGTAATTTCAAACTGCGAATACGTGCAGAGAACCAGAATTTGGCTCCTAAATATGACTCAAGCGTCGAATTTGGGATTTTTGGGATATTTTGAAAACTGCAGGGAGTGTTTGGGCAAAATGTGATCCATCGCCGCTTTCAGTAATTGGTATATTTTCGGTATAAAAAGTCGTAATTTTAAACTGCGAATACGTGCTGAGAGCCAGAATTTGGCTAAAAAATATTGCTCAAGCGTCAAATTTGTTATGTTTTGGATATTTTGAAAATTGCAGTTAGGGTTTGGGTAAAAGGTGATCCATCGCCGCTCTCAGTAATTGGCATTTTTTCGGTATAAAAAGTCGTAATTTCAAACTGCGAATACGTGCAGACAGCCAGAATTTGGCTCCAAAATTCAGCCTCTGCATCATTCTCTTCAGCCTCTGCATTCCTCTCTTGAACTCCTGCATCCCTCTCATGAGCCTCTGCATCCCTCTCTTGAGCCTTTAAAACACTCTCTTAAGCCTCTGCATCCCTCTCTTGAGACTCTGCATCACTATCAAGAGCCTCTGCATCCCTCTCTTGAGCCTCTGCATCCTTCTCTTGAGCCTCTGCATCCCTCTCTTGAGCCTCTGCATCCCTCTCTTGAACCTCTGCATCCCTCTCTTAAGCCTCTGCATCACTCTCTTCAGCCTCTGCATCACTCTCTTCAAAATGTGATCCTTCGCCGCGTTCAATAATTGGCTTATTTTCCGTATAAAAAGTAGTCATTTCAAACTGCGAATACGTGCAGAGAGTCAGAATTTGGTTACAAAATATAGCTCAAGGGTCGAATTTGGGATGTTTGGGAAATTTTGAAACTGCAAGGGGTTTTGGCAAAATGTGACCTATCGCTGCTTTTAATTATTGACATATTTTCAGTATAAAAATTCGTAATTTCAAACTGCGAATACGTGCAGAGAGTCAGAATTTAGCTCTAAAATTACGATCAAGGGTCGAATTTGGGATGTTTGGGGTATTTTGAAAACTGCAGGGAGGGTTGGACAAAATGTGATTCAGAGCTGCTCTCAGTAATTGGCATTCTTCGGTATAAAAAGTCGTAATTTCAAACTGCGAATACTTGCAGACAGCCAGAATTTGGCTCCAAAATATAGCTCAAAGGTCGAATTTGGGATGTTTGAGATATTTTGAAAAAGTGCAGGGAGGGTTTTGGCAAAATGTGATCCATCGCCGCTTTCAGTAATTGGCATATTTTCCGTATAAAAAATTCGTAATTTCAAACTGGGAATACGTGCAGAGAGCCAGAATTTGGCTCCAAAATATAGCTCAATGGTCGAATTTGGGATGTTTGGGATATTTTGAAAACTGCAGGGAGGGTTTGGGCAAAATGTGATCCATCGCCGCTTTCAGTAATTGGCATATTTTCGGTATAAAAAGTCGTAATTTCAAACTGGGAATACGTGAAGAGAGCAGGAATTTGGCATCAAAATATGGCTCAAGGGTCGACTTTTGGATGTTTTGGATATTTTGAAAAGTGCAGGGAGGGTTTGGACAAAATGTGATCCATCGCCGCTCTTAGTAATTGGCATATTTTCAGTATAAAAAAGTCGTAATTTCAAACTGCGAATACGTGCAGAGTGCCAGAATTTGGCTCCAAAATATGACTCAAGCGTCGAATTTGGGATATTTGGGATATTTTGAAAACTGCAGGGAGTGTTTGGGCAAAATGTGATCCATCGCCGCTCTCAGAAATTGGTATATTTTCGGTATAAAAAGTCGTAATTTCAAACTGCGAATACGTGCAGAGAGCCATAATTCGGCTCCAAAATATGGCTCAAGGGTCGAATTTGGGATGTTTTCGATATTTTGAAAGCTGCAGGGAGGGTTTGGGCAAAATGTGATCCATCGTCGCTCTCAGTAATTGGCATATTTTCGGTATAAAAAATCGTAATTTCAAACTACGAATACGTGCTGAGAGCCAGAATTTGCCTACAAAATATTGCTCAAGGGTCGAATTTAGATGTTTGGGATATTTTGAAAACTGCAGGGGGGTTTAGGCAAAATGTGACCTATCGCTGCTTTTAGTTATTGGCATATTTTCAGTATAAAAATTCGTAATTTCAAACTGCGAATACGTGCAGTGAGTCAGAATTTGGCTCCAAAATTAGGATGAAGGGTCGAATTTGGGATGTTTGGGGTATTTTGAAAACTGCAGGGAGGGTTTGGGTAAAATGTGATACATTGCCGCTCTCAGTAATTGGAATTTTTTCGGTATAAAAAGTCGTAATTTCAAACTGCGAATACGTGCAGACAGCCAGAATTTGGCTCCAAAATATAGCTCAAGGATCGAATTTGGGATGTTTGGGATATTTTGAAATCTGAAGAGGGGGTTTTGGCAAAATGTGACCCATCGCCGCTCTCAGTAATTGGCATATTGTCGGTATAAAATGAAATAATTTCAAACTGCGAATACGTGCAGAGAGCCCGAATTTGACTCCAAATATGTCTCAACGTCGAATTTGGGATGTTTGGGACATTTTTAAAACTGCAGGGGGTGTTTGGGCAAAATGTGACCCATCGCTGCTTTCAGTAATTGGCATATTTTCAGTATAAAAATTCGTAATTTCAAACTGGGAATACGTACAGAGAGCCAGAATTTGGCTCCAAAATATAGCTCAAGGGTCGAATTTGAGATGTCTGTGATATTTTGAAAACTGCAGGGAGGGTTTGGGCAAAATGTGATCCATCGCCGCTTTCAGTAATTGGCATATTTTCGGTATAAAAAGTCGTAATTTCAAACTGCGAACACGTTCAGAAAGCCAGAATTTGGCTCCAAAATATGGCTCAAGCGTGGAATTTAGGATGTTTAGGATATTTTGAAAACAGCAGGAAGGGTTAGGGCAAAATGTGATCCATCGCTGATTTCAGTAATTGTCATATTTTCGGTATAAAAAGTCGTAATTTCAAACTCCGAGTACGTGGAGAAAGCCAGAATTTGGTTCAAAAATATAGCTCAAGGGTCGAATTTTGGATGTTTGGGATATTTTGCAAACTGCAGGGAGGGTTTGGGCAAAATGTGATCCATCGCAGCTCTCAGATACTAGCATATTTTTGGTATAAAAAGTCGTAATTTCAAACGGCAAATACGTGCAGAGAGCCAGAATTCGGCTCCAAAATATGGCTCAAGGATCGAATTTGGGATGTTTGGGATATTATGAAAACTGCATGGGGGTTTGGGCAAAATGTGACCCATCGCTGCTTTCAGTAATTGGCATATTTTCAGTATAAAAAGTCGTAATTTCAAACTGCAAATACGTGCAGAGAGCCAAAATTTGGCTCCAAAATGAGGCTGAAGGTTCGAATTTGGGGTGTTTGCGATATTTTGAAAACTGCAGGGAGGGTTTGGGAAAAATGTGATCCATCGTCGCTCTCAGTAATTAACATATTTTCGGTATAAAAAGTCGTAATTTCAAACTGAGAATACGTGCAGAGAGCCAGAATTTGGCTACAAAATATGACTCAAGCGTCGAATTTGGGATGTTTGGGATATTTTGAAAACTGCAGGGAGTGTTTGGGCAAAATGTGATCCATCGCCGCTTTCAGTAATATGTATATTTTCGGTATAAAAAGTCGTAATTTCAAACTGCGAATACGTGAAGAGAGTCAGAATTTGGCGCCAAAATTAGGATCAAAGGTCTAATTTGGGATGATTTGGATATTTGGCAAGCTGCAGGGAGGGTTTGGGCAAAATGTGATCCATCGCCGCTCTCAGTAATTGGCATATTTTCAGTAAAAAAAGTCGTAATTTCAAACTGCGAATACGTGCAGAGAACCAGAATTTGGCTCCAAAATATGACTCAAGCGTCGAATTTCGGATTTTTGGGATATTTTGAAAACTGCAGGGAGTGTTTGGGCAATATGTGATCCATCGCCGCTTTCAGTAATTGGTATATTTTCGGTATAAAAAGTCGTAATTTTAAACTACGAATACGTGCTGAGAGCCAGAATTTGGCTAAAAAATATTGCTCAAGCGTCAAATTTGTTATGTTTTGGATATTTTGAAAATTGCAGTTAGGGTTTGGGTAAAAGGTGATCCATCGCCGCTTTCAGTAATTGGCATTTTTTCGATATAAAAAGTCGTAATTTCAAACTGCGAATACGTGCAGACAGCCAGAATTTGGCTCCAAAATTCAGCCTCTGCATCATTCTCTTCAGCCTCTGCATTCCTCTCTTGAACTCCTGCATCCCTCTCATGAGCCTGTGCATCCCTCTCTTGAGCCTTTGCAACACTCTCTTAAGCCTCTGCATCCCTCTCTTGAGCCTCTGCATCACTATCAAGAGCCTCTGCATCCCTCTCTTGAGCCTCTGCATCCTTCTCTTGAGCCTCTGCATCCCTCTCTTGAGCCTCTGCATCCCTCTCTTGAACCTCTGCATCCCTCTCTTAAGCCTCTGCATCACTCTCTTCAGCCTCTGCATCACTCTCTTCAAAATGTGATCCTTCGCCGCGCTCAATAATTGGCTTATTTTCCGTATAAAAAATAGTCATTTCAAACTGCGAATACGTGCAGAGAGTTAGAATTTGGTTACAAAATATAGCTCAAGGGTCGAATTCGGGATATTTGGGAAATTTTGAAAACTGCAAGGGGGTTTTGGCAAAATGTGACCTATCGCTGCTTTTAATTATTGACATATTTTCTGTATAAAAATTCGTAATTTCAAACTGCGAATACGTGCAGAGAGTCAGAATTTAGCTCTAAAATTACGATCAAGGGTCGAATTTGGGATGTTTGGGGTATTTTGAAAACTGCAGGGAGGGTTTGGGCAAAATGTGATACATAGCTGCTCTCAGTAATTGGCATTTTTCGGTATAAAAAGTCGTAATTTCAAACTGCGAATACTTGCAGACAGCCAGAATTTGGCTCCAAAAAATAGCTCAAGGGTCGAATTTGGGATGTTTGGGATATTTTGAAAAGTGCAGGGAGGGTTTGGGCAAAATGTGATCCATCGCCGCTTTCAGTAATTGGCATATTTTCCGTATAAAAATTCGTAATTTCAAACTGGAAATACGTGCAGAGAGCCAGAATTTGGCTCCAAAATATAGCTCAATGGTCGAATTTGGGATGTTTGGGATATTTTGAAAACTGCAGGGAGGGTTTGGGCAAAATGTGATCCATCGCCGCTTTCAGTAATTGGCATATTTTCGGTATAAAAAGTCGTAATTTCAAACTGCGAATACGTGCAGACAGCCAGAATTTGGCTCCAAAATATAGCTCAAGGATCGAATTTGGGATGTTTGGGATTTTGAAATCTGAAGAGGGGGTTTTGGCAAAATGTGACCCATCGCCGCTCTCAGTAATTGGCATATTGTCGGTATAAAATGAAATAATTTCAAACTGCGAATACGTGCAGAGAGCCCGAATTTGACTCCAAATTATGTCTCAAACGTCGAATTTGGGATGTTTGGGACATTTTTAAAACTGCAGGGGGTGTTTGGGCAAAATGTGACCCATCGCTGCTTTCAGTAATTGGCATATTTTCAGTATAAAAATTCGTAATTTCAAACTGGGAATACGTACAGAGAGCCAGAATTTGGCTCCAAAATATAGCTCAAGGGTCGAATTTGAGATGTCTGTGATATTTTGAAAACTGCAGGGAGGGTTTGGGCAAAATGTGATCCATCGCCGCTTTCAGTAATTGGCATATTTTCGGTATAAAAAGTCGTAATTTCAAACTGCGAACACGTTCAGAAAGCCAGAATTTGGCTCCAAAATATGGCTCAAGCGTGGAATTTAGGATGTTTAGGATATTTTGAAAACAGCAGGAAGGGTTAGGGCAAAATGTGATCCATCGCTGATTTCAGTAATTGTCATATTTTCGGTATAAAAAGTCGTAATTTCAAACTCCGAGTACGTGGAGAAAGCCAGAATTTGGTTCAAAAATATAGCTCAAGGGTCGAATTTTGGATGTTTGGGATATTTTGCAAACTGCAGGGAGGGTTTGGGCAAAATGTGATCCATCGCAGCTCTCAGATACTAGCATATTTTTGGTATAAAAAGTCGTAATTTCAAACGGCAAATACGTGCAGAGAGCCAGAATTCGGCTCCAAAATATGGCTCAAGGATCGAATTTGGGATGTTTGGGATATTATGAAAACTGCATGGGGGTTTGGGCAAAATGTGACCCATCGCTGCTTTCAGTAATTGGCATATTTTCAGTATAAAAAGTCGTAATTTCAAACTGCAAATACGTGCAGAGAGCCAAAATTTGGCTCCAAAATGAGGCTGAAGGTTCGAATTTGGGGTGTTTGCGATATTTTGAAAACTGCAGGGAGGGTTTGGGAAAAATGTGATCCATCGTCGCTCTCAGTAATTAACATATTTTCGGTATAAAAAGTCGTAATTTCAAACTGAGAATACGTGCAGAGAGCCAGAATTTGGCTACAAAATATGACTCAAGCGTCGAATTTGGGATGTTTGGGATATTTTGAAAACTGCAGGGAGTGTTTGGGCAAAATGTGATCCATCGCCGCTTTCAGTAATATGTATATTTTCGGTATAAAAAGTCGTAATTTCAAACTGCGAATACGTGAAGAGAGTCAGAATTTGGCGCCAAAATTAGGATCAAAGGTCTAATTTGGGATGATTTGGATATTTGGCAAGCTGCAGGGAGGGTTTGGGCAAAATGTGATCCATCGCCGCTCTCAGTAATTGGCATATTTTCAGTAAAAAAAGTCGTAATTTCAAACTGCGAATACGTGCAGAGAACCAGAATTTGGCTCCAAAATATGACTCAAGCGTCGAATTTCGGATTTTTGGGATATTTTGAAAACTGCAGGGAGTGTTTGGGCAATATGTGATCCATCGCCGCTTTCAGTAATTGGTATATTTTCGGTATAAAAAGTCGTAATTTTAAACTACGAATACGTGCTGAGAGCCAGAATTTGGCTAAAAAATATTGCTCAAGCGTCAAATTTGTTATGTTTTGGATATTTTGAAAATTGCAGTTAGGGTTTGGGTAAAAGGTGATCCATCGCCGCTTTCAGTAATTGGCATTTTTTCGATATAAAAAGTCGTAATTTCAAACTGCGAATACGTGCAGACAGCCAGAATTTGGCTCCAAAATTCAGCCTCTGCATCATTCTCTTCAGCCTCTGCATTCCTCTCTTGAACTCCTGCATCCCTCTCATGAGCCTGTGCATCCCTCTCTTGAGCCTTTGCAACACTCTCTTAAGCCTCTGCATCCCTCTCTTGAGCCTCTGCATCACTATCAAGAGCCTCTGCATCCCTCTCTTGAGCCTCTGCATCCTTCTCTTGAGCCTCTGCATCCCTCTCTTGAGCCTCTGCATCCCTCTCTTGAACCTCTGCATCCCTCTCTTAAGCCTCTGCATCACTCTCTTCAGCCTCTGCATCACTCTCTTCAAAATGTGATCCTTCGCCGCGCTCAATAATTGGCTTATTTTCCGTATAAAAAATAGTCATTTCAAACTGCGAATACGTGCAGAGAGTTAGAATTTGGTTACAAAATATAGCTCAAGGGTCGAATTCGGGATATTTGGGAAATTTTGAAAACTGCAAGGGGGTTTTGGCAAAATGTGACCTATCGCTGCTTTTAATTATTGACATATTTTCTGTATAAAAATTCGTAATTTCAAACTGCGAATACGTGCAGAGAGTCAGAATTTAGCTCTAAAATTACGATCAAGGGTCGAATTTGGGATGTTTGGGGTATTTTGAAAACTGCAGGGAGGGTTTGGGCAAAATGTGATACATAGCTGCTCTCAGTAATTGGCATTCTTTCGGTATAAAAAGTCGTAATTTCAAACTGCGAATACTTGCAGACAGCCAGAATTTGGCTCCAAAAAAATAGCTCAAGGGTCGAATTTGGGATGTTTGGGATATTTTGAAAAGTGCAGGGAGGGTTTGGGCAAAATGTGATCCATCGCCGCTTTCAGTAATTGGCATATTTTCCGTATAAAAATTCGTAATTTCAAACTGGAAATACGTGCAGAGAGCCAGAATTTGGCTCCAAAATATAGCTCAATGGTCGAATTTGGGATGTTTGGGATATTTTGAAAACTGCAGGGAGGGTTTGGGCAAAATGTGATCCATCGCCGCTTTCAGTAATTGGCATATTTTCGGTATAAAAAGTCGTAATTTCAAACTGGGAATACGTGCAGAGAGCAGGAATTTGGCTTCAAAATATGGCTCAAGGGTCGACTTTTGGATGTTTTGGATATTTTGAAAAGTGCAGGGAGGGTTTGGACAAAATGTGATCCATCGCCGCTCTTAGTAATTGGCATATTTTCAGTATAAAAAGTCGTAATTTCAAACTGCGAATACGTGCAGAGTGCCAGAATTTGGCTCCAAAATATGACTCAAGCGTTGATTTTGGGATATTTGGGATATTTTGAAAACTGCAGGGAGTGTTTGGGCAAAATGTGATCCATCGCCGCTCTCAGAAATGGTATATTTTCGGTATAAAAAGTCGTAATTTCAAACTGCGAATACGTGCAGAGAGCCAGAATTCGGCTCCAAAATATAGCTCAAGGGTCGAATTTGGGATGTTTTCGATATTTTGAAAACTGCAGGGAGGGTTTGGGCAAAATGTGATCCATCGTCGCTATCAGTAATTGGCATATTTTCGGTATAAAAAATCGTAATTTCAAACTGGGAATACGTGCAGAGAGCCAGAAATTGGCTTCAACATATGGCTCAAGGGTCGAATTTGGGATGTTTTCGATATTTTGAAAACTGCAGGGAGGGTTTGGGCAAAATGTGATCCATCGTCGCTCTCAGTAATTGGCATATTTTCGGTGTAAAAAATCGTAATTTCAAACTACGAATACGTGCAGAGAGCCAGAATTTGGCTACAAAATATTGCTCAAGGTTCGAATTTGGGATGTTTGGGATATTTTGAAAACTGCAGGGGGGTTTGGGCAAAATGTGACCTATCGCTGCTTTTAGTTATTGGCATATTTTCAGTATAAAAAGTCGTAATTTCAAACTGCGAATACGTGCAGAGAGTCAGAATTTGGCTCCAAAATTAGGAATAAGGGATGTTTGGGGTAATTTGAAAACTGCAGGGAGGGTTTGGGTAAAATGTGATACATTGCCGCTCTCAGTAATTGGCATTTTTTCGGTATAAAAAGTCGTAATTTCAAACTGCGAATACGTGCAGACAGCCAGAATTTGGCTCCAAAATATAGCTCAAGGATCGAATTTGGGATGTTTGGGATATTTTGAAATCTGCAGAGGAGGTTTTGGCAAAATGTGACCCATCGCCGCTCTCAGTAATTGGCATATTGTCGGTATAAAATGAAATAATTTCAAACTGCGAATACGTGCAGAGAGCCCGAATTTGACTCCAAAATATGTCTCAAGCGTCGAATTTTGGATGTTTGGGACATTTTGAAAACTGCAGGGGGTGTTTGGACAAAATGTGACCCATCGCTGCTTTCAGTGATTGGCCTATTTTCAGTATAAAAATTCGTAATTTCAAACTGGGAATACGTACAGAGAGCCAGAATTTGGCTCCAAAATATAGCTCAATGGTCGAATTTGAGATGTCTGTGATATTTTGAAAACTGCAGGGAGGGTTTGGGCAAAATGTGATCCATCGCCGCTATCAGTAATTGGCATATTTTCGGTATAAAAAGTAGTAATTTCAAAATGGGAATACGTGCAGAGAGCCAGAAATTGGCTTCAACATATGGCTCAAGGATCGACTTTTGGATGTTTTGTATATTTTGGAAACTGCAGGGAGGGTTTGGGCAAAATGTGATCCATCGTCGCTCTCAGTAATTGGCATATTTTCGGTATAAAAAATCGTAATTTCAAACTGCGAATACGTGAAGAGAGTCAGAATTTGGCGCCAAAATTAGGATCAAAGGTCTAATTTGGGATGATTTGGATATTTGGCAAGCTGCAGGGAGGGTTTGGGCAAAATGTGATCCATCGCCGCTCTCAGTAATTGGCATATTTTCAGTAAAAAAAGTCGTAATTTCAAACTGCGAATACGTGCAGAGAACCAGAATTTGGCTCCAAAATATGACTCAAGCGTCGAATTTGGGATTTTTGGGATATTTTGAAAACTGCAGGGAGTGTTTGGGCAATATGTGATCCATCGCCGCTTTCAGTAATTGGTATATTTTCGGTATAAAAAGTCGTAATTTTAAACTGCGAATACGTGCTGAGAGCCAGAATTTGGCTAAAAAATATTGCTCAAGCGTCAAATTTGTTATGTTTTGGATATTTTGAAAATTGCAGTTAGGGTTTGGGTAAAAGGTGATCCATCGCCGCTTTCAGTAATTGGCATTTTTTCGGTATAAAAAGTCGTAATTTCAAACTGCGAATACGTGCAGACAGCCAGAATTTGGCTCCAAAATTCAGCCTCTGCATCATTCTCTTCAGCCTCTGCATTCCTCTCTTGAACTCCTGCATCCCTCTCATGAGCCTGTGCATCCCTCTCTTGAGCCTTTGCAACACTCTCTTAAGCCTCTGCATCCCTCTCTTGAGCCTCTGCATCACTATCAAGAGCCTCTGCATCCCTCTCTTGAGCCTCTGCATCCTTCTCTTGAGCCTCTGCATCCCTCTCTTGAGCCTCTGCATCCCTCTCTTGAACCTCTGCATCCCTCTCTTAAGCCTCTGCATCACTCTCTTCAGCCTCTGCATCACTCTCTTCAAAATGTGATCCTTCGCCGCGCTCAATAATTGGCTTATTTTCCGTATAAAAAGTAGTCATTTCAAACTGCGAATACGTGCAGAGAGTTAGAATTTGGTTACAAAATATAGCTCAAGGGTCGAATTCGGGATATTTGGGAAATTTTGAAAACTGCAAGGGGGTTTTGGCAAAATGTGACCTATCGCTGCTTTTAATTATTGACATATTTTCAGTATAAAAATTCGTAATTTCAAACTGCGAATACGTGCAGAGAGTCAGAATTTAGCTCTAAAATTACGATCAAGAGTCGAATTTGGGATGTTTGGGGTATTTTGAAAACTGCAGGGAGGGTTTGGGCAAAATGTGATACATAGCTGCTCTCAGTAATTGGCATTCTTTCGGTATAAAAAGTCGTAATTTCAAACTGCGAATACTTGCAGACAGCCAGAATTTGGCTCCAAAAAATAGCTCAAGGGTCGAATTTGGGATGTTTGGGATATTTTGAAAACTGCAGGGGGGTTTGGGCAAAATGCGACCCATCGCTGCTTTCAGTGATTGGCATATTTTCAGTATAAAAAGTCGTAATTTCAAACTGGGAATACGTGCAGAGAGCCAGAATTTGGCTCCAAAATATAGCTCAAAGGTCGAATTTGGGATGTTTGAGATATTTTGAAAAGTGCAGGGAGGGTTTGGGCAAAATGTGATCCATCGCCGCTTTCAGTAATTGGCATATTTTCCGTATAAAAATTCGTAATTTCAAACTGGGAATACGTGCAGAGAGCCAGAATTTGGCTCCAAAATATAGCTCAATGGTCGAATTTGGGATGTTTGGGATATTTTGAAAACTGCAGGGAGGGTTTGGGCAAAATGTGATCCATCGCCGCTTTCAGTAATTGGCATATTTTCGGTATAAAAAGTCGTAATTTCAAACTGGGAATACGTGCAGAGAGCAGGAATTTGGCTTCAAAATATGGCTCAAGGGTCGACTTTTGGATGTTTTGGATATTTTGAAAAGTGCAGGGAGGGTTTGGACAAAATGTGATCCATCGCCGCTCTTAGTAATTGGCATATTTTCAGTATAAAGTCGTAATTTCAAACTGCGAATACGTGCAGAGTGCCAGAAATTGGCTTCAACATATGGCTCAAGGGTCGAATTTGGGATGTTTTCGATATTTTGAAAACTGCAGGGAGGGTTTGGGCAAAATGTGATCCATCGTCGCTCTCAGTAATTGGCATATTTTCGGTATAAAAAATCGTAATTTCAAACTACGAATACGTGCAGAGAGCCAGAATTTGGCTACAAAATATTGCTCAAGGTTCGAATTTGGGATGTTTGGGATATTATGAAAACTGCAGGGGGGTTTGGGCAAAATGTGACCTATCGCTGCTTTTAGTTATTGGCATATTTTCAGTATAAAAAGTCGTAATTTCAAACTGCGAATACGTGCAGAGAGTCAGAATTTGGCTCCAAAATTAGGAATAAGGGATGTTTGGGGTATTTTGAAAACTGCAGGGAGGGTTTGGGTAAAATGTGATACATTGCCGCTCTCAGTAATTGGCATTTTTTCGGTATAAAAAGTCGTAATTTCAAACTGCGAATACGTGCAGACAGCCAGAATTTGGCTCCAAAATATAACTCAAGGATCGAATTTGGGATGTTTGGGATATTTTGAAATCTGCAGAGGAGGTTTTGGCAAAATGTGACCCATCGCCGCTCTCAGTAATTGGCATATTGTCGGTATAAAATGAAATAATTTCAAACTGCGAATACGTGCAGAGAGCCCGAATTTGACTCCAAAATATATCTCAAGCGTCGAATTTAGGATGTTTGGGACATTTTGAAAACTGCAGGGGGTGTTTGGACAAAATGTGACCCATCGCTGCTTTCAGTGATTGGCCTATTTTCAGTATAAAAATTCGTAATTTCAAACTGGGAATACGTACAGAGAGCCAGAATTTGGCTCCAAAATATAGCTCAAGGGTCGAATTTGAGATGTCTGTGATATTTTGAAAACTGCAGGGAGGGTTTGGGCAAAATGTGATCCATCGCCGCTATCAGTAATTGGCATATTTTCGGTATAAATAGTAGTAATTTCAAAATGGGAATACGTGCAGAGAGCCAGAAATTGGCTTCAACATATGGCTCAAGGATCGACTTTTGGATGTTTTGTATATTTTGGAAACTGCAGGGAGGGTTTGGGCAAAATGTGATCCATCGTCGCTCTCAGTAATTGGCATATTTTCGGTATAAAAAATCGTAATTTCAAACTACGAATACGTGCAAAGAGCCAGAATTTGGCTACAAAATATTGCTCAAGGGTCGAATTTGGAATGTTTGGGATATTTTGAAAACTGCAGGGGGGTTTGGGCAAAATGTGACCTATCGCTGCTTTTAGTTATTGGCAGATTTTCAGTATAAAAATTCGTAATTTCAAACTGCGAATACGTGCAGAGAGTCAGAATTTGGCTCCAATATTAGGATCAAGGGTCGTATTTGGGATGTTTGGGGTATTTTGAAAACTGCAGGGAGGGTTTGGGTAAAATGTGATACATTGCCGCTCTCAGTAATTGGCATTTTTGTCGGTATAAAAATTCGTAATTTCAAACTGCGAATACGTGCAGACAGAGAGAATTTGGCTCCAAAATATTGCTCAAGGATCGAATTTGGGATGTTTGGGATATTTTGAAATCTGCAGAGGGGATTTTGGCAAAATGTGACCCATCGCCGCTCTAAGTAATTGGCATGTTGTCGGTATAAAATGAAATAATTTCAGACTGCGAATACGTGCAGAGAGCCCAAATTTGACTCCAAAATATTTCTCAAGCGTCGAATTTAGGATGTTTGGGACATTTTGAAAACTGCAGGGGGGGGTTTGGGCAAAATGTGACCCATCGCTGCTTTCAGTGATTGGAATATTTTCAGTATAAAAATTCGTAATTTCAAACTGGGAATACGTACAGAGAGCCAGAATTTGGCTCCAAAATATAGCTCAAGGGTTGAATTTGGGATGTTTGGGATATTTTTAAAACTGCAGGGAGGGTTTGGGCAAAATGTGATAAATCGCCGCTTTCAGTAATTGGCATATTTTCGGTGTAAAAAGTCGTAATTTCAAACTGCGAATACGTGCAGAGAGCCAGAATTTGGCTCCAGAATATGGCTCAAGGGTCGAATTTGGGATGCTGGGGATATTTTGAAATCTGCAGGGAGGGTTTGGGCAAAATGTGATCCATCGCTGCTCTCAGTAATTAGCATATTCTTTGTATATGAATTTTGGATTTACAGTCTCCGTTGTGTAGTGGTAAGATACTCGCCTGGCTTTCCGTTAGCGCTATGTCATGGGTTCGTATCCTGGACTGGGAGGATTTACTGGGCGCAATTCCTTAACTGTAGCCTCTGTTTAACGCAACAGTAAAATGTGTACTTGGATGAAAAAACGATTCTTCGCGGCAGGGAATCGTATTCCAGGGACCTGCCCGAAACGCTACGCGTACAAGTGGCTGTAATTGAATGTAACAACTCTTGTGTATATCTCAAAGAAAAAAAAGAATAAAAATTCGTAATTTCAAACTGCGAATACGTGCAGACAGCCAGAATTTGGCTCCAAAATATGGCTCAAGAGTCGAATTTGGGATGTTTGGGATATTTTGCAAACTGCAGGGGGGTTTGGGCAAAATGTGACCCATCGCTGCTTGCAGTAATTGGCATATTTTCAGTATAAAATGAAATAATATAAAACTGCGAATACGTTCAGAAAGCCTGAATTTCGCTCCAAATATGGCTCGAGCGTGGAATTTAGGATGTTTGGGATATTTTGTAAACTGCAGGAAGAGTTAGGGCAAAATGTGATCCATCGCCGACTTCAGTAATTGTCATATTTTCGGTATAAAAGGTCGTAATTTCAAACGGCGAGTACGTTTACAAAGCCAGAATTTGGTTCAAAAATATAGCTCAAGGTCGAATTTGGGATGTTTTTGATATTTTGAAAAGTGTAGGGAGGGTTGGGCAAAATGTGATCCATCGCCGCACTCAGTAAATGGCATTTTTTCGGTATAAGAAGTCGTAATTTCAAACTGCGAATACGTGCAGAGAGCCAGAATTTGGCTCCAAAATATGGCTCAAGGGTCGAATTTGGGATGCTGGGGATATTTTGAAATCTGTAAGGAGGGTTTGGGCAAAATGTGATCCATCGCTGCTCTCAGTAATTAGCATATTTTTTTGTATATGGATTTTGGATTTACAGTCTCCGTGGTGTAGTGGTAAGATACTCGCCTGGCGTTCCGTTAGCGCTATGTCATGGGTTCGTATCCTGGACTGGGAGGATTTACTGGGCGCAATTCCTTAACTGTAGCCTCTGTTTAACGCAACAGTAAAATGTGTACTTGGATGAAAAAACGTTTCCTCGCGCAGGGGATCGTATTCTAGGGACCTACCCGAAACGCTACGCGTACTAGTGGCTGTAATAGAATGTAACAACTCTTGTATATATCTCAAAAATATATCTATGCATCATTCTCTTGAGCCTCTGCATCCCTCTCTTGAGCCTCTGCAACACTCTCTTCAGCCTCGGCATCACTCTCTTGAGCCTCTGCATCACTCTCTTCGGCCTCTGCATCACTCTCTTAAGCCTCTGTTTACCTCTTTTGATCCTCTGCATCACTCTCTTGAGCCTCTGCATCACTCTCATGATCCTCTGCATCACTCTCTTGAGCCTCTGCATCACTCTCATGAGCCTTTACATCACACTCTTGAGCCTCTGCATCACTCTCTTGAGCCTCTGCATCACACTCTTAAGCCTTTGCATCCCTCTCTTGATCCTCTGCATCACGCTCTTGAGCCTCTGCATCATTCTCTTGAGCCTCTGCATCCCTCTCTTTAGCCTCTACATCATTCTCTTGAGCCTCTGCATCACTCGCTTGAGCCACTGCATCCCTCTCTTAAGCCTCTGCATCACTCTTGAGCCACTGCATCACTTTCTTGAGCCTCTGCATCACTCTCTTGAGCCTCCTCATCAATCTCTTGAGCCTCTGCATCCCTCTCTTAAGCCTTTGCAACACTCTCTTCAGCCTCTGCAACACTCTCTTAAGCCTCTACATCCCGCAATTGATTCTCTGCATCACTCTCGTAAGCCTCTGCATCAGTCTCATGAGCCTCTGCACAACACTTTTTAGCCTCTGCATCACTCTCTTGAGCCTCTTCATCTCTCTCCTGAGCCTCTGCAACACTCTCTTCAGCCTCTGTATCACTCTCTTAAGCCTCTGCATCACTCTCTTCGGCCTCTGCATCACTCTCTTAAGCATCTGCTTACCTCTCTTGATCCTATGCATCACTCTCGTGAGCCTCTTCATCACTCTCATGATCTTATGCATCACTCTCTTGAGCCTCTGCATCACTCTCTTGAGCCTTTACATCACACTCTTGAGCTCAGCATCACTCTCTTGAGCCTCTGCATCACTCTCTTAAGCCTCTGCATCCCTCCCTTGATCCTCTGCATTACTCTCTTGAGCCTCTGCATCATTCTCTTGAGCCTCTGCATCTCTCTCTTAAGCCTCTACATCATTCTCTTGAGCCTCTGCATTACTGTTTTGAGCCTCTGCATCACTCTCTTAAGCCTCGGCATCTCTCTTAAGCCTCTGCATCTCTCTCTTCACTTTCTGCAACACTCTTTTTTGCCTCTGCATCCCTCTCTGGATCCTCAGCATCCCTCTCTTGAGCCTCTGCATCATTCTCTTGAGCCTCTGCACCCTCTCTTGAGCTCCTGCATCCCTCTCATGAGCCTCTTCGTACCTCTCTTGAACTCCTGCATCCCTCTCATGAGCCTCTGCATCCCTCTATTCAGCCTTTGCATCACTTCTTAAGCCTCTGCATCACTCTCTTGGGCCCCTGCATCGCTCTCTTAGCCTCTCCATCACTCTTTTGAGCCTCTGCATCACTTTCCTAAGCCTCTGCATCCCTTTCTTGAGCCTCTGCATCCCTCTCTTGAACTCCTGCATCCCTCTCATGAGCCTCTGCATCCCTCTCCTGAGCCTTTGCATCACTCCCTTATGCCTCTGCATCCCTCTATTGAGCCTCTGCATCCCTCTCTTCAGCCCCTGCGTCCCTCTCTTGAGCCTCTGAATCCCTCTCTTAAGCCTCTGCATCACTCTCTTGAGCCTCTGTATCCGTCTCTTGAGCCTCTGCAACACTCTCTTCAGCCTCTGCATCACTCTCGTAAACCTCTGCATCCCTCTATTGAGCCCCTGCATCCCTCTCTTGAGCCTCTGCATCCCTCTCTTAAACCTCTGCATCACTCTCTTGAGCTTCTGCATCACTCTCTTCATCCTCTGCATCCCTCTCTTGAGCATCTGCATCACTCACTTGGCCCCCTGCATCCCTCTCTTTAGCCTCTCCATCACTCTCTTGAGCCTCTGCATGACCCTCTTCAGCCTCTGCATCCCTATTTTGAGCCTCTGCATCACTTTCTTAAGCCTCTACATCACTTTCTTGAGCCTCTGCATCACTCTCTTGAACTCCTGCATCCCTCTCATGAGCCTCTGCATCCCTCTCCTGACCCTTTGCATCACTCTCGTAAGCCTCTGCATCCCTCTCTTGAGCCTCTGCTTCACTCTCGTAAGCCTCTGCATCACTCTACTGAGCCTCTGCATAACACTCTTCAGTCTCTGCATCACTCTCTTGAGCCTCTGCATCCCTCTCTTGAGCCTCTGCAACACTCTCTTGAGCCTCTGCATCACTCTCGTGAGCCTCTGCATCACTCTCTTGAGCCTCTGCATAACTCTCTTGATTCTCTGCATCACTCGCTTGAGGCTCTGCATCTCTCTCTCTTGAGCCTCTGCAACACTCTCTTCAGCCTCTGCATCACTTTCTTAAGCCTCTGCATCCCTCTCTTGAACTCCTGCATCCCTCTCATGGGCCTCTGCATCGCTCTCCTGAGCCTTTGCATCACTCTCTTAAGCCTCTGCATCCCTCTCTTGAGCCTCTGCATCACTCTCGTAAGCCTCTGCATCACTCTAATGAGCCTCTGCATAACTCTCTTGAGTCTCTGCATCACTCTCTTGAGCCTCTGCATCCCTCTCTTAAACCTCTGCATCACTCTCTTGAGCTTCTGCATCCATCTCTTGAGCCTCTGAATCCCTCTCTTGAGCCTCTGCACCACTCTCTCGAGCCTCTGCATCACTCTCTTCATCCTCTGCATCCCTCTCTTGAGCATCTGCATCACTCACTTGGCCCCCTGCATCCCTCTCTTTAGCCTCTCCATCACACTCTTGAGCCTCTGCATGACCCTCTTAAGCCTCTGCATCCCTATTTTGAGCCTCTGCATCACTTTCTTAAGCCTCTACATCACACTCTTGAGCCTCTGCATCACTCTCTTGAGCCTCTGCAACACTCTCCTAAGCCTCTGCATCCCTCCCTTGATCCTCTGCATTACTCTCTTGAGCCTCTATATCATTCTCTTGAGCCTCTGCATCTCTCTCTTAAGCCTCTACATCATTCTCTTGAGCCTCTGCATTACTGTTTTGAGCCTCTGCATCACTCTCTTATGCCTCGGCATCTCTCTTAAGCCTCTGCATCTCTCTCTTCACTTTCTGCATCACTCTCTTTAGCCTCTGCATCCCTCTCTGGAGCCTCAGCATCCCTCTCTTGAGCCTCTGCATCATTCTCTTGAGCCTCTGCACCCCTCTCTTGAGCTCCTGCATCCCTCTCATGAGCCTCTGCATACTTCTCTTGAACTCCTGCATCCCTCTCATGAGCCTCTGCATCCCTCTATTCAGCCTTTGCATCACTTCTTAAGCCTCTGCATCACTCTCTTGGGACCCTGCATCCCTCTCTTGATCCTCTCCATCACTTTCTTCATCCTCTGCATCCCTCTCTTGAGCATCTGCATCACTCTCTTGGGCCCCTGCATCGCTCTTTTAGCCTCTCCATCACTTTCTTGAGCCTCTGCATCACCCTCTTAAGCCTCTGCATCCCTCTTTTGAGCCTCTGCATCACTTTCCTAAACCTCTGCATCCCTCTCATGAGCCTCTGCATCCCTCTCCTGAGCCTTTGCATCACTCTCTTATGCCTCTGCATCCCTCTATTGAGCCTCTGCATCCCTCTCTTTAGCCCCTGCATCCCTCTCTTGAGCCTCTGAATCCCTCTCTTAAGCCTCTGCATCACTCTCTTCAGCCTCTGCATCACTCTCTTCAGCCTCTGCATCACTCTCTTGAGCTTCTGCATCACTCGCTTGAGCCTCTACATACCCCCCCCCCCTCTTGAGCCTCTGCATCACTCTCTTCAGCCTCTGCATCACTCTCTTGAGCTTCTGCATCACTCTCTTGAGCCTCCACATCCCTCTCATGAGCCTCTGCCTCAGTCTCGTAAGCCTCTGCATCACTCTCTTGAGTCTCTGCATCACTCTCCTGAGCCTCTGTATCCGTGTCTTGAGCCTCTGCAACACTCTCTTCAGCCTCGGCATCACTCTCGTAAACCTCTGAATCACTCTCTTGAGCCTCTCCATCAATCTCTTTAGCCCCTGCATCCCTCTATTGAGCCTCTGCATCCCTCTCTTGAGCCCCTGCATCCCTCTCTTGAGCCTCTGCATCCCTCTCTTAAACCTCTGCATAACTCTCTTGAGCTTCTGCATCACTCTCTTCATTCTCTGCATCCCTCTCTTGAGCATCTGCATCACTCACTTGGCCCCCTGCATCCCTCTCTTTAGCCTCTCCATCACTCTCTTGAGCCTCTGCATGACCCTCTTAAGCCTCTGCATCCCTATTTTGAGCCTCTGCATCACTTTCTAAAGCCTCTACATCACTTTCTTGAGCCTCTGCATCACTCTCTTGAACTCCTGCATCCCTCTCATGAGCCTCTGCATCCCTCTCCTGACCCTTTGCATCACTCTCGTAAGCCTCTGCATCCCTCTCTTGAGCCTCTGCTTCACTCTCGTAAGCCTCTGCATCACTCTACTGAGCCTCTGCATAACACTCTTGAGTCTCTGCATCACTCTCTTGAGCCTCTGCATCCCTCTCTTGAGCCTCTGCAACACTCTCTTGAGCCTCTGCATCACTCTCGTAAGCCTCTGCATCACTCTCTTGAGCCTCTGCATAACTCTCTTGATTCTCTGCATCACTCGCTTGAGGCTCTGCATCTCTCTCTTGAGCCTCTGCAACACTCTCTTCAGCCTCTGCATCACTTTCTTAAGCCTCTGCATCCCTCTCTTGAACTCCTGCATCCCTCTCATGGGCCTCTGCATCGCTCTCCTGAGCCTTTGCATCACTCTCTTAAGCCTCTGCATCCCTCTCTTGAGCCTCGGCATCACTCTCGTAAGCCTCTGCATCACTCAAATGAGCCTCTGCATAACTCTCTTGAGTCTCTGCATCACTCTCTTGAGCCTCTGCATCCCTCTCTTAAACCTCTGCATCACTCTCTTGAGCCTCTACATCCCTCTCTTGAGCCTCTGCATCACTCTCGTAAGCCTCTGCATCACTCTCTTGAGCCTCTGCATAACTCTCTTGAGTCTCTGCATCACTCTCTTGAGCCTCTGCATCCGTCTTTTGAGCCTCTGCAACACTCTCTTCAGCCTCTGCATCACTCTCTTAAGCCTCTGCATCCATCTCTTGAGCCTCTGAATCCCTCTCTTGAGCCTCTGCACCACTCTCTCGAGCCTCTGCATCACTCTCGTCATCCTCTGCATCCCTCTCTTGAGCATCTGCATCACTCAATTGGCCCCATGCATCCCTCTCTTTAGCCTCTCCATCACTCTCTTGAGCCTCTGCATGACCCTCTTAAGCCTCTGCATCCCTATTTTGAGCCTCTGCATCACTTTCTTAAGCCTCTACATCACTTTCTTGAGCCTCTGCATCACTCTCTTGAACTCCTGCATCCCTCTCATGAGCCTCTGCATCCCTCGCCTGACCCTTTGCATCACTCTCGTAAGCCTCTGCATCCCTCTCTTGAGCCTCTGCATCACTCTCGTAAGCCTCTGCATCACTCTACTGAGCCTCTGCATAACACTCTTGAGTCTCTGCATCACTCTCTTGAGCCTCTTTATCCCTCTCTTGATTCTCTGCAACACTCTCTTGAGCCTCTGCATCACTCTCGTAAGCCTCTGCATCACTCTCTTGAGCCTCTGCATAACTCTCTTGATTCTCTGCATTACTCGCTTGAGGCTCTGCATCTCTCTCTTGAGCCTCTGCAACACTCTCTTCAGCCTCCGCATCACTTTCTTAAGCCTCTGCATCACTCACTTGAACTCCTGCATCCCTCTCATGAGCCTCTGCATCGCTCTCCTGAGCCTTTGTATCACTCTCTTAAGCCTCTGCATCACTCTCTTGAGCCTCTGCATCACTCTCGTAAGCCTCTGCATAACTCTCTTGAGTCTCTGCATCACTCTCTTGAGCCTCTGTATCCCTCTCTTGAGCCTCTGCAACACTCTCTTCAGCCTCTGCATCACTCTCGTAAGCCTCTGCATCAGTCTCTTGAGCCTCAGCACAACTCTTTTTAGCCTCTGCATCACTCTCTTGAGCCTCTGCATCTCTCTCTTGAGCCTCTGCAACACTCTCTTCAGCCTCTGCATCACTCTCTTCAGCCTCTGCATCCCTCTCTTAAGCCTCTACATCATTCTCTTGAGCCTCTGCATTACTCTTTTGAGCTTCTGCATCACTCTCTTAAGCCACTGCATCTCTCTCTTCACCCTCTGCATCACTCTCTTTAGCCTCTGCATCCCTCTCTGGAGCCTCAGCATCCCTCTCTTAAGCCTCTGCATCACTCTCTTGAGCCTCTGCATCCCTCTCTTGAACTCCTGCGTCCCTCTCATGAGCCTCTGCATCCCTCTCTTGAACTCCTGCATCCCTCTCATGAGCCTCTGCATCACTCTATTCAGTCTTTGCATCACTCTCCTAAGCCTCTGCATCACTCTCTTGGGCCCCTGCATCCCTCTCTTGAGCCTCTCCATCACTCTCTTCATCCTCTGCATCCCTCTCTTGAGCATCTGCATCACTCTCCTGGGCCCCTGCATCCCTCTCCTAGCCTCTCCATCACTTTCTTGAGCCTCTGCATCAACCTCTTAAGCCTCTGCATCACTATTTTGAGAGTCTGCATCACTTTCTTAAGCCTCTGCATCCCTTTCTTGAGCCTCTGCATCCCTCTCATGAACTCTTGCATCCCTCTCATGAGCCTCTGCATCCCTCTCCTGAGCCTTTGCATCCCTCTCTTGAGCCTCTGCATCCCTCTCTTGAGCCTCTGCATCCCTCTCTTAAGCCTCTGCATCACTCTTTTCAGCCTCTGCATAACTCTCCTTAGCTTCTGAATCACTCTCTTCAGCCTCTACATCCCTCTCTTCAGCCTCTGCATCACTCTCGTAAGGCTCTGCATCATTCTCTTGAGTCTCTGCATAACTCTCTTGAGTCTTTGCATCACTCTCTTGAGCCTCTGCATCCCTCTCTTGAGCCTCTGCATCACTTCTTAAGCCTCTGCATCACTCTCTTGGGCCCCTGCATCGCTCTCTTAGCCTCTCCATCAATTTCTTGAGCCTCTGCATCACCCTCTTAAGCCTCTGCATCCCTGTTTTGAGCCTCTGCATCACTTTCCTAAGCCTCTGCATCCCTTTCTTGAGCCTCTGCATCCCTCTCTTGAACTCCTGCATCCCTCTCATGAGCCTCTGCATCCCTCTCTTCAGCCCCTGCATCCCTCTCCTGAGCCTCTGAATCCCTCTCTTAAGCCTCTGCATCACTCTCTTGAGCCTCTGTATCCGTCTCTTGAGCCTCTGCAACACTCTCTTCAGCCTCAGCATCACTCTCGTAAACCTCTGAATCTCTCTCTTGAGCCTCTCCATCAATCTCTTTAGCCCCTGCATCCCTCTATTGAGCCTCTGCATCCCTCTCTTGAGCCCCTGCATCCCTCTCTTGAGCCTCTGCATCCCTCTCTTAAACCTCTGCATCACTCTCTTGAGCTTCTGCATCACTCTCTTCATCCTCTGCATCCCTCTCTTGAGCATCTGCATCACTCACTTGGCCCCTGCATCCCTCTCTTTAGCCTCTCCATCACTCTCTTGAGCCTCTGCATGACCCTCTTCAGCCTCTGCATCCCTATTTTGAGCCTCTGCATCACTTTCTTAAGCCTCTACATCACTTTCTTGAGCCTCTGCATCACTCTCTTGAACTCCTGCATCCCTCTCATGAGCCTCTGCATCCCTCTCCTGACCCTTTGCATCACTCTCGTAAGCCTCTGCATCCCTCTCTTGAGCGTCTGCTTCACTCTCGTAAGCCTCTGCATCACTCTACTGAGCCTCTGCATAACACTCTTCAGTCTCTGCATCACTCTCTTGAGCTTCTGCATCCCTCTCTTGAGCCTCTGCAACACTCTCTTGAGCCTCTGCATCACTCTCGTAAGCCTCTGCATCACTCTCTTGAGCCTCTGCATAACTCTCTTGATTCTCTGCATCACTCGCTTGAGGCTCTGCATCTCTCTCTCTTGAGCCTCTGCAACACTCTCTTCAGCCTCTGCATCACTTTCTTAAGGCTCTGCATCCCTCTCTTGAACTCCTGCATCCCTCTCATGGGCCTCTGCATCGCTCTCCTGAGCCTTTGCATCACTCTCTTAAGCCTCTGCATCCCTCTCTTGAGCCTCTGCATCACTCTCGTAAGCCTCTGCATCACTCTAATGAGCCTCTGCATAACTCTCTTGAGTCTCTGCATCACTCTCTTGAGCCTCTGCATCCCTCTCTTAAACCTCTGCATCACTCTCTTGAGCTTCTGCATCCATCTCTTGAGCCTCTGAATCCCTCTCTCGAGCCTCTGCACCACTCTCTCGAGCCTCTGCATCACTCTCTTCATCCTCTGCATCCCTCTCTTGAGCATCTGCATCACTCACTTGTCCCCCTGCATCCCTCTCTTTAGCCTCTCCATCACTCTCTTGAGCCTCTGCATGACCCTCTTAAGCCTCTGCATCCCTATTTTGAGCCTCTGCATCACTTTCTTAAGCCTCTATATCACATTCTTGAGCCTCTGCATCACTCTCTTGAGGCTCTGCATCACTCTCTTAAGCCTGTGCATCCCTCCCTTGATCCTCTGCATTACTCTCTTGAGCCTCTGCATCACTCTCGTAAGCCTCTGCATCACTCAAATGAGCCTCTGCATAACTCTCTTGAGTCTCTGCAACACTCTCTTGAGCCTCTGCATCACTCTCTTAAACCTCTGCATCACTCTCTTGAGCCTCTACATCCCTCTCTTGAGCCTCTGCATCACTCTCGTAAGCCTCTGCATCACACTCTTGAGCCTCTGCATAACTCTCTTGAGTCTCTGCATCACTCTCTTGTGCCTCTGCATCCGTCTTTTGAGCCTCTGCAACACTCTCTTCAGCCTCTGCATCACTCTCGTAAGCCTCTGCATCCATCTCTTGAGCCTCTGCACCACTCTCTCGAGCCTCTGCATCACTCTCTTCATCCTCTGCATCCCTCTCTTGAGCATCTGCATCACTCACTTGGCCCCCTGCATCCCTCTCTTTAGCCTCTTCATCACTCTCTTGGGCCTCTGCATGACCCTCTTAAGCCTCTGCATCCCTATTTTGAGCCTCTGCATCACTTTCTTAAGCCTCTACATCACTTTCTTGAGCCTCTGCATCACTCTCTTGAACTCCTGCATCCCTCTCATGAGCCTCTGCATCCCTCGCCTGACCCTTTGCATCACTCTCGTAAGCCTCTGCATCCCTCTCTTGAGCCTCTGCATCACTCTCGTAAGCCTCTGCATCACTCTACTGAGCCTCTGCATAACACTCTTGAGTCTCTGCATCACTCTCTTGAGCCTCTTTATCCCTCTCTTGATTCTCTGCAACACTCTCTTGAGCCTCTGCATCACTCTCGTAAGCCTCTGTATCACTCTCTTGAGCCTCTGCATAACTCTCTTGATTCTCTGCATCACTCGCTTGAGGCTCTGCATCTCTCTCTTGAGCCTCTGCAACACTCTCTTCATCCTCTGCATCACTTTCTTAAGCCTCTGCATCACTCTCTTGAACTCCTGCATCCCTCTCATGAGCCTCTGCATCGCTCTCCTGAGCCTTTGCATCACTCTCTTAAGCCTCTGCATCACTCTCTTGAGCCTCTGCATCACTCTCGTAAGCCTCTGCATAACTCTCTTGAGTCTCTGCATCACTCTCTTGAGCCTCTGTATCCCTCTCTTGAGCCTCTGCAACACTCTCTTCAGCCTCTGCATCACTCTCGTAAGCCTCTGCATCAGTCTCTTGAGCCTCAGCACAACTCTTTTTAGCCTCTGCATCACTCTCTTGAGCCTCTGCATCTCTCTCTTGAGCCTCTGCAACACTCTCTTCAGCCTCTGCATCACTCTCTTAAACCTCTGCATCACTCTCTTCGGCCTCTGCATCACTCTCTTAAGCCTCTCCTTACCTCTCTTGATCCTCTGCATCACTCTCTTGAGCCTCTGCATCACTCTCATGATCCTCTGCATCACTCGCTTGAGCCTCTGCATCCCTCTCTTAAGCCTCTACATCATTCTCTTGAGCCTCTGCATTACTCTTTTGAGCTTCTGCATCACTCTCTTAAGCCACTGCATCTCTCTCTTCACCCTCTACATCACTCGCTTTAGCCTCTGCATCCCTCTCTGGAGCCTCGGCATCCCTCTCCTAGCCTCTCCATCACTTTCTTGAGCCTCTGCATCAACCTCTTAAGCCTCTGCATCACTATTTTGAGAGTCTGCATCACTTTCTTAAGCCTCTGCATCCCTTTCTTGAGCCTCTGCATCCCTCTCATGAACTCTTGCATCCCTCTCATGAGCCTCTGCATCCCTTTCCTGAGCCTTTGCATCCCTCTCTTGAGCCTCTGCATCCCTCTCTTGAGCCTCTGCATCCCTCTCTTAAGCCTCTGCATCACTCTCTTTAGCCTCTGCATCACTCTCCTTAGCTTCTGAATCACTCTCTTCAGCCTCTACATCCCTCTCTTGAGCCTCTGCATCACTACTCTCGTAAGGCTCTGCATCATTCTCTTGAGTCTCTGCATAACTCTCTTGAGTCTTTGCATCACTCTCTTGAGCCTCTGCATCCCTCTCTTGAGCCTCTGCAACACTCTCTTCTGCCTCTGCATCACTCTCTTAAGCCTCTGCATCCCTCTCCTGAACGCCTGCATCCCTCTCATGAGCCTCTGCATCCCTCTCCTGAGCCTTTGCATAACTCTCTTAAGCCTCTGCATCCCTTTCTTCAGCCTCTGCATCACTCTCGTAAGCCTCTGCATCACTCTAATGAGCCTCTGCATAACTCTCTTGAGTCTCTGCATCACTCTCTTCAGCCTCTGTATCCCTCTCTTGAGCCTCTGCAACACTCTCTTCAGCCTCTGCAACACTCTCTTCAGCCTCTGCATCACTCTTGTATACCTCTGAATCACTCTCTTGAGCCTCTCCATCAATCTCTTGAGCCCCTGCATCCCTCTATTGAGCTTGTGCATCACTCTCTTGAGCATCGGCATCCCTCTCATAAGCCTCTGCATCCCTCTCATAAGCCTCTGCATCACTCTCTTGAGCCTCTGCATCACTCTCTTAAGCCTCTGCATACCTCTCTTGAGCCTCTGCATCACTCTCTTGAGCCTCTGCTTCACTCTCTTGAGCCTCTGCATCACTCTCATGACCCTCTGCATCACTCGCTTGAGCCTCTGCATCCCTCTCTTAAGCCTCTGCATCACTCTCTTGAGCCACTGCATCACTTTCTTGAGCCTCTGCATCACTCTCTTGAGCCTCTGCATCACTCTCTTGAGCCTCTTCATCAATCTCTTGAGCCTCTGCAGCCCTCTCCTAAGCCTCTGCAACACTCTCTTAAGCCTCTGCATCACTCTCTTCAGCCTCTGCATCACTCTCTTAAGCCTCTGCAACACTCTCTTCAGCCTCTGCATCACTCTCTTAAGCCTCTGCAACACTCTCTTCAGCCTCTGCATCACTCGCTTAAGCCTCTGCAGCCCGCAATTGATTATCTGCATCACTCTCGTAAGCCTCTGCATCAGTCTCTTGAGCCTCTGCACAACACTTTTTAGCCTCTGCATCACTCTCTTGAGCCTCTGCATCTCTCTCCTGAGCCTCTGCAACACTCTCTTCAGCCTCTGCATCACTCTCTTAACCCTCTTCATCACTCTCTTCGGCCTCTGCATCATTCTCTTAAGCCTCTGCTTACCTCTCTTGATCCTCGGCATCACTCTCTTGAGCCTCTGCATCACTCTCATGATATTCTGCATCACTCTCTTGAGACTCTGCATCACTCTTGAGCCTCTACATCACACTCTGAGCCTCTGCATCACTCTCTTGAGCCTCTGCATCACTCTCTTAAGCCTCTGCATCCCTCCCTTGATCCTCTGCATCACTCTCTTGAGCCTCTGCATCATTCTCTTGAGCCTCTGCATCCCTCTCTTAAGCCTCTACATCATTCTCATGAGCCTCTGCATTAATCTAAATAATACGAAACCTCGCTTTATGATTTGAATTTAAAATCCTCAAATATTGTAATATAGTGACTTTTTTCACGTTATTTTATGTTTTTATTGCATATATCGACGTTTCAGCCAGATTAGAACGTTTTACGTGTACATCTTCCATCGGTAATATAAACTGAAAATCAGAAACATTTTAGTTAATTTTAATGAAAACACATTGATTTTTATCATTTGTATTAGAAGCAACATCTTTATACGTCTTTTCTAGGGTCTAAAAAATGCGAAACGTCGCTTTATGATTCGAAGTTAAAATCCTCAAATTTGGTATACCAATGACTTTTTTCACGTTTTTTATGTAGTTTGATATTACGTAAATATATCATTTTTACCAATATTTCGATACTATTTTATGTAGTATCACGATATGTGATTTGGCCTTCAAGTCTCAGATTTTCGCATAATATTGCATTTTAAGCAAGTTTTCTTGCATTTTGTTTTGTACTAAAAATCATCGAATTCAGCAATGTTTTGACGTTTATCATCCCTTTTCTTTATGTGATATAAACAAAATATCATCGAATTAGGCAATATTTTGCCGTTTTTCCACGTTTTTGTGAATTTTCAGTTTATTGTTATTATTTCATTAAATATTCGAGAAAAATTATGCAAACACATAATTGATCAGATAATAACCTTAAAATACTTCATTTTCAATCATCTATTTGTTTCTCGTTAAAATACTGAGTAAGATATTGAAAAGGGAAGAAGTTCTGATTTTATTGCATATATCGACGTTTCAGCCGGATTAGAACGGTTTTACTGTACATCTTCCATCGGTAATATAAACCGAAAATCAGGAACATTTTAGTTAATTTTAATGAAAACACATTGATTTTTATCATTTGTATTGGAAGCAACATCTTTATACATCTTTTCTAGGGTCTAAAAAATACGAAACGTCGCACTATGATTCGAAGTTAAAATCCTCAAATTTGGTATAATAATGAATTTTTTCACGTATTTCATGTAGTTTGATATTACGTAAATAATAGTACATTTTAAACAATATTTCGATACTATTTCATGTAGTATCACGATATGTGATTTGGCCTTCATATATCAGATTTTCGCATAATATTGCATTTTAAGCAAGTTTTCTTGCATTTTGTTTCGTACTAAAAATTATCGAATTCAGCAATATTTTGACGTTTATCATCTCCTTTTCCTTTATGTGATATGAACAAAATATCATCGAATTAGGCAATATTTTGCTGTTTTTCTACGTTTTTTGTAAATTTTCAGTTTATTGCTATTAATTCATTAAATATACGATAAAAATGATGCAAACACAAATTGATTAGAAATTAACCTTAAACACTTCATTTCAATAAACTATTTGTTTCTCGTTAAAATACTGAGTAAGATATTGGAAAGGGGAGAAGTTCTGTTTTTATTGCATATATCGACGTTTCAGCCGGATTAGAGCGGTTTTACGTGTACATCTTCCATCGGTAATATAAACGGAAAATCAGGAACATTTTAGTTAATTCTAATGAAAACACATTGATTTTTATCATTTGTATTTGAAACAACATTGTCATATATCTTTTCTTGGATCTAAATAAAACGAAACCTCGCTCTATGATTTGAAGTTAAAATCCTTAAATATGGTAATATAGTGACTTTTTTCACGTTATTCATGTAGTGTGATTTTACGTATATATTCGTTTTTACCAATATTTCGATACTACTTCATGTTTTCTAACGATATGTGATTTGGCCTTCAACTCTCAAAATTTCGCAAATTTTTTTTGTACTAAAAATCATCGTATTTAGCAATATTTTGACCTTTATCATCCCCTTTTCCTCTATGTGATTTAAACAAAATATCATCAAATTAGGCAATATTTTGCCGTTTTTCCACGTTTTTGTGAATTTTCAGTTTATTGTTATTATTTCATTAAATATACGAGAAAAATTATGCAAACACATAATTGATCAGAAATAACCTTAAATACTTCATTTTCATCATCTATTTGTTTCTCGTTAAAATACTGAGTAAGATATTGAAAAGGGGAGAAGTTCTGTTTTTATTGCATATATCGACGTTTCAGCCGGATTAGAACGGTTTTACGTGTACATCTTCCATCGGTAATATAAACCAAAAATCAGGAAAATTTTAGTTAATTTTAATGAAAACACATTGATTTTTATCATTTGTATTGGAAGCAACATCTTTATACGTGTTTTCTAGGGTCTAAAAAATACGAAACGTCGCTCTATGATTCGAAGTTAAAATCCTCAAATTTGGTATAATAATGACTTTTTTCACGTTTTTCATGTAGTTTGATATTACGTAAATATATTCATTTTTAACAATATTTCGATACTATTTTATGTAGTATCACGATATGTGATTTGCCCTTCAAATCTCAGATTTTGTTGTTGGGTGGTGTGGTGTTGAGAGGGGGTGTTTGTGGTGTGGTGTTGAGAGGGGGTGTTGGGTAGGGTGGTGTTGAGAGGGGTGGTGGTGTTGAGAGGGAGGTGTTGGGAGGTGTGTTGTTGAGTGGTGTGGTGTTGAGACGGGGTGTTGGGTTGTGTGGTGTTGTTTAGGGTGGTGTTGAGAGGGGTTGTTGTTTAGGGTGGTGTTGAGAGGGGGTGTTGGATGTGGTGGTGTTGAGAGGGGTGTAGGGTGGTGTGGTGTTCAGACGGGGTGTTGGGTGGGGTGCTGTTGAGAGGTGGTGTGGGGAGGAGGTGTTGGGTGGTGTGGTGTTGAGAGGTGTGTGTGTGGGTGTTGTGGTGTTGAGAGGGGGTGTTAGATGGTGTGCTGTTGAGAGGGGGTTTTGGGTGGGGTGGTGTTGAGAGTGGGTGTTCGATGGTGTTGTATTGAGAGGTGGTGTTGGGTGGGGTGGTGTTGAGAGGGGTGTTAGATGGTGTGGTGTTGAGAGGGGGTATTGGGTGGTGTGGTGTTGAGAAGGGGTGTTGGGTGGTGTGGTGTTGAGAGGGAGGCGTTGAGTGGTGTAGTGTTGAGAAGGGGTGTTGGATGGTATTGGGTTGAGAGGGGGTGTTGGGTTGGGTAGTGTTGAGAGGGGGTGTTGGATGGTGTGGTGTTGAGAGGGGGTGTTGGGTGGGGAGGATTTGAGAGGGGGTGTAGGGTGGGGTGGTGTTGAGAAGGGAGTGTTGGGTGGTGTGGTGTTGAGAAGGAGGTGTTGGGTGCTGTGGTGTTGAGAGGAAGGTGTTGGGTGGTGTGGTGTTGAGAGGGAGGTGTTTGGTGGTGCGGTGTTGAGAGGGGGTGTTGGTGGTGTGTTGTTGGGTGGGGTGGTGTTGAGAGGGGGTGGTGTTGAGAGGGAGGTGTGTTGTTGGTTGGTGTTGTGTTGAGATGGGGTGTTGGGTTGTGTGGTGTTGATAGGGGGTGTTGTTTAGGGTGGTGTTGAGAAAGGGTGTTGGATGGGGTTGTGGTGAGAGGGGGTGTTGGGTTGTGTGGTGCTGAGGGGGAAGTGTTGGGTGGTGTGGTGTTGAGAGGGAGGTGTTTGGTGGTGTGGTGTTAAGAGGGGGTGTTAGGTGGTGTGGTGTTCAGAGGGGATGTTGGGTGAGATGCTGTTGAGAGTGGGTGGTGTGGAGAAGGGGTGTTGGGTGGTGTTGTGTTGAGAGTGGGTGTTGGGTAGTGTGGTGTTGAGAGGGGGGTGTTGGGTGGTGTGGTGTTGAGAGGGAGGTGTTGGGTGGCGTGGTTTTGAGAGGGGGTGTTGGTTGGTGTGGTGTTCAAACGGGGTGTTGAGTGGGGTGCTGTTGAGAGGAGGTGGTATTGAGAGGGGGTGTTGGATGGTGTGGTGAGGAGAGGGGGTGTTGGATGGTGTGGTGTTGAGAGGGGGTGTTGGATGGTGTGGTGTTGAGAGGGGGTGTTGGTTGGGGTGGTGTTGAAAGGGGGTGTTCGATGGTGTTGTGTTGAGAGGGGGTGTTGGTTGGGGTGGGTGTTGAGAGGGGGTGTTGGGTGGTGTGGTGTTGAAAATGGGTGTTGGGTGGTGTGGTGTTGAGAGGGAGGCGTTGAGTGGTGTAGTGTTGAGAGGGGGTGTTGGATGGTGTTGTGTTGAGAGGGGGTGTTGGGTGGGGTGCTGTTGAGAAGGGAGTGTTGGGTGGTGTTGTGTTGGGTGGTGTGGTGTTGGGTGGTGTGGTGTTAGGTGGTGTGGTGTTGAGAGGGAGGTGTTGGGTGGTGTGGTTTTGAGTGGGGGTGTTGGGTGGTGTGGTGTTGAGAGGGGGTGTTGGGTAGGGTGCTGTTGAGAGGGGGTGGTGTGGAGAGGGGTGTTGGGTGGTGTGGTGTTGAGATTGGGTGCTGGGTGGTGTGGTGTTGAGAGGGGGTGTTTGGTCGGGTGGTGTTGAGGGGGGTGTTCGATGGTGTTGTGTTGAGAGGGGGGTGTTCGACGGTGTAGTGTTGAAAGGGGGTGTTGGATGGCGTGGTGTTGAGAGGGGGTGTTGGGTGGTATGGTGTTGAGAGGGAGGTGTTGGGTAGTGTGGTGTTGAGAGAGCGTGTTGGGTGGTGTCGTGTTGAGAGGGAGGTGTTGGGTGGTGTGGTGTTGCGAGGGGGGTGTTGGTGGTGTGGTGTTGAGAAGGGGTGTTAGATGGTGTGGTGCTGAGAGGGGGTGTTGGGTGATATGGTGTTGTGAGGGAGGTGTTGGGTGGTGTGGTGTTGAGAGGGGTGTTGGATGGTATGGTGTTGAGAGGGGGTGTTGGGTGGTGTGGTGTTGAGAGGGGGTGTTGGGTGGTGTGGTGTTGAGAGGGAGGTGTTGGGTGGTGTGGTGTGGAGAGGGTGGTGTTGGTGGTGGTTGGTGTTGAGAGGGGGTGTTGGGTGGTGTTGAGAGGGAGGTGGTGGGTGTGTTGTTGAGGGGGGGTGTTGGGTGGCATGGTGTTGAGAGGGAGGTGTTGGGTAGTGTGGTGTTGAGAGGGGGTGTTGGGTGGTGTGGTGTTGAGAGGGAAGTGTTGGGTGGTGTGGTGTTGAGAGGGGGGTGTTTGGTGATGTGTTGTTGAGTGGGAGGTGTTGAATGGTGGTGTTGAGAGGGGGTGTTGGGTGGTGTGTTATTGAGAGGGGGTGTTGGGTGGAGTGGTGTTGAGAGGGGGTGTTGGGTGGTATAGTGTTGAGATTGGGTGTTTGTGGTGTGGTGTTGAGAGGGGGTGTTGGGTAGGGTGGTGTTGAGAGGGGGTGGTGTTGAGAGGGAGGTGTTGGGAGGTGTGTTGTTGAGTGGTGTGGTGTTGAGACGGGGTGTTGGGTTGTGTGGTGTTGTTTAGGGTGGTGTTGAGAGGGGTTGTTGTTTAGGGTGGTGGAGAGGGGGTGTTGGATGGGGTGGTGTTGAGAGGGGGTGTTGGGTGGTGTGGTGTTCAGACGGGGTGTTGGGTGGGGTGCTGTTGAGAGGTGGTGTGGGGAGGAGGTGAGGGTGTTGCCTCTTGAGGGTGTAGCAGCTTGAGGGTGTAGCCGGTAGAGGGTGTAGCCGCTTGGAGGGTGTAGTAAGTTGATTGTGTAGCCGGGTGAGGGTGTAGCAGGGTGAGAGAGTAGCCGCTTGACGGTGTAGCCGCTTGAGGGTGTAGCAAGTTGACTGTGTAGCTGGGTGAGAGTGTAGCCTGGTGAGGGTGTAGCAGATTGAGGGTGTAGCCGGTTGTGGGCGTAACAAATTGAGGGTGTAGCCGGTTAAAGGTGTAGCAGGGTGAGAGAGTAGCCAGGTGAGGGTGTAGCAGGGTGAGAGTGTAGCCGGGTGAGGGTATAGAAGGTGAGAGTGTAGCCGGGTGAGGGTGTAACAGGGTGAGGGTGTAGCCGCTTGAGGGTGTAGCAAGTTGATTGTGTAGCCGGGTGAGAGTGTATCCGGGTGAGGGTGTAGCAGATTGAGGGTGTAGCCGGTTGTGGGCGTAACAAATTGAGGGTGTAGCCGGTTAAAGGTGTAGCAGGGTGAGAGAGTAGCCGGGTGAGGGTGTAGAAGGTGAGGGTGTAGCAGGGTGAGCGTGTAATGGTGAGAGTGTAGCCGGGTGAGAGTGGTTATCTTGAGGATGTCTTGAGATGATTTCGGGGCTTTTTAATGTCCCCGCGGCCCGGTCCTCGACCAGGCCTCCTTCCCCAGGAAGTAGCCTGTGACAGCTGACTAACACCCAGGTACGTATTTCACTGCTAGGTAACAGGGGCATAGGGTGAAAGAAACTCTGCCCATTGTTTCTCGCTGGCGCCAGAGATCGAACTCAGGACCACAGGATCCCAACTCCAGCATGCTGTCCTCTCGGCCGACCGGCTCCCCTGTAGTAGTGTAGCAGGGTGAGAGTGTAACCGGGTGAGGATGTAGAGGGTGAGAGTGTAGCCGGGTGAGGGTGTAACAGGGTGAGGGTGTAGAGGGTGCGAGGGTTGCCGGGTGAGGGTGTACAGGGTGAGGGTGTAGCAGGGTGAGAGCGTAGCCGGGTGAGGATGTAGAGGGTGAAAGTGTAGCCGGGAGAGGGTGTAACAGGGTGAGGGTGTAGAGGGTGCGAGGGTAGCCGGGTGAGGGTGTACAGGGTGAGGGTGTAGCAGGGTGAGAGTGTAGCCGGGTGAGGATGTAGAGGGTGAGAGTGTAGCCGGGTGAGGGTGTAGCGGGTGTGTGTAGACAAGTAGAGCATTTAAAAGACTTGGGTGAACTCTCACAGGATGCGGTCAAACCGTCAGAGTTTCATCCAATGTGCAATATTTTAGTTTATTAATATATCTTAATATATGTACATTTGTTCCAACATATATTACAAGACTGCAAGGAAAATACTTATTACACAGTTTAAAATTATTATTGCTATAAATTACTTATGTTGGGATTTAAGTTAAAATAAATATTTACAAAAAAATGGCAGCTGAGCAAAATGGAGAAGTTACCGGCAGGTCAAACTGTTCCCCCCTCAGCTGTCTCCAGCCCTGGCAGGACACTAACACACCCTCCTCTGGTTGGTAAGAACTGAAAACCCACCACACACCACACCACTACAACCCACTACCAACACCACCCTCTCAACACCACACCACCCAACACCCCTCTCAACACCACTCCACCCAACACCCCCTCTCAACAACACACCACCCAACACCCCCTCTCAACACACCATTCAACACCTCCCACTCAACAACACATCACCAAACACCCCCCTCTCAACACCACACCACCAACACTTCCCTCTCAACACCACACCACCCAACCCCCTCTCAACACCACACTACCCAACACCTCCCTCTCAACACCATGCCACCCAACACCCCCCTCAACAACACACCACCCACCACCTCCCTCTCAACACCACCCAACACCCCCTCTCAACACCAACCACCACCAACACCACCCTCTCCACACCACACCACCCAACACCTCCCTCTCAACACACACCACCCAACACCCCCCTCTCAACACCACACTACCCAACACCTACTCTCAACCCACCCAACCACAATCCACACTACCCAACACCTACTCTCAACACAACACCACCCAACACCCCCTCTCCACACCACCCACTCTCAACAGCATCTCACCCAACATCCCCTCTGAACACCACACCACCCACACCCCCTCTTAACACCACACCACCAAACACCTCCCTTCAACACCACACCACCCAACACTTCCCCCTCAGCACCACACAACCCAACACCCCCTCTCACCACCACCCCATCCAACACCCTTTCTCAACACCACCCTAAACAACACCCCCTATCAACACCACACAACCCAACACCCCGTCTCAACACAACACCAACCAACAACACACCTCCCTCTCAACACCATCCCCTCTCAACACCACCCCACCCAACACCCCCATTCAACACCACACCACCAACACCCCCTCTCAACACCGCACCACCAAACACCTCCCTCTCAACACCACACCACCCAACACCTTCCTCTCAACACCACAGCACCCAACACCTCCTTCTCAACACCACACCACCCAACACTCCCTTCTCAACACCACCCCTCCCTACACCCCCTCTCAAATCCTCCCCACCCAACACCCCCTCTCAACACCACACCATCCAACACCCCCTCTCAACACCACCCAACCAACACCCCCTCTCAACCCAATACCATCCAACACCCCTTCTCAACACTACACTCAACGCCTCCCTCTCAACACCACACCACCCAACACCCCTTCTCAACACCACACCACCCAATACCCCTCTCAACACCACACCATCTAACACCCCCTCTCAACACCACCCCACCCAACACCACCTCTCAATACAACACCATCGAACACCCCTTCTCAACACCCTAAACAACAACCCCTCTCAACACCACCCTAAACAACACCACACAACCCAACACCCCGTCTCAACACCACACCACTCAACAACACACCTCCCAACACCTCCCTCTCAACACCACCCCCTCTCAACACCACCCTACCCAACACCCCCTCTCAACACCACACCACAAACACCCCCTCTCAACACCACACCACCCAACAACAAAAATCTGAGATTTGAAGGCCAAATCACATATCGTGATACTACATAAAATAGTATCGAAATATTGTTAAAAATGAATATATTTACGTAATATCAAACTACATGAAAAACGTGAAAAAATTCATTATTATACCAAATTTGAGGATTTTAACTTCGAATCATAGAGCGACGTTTCGTATTTTTTAGACCCTAGAAAACACGTATAAAGATGTTGCTTCCAATACAAATGATAAAAATCAATGTGTTTTCATTAAAATTAACTAAAATTTCCTGATTTTCGGTTTATATTACCGATGGAAGATGTACACGTAAAACCGTTCTAATCCGGCTGAAACGTCGATATATGCAATAAAATCAGAACTTCTTCCCTTTTCAATATCTTACTCAGTATTTTAACGAGAAACATAGATGATTGAAAATGAAGTATTTAAGGTTATTATCTGATCAATTATGTGTTTGCATCATTTTTCTCGTATATTTAATGAAATAATAACAATAAACTGAAAATTCACAAAAACGTGGAAAAACGGCAATATTGCCTAATTCAGTGATATTTTGTTTATATCACATAAAGGAAAAGGGGATGATAAACGTCAAAATATTGCTGAATTCGATGATTTTTAGTACGAAACAAAATGCAAGAAAACTTGCTTAAAATGCAATATTATGCGAAAATCTGAGACTTGAAGGCCAAATCACATATCGTGATACTACATAAAATAGTATCGAAATATTGGTAAAAAATAATATATTTACGTAATATCAAACTACATAAAAAACGTGAAAAAAGTCATTATTATACCAAATTTGAGGATTTTAACTTCGAATCATAGAGCGACGTTTCGTATTTTTTAGACCCTAGAAAACACGTATAAAGATGTTGCTTCCAATACAAATGATAAAAATCAATGTGTTTTCATTAAAATTAACTAAAATTTTCCTGATTTTTGGTTTATATTACCGATGGAAGATGTACACGTAAAACCGTTCTAATCCGGCTGAAACGTCGATATATGCAATAAAAACAGAACTTCTCCCCTTTTCAATATCTTACTCAGTATTTTAACGAGAAACAAATAGATGATTGAAAATGGAGTATTTAAGGTTATTTTCTGATCAATTATGTGTTTGCATAATTTTTCTCGTATATTTAATGAAATAATAACAATAAACTGAAAATTCACAAAAACGTGGAAAAACGGCAAAATATTGCCTAATTTGATGATATTTTGTTTAAATCACATAAAGGAAAAGGGGGATGATAAAGGTCAAAATATTGCTAAATTCGATGATTTTTAGTACAAAACAAAATGAAAGAAAACATGCTTATAAATGCAAAATTTGCGAAATTTTGAGAGTTGAAGGCCAAATCACATATCGTTAGAAAACATGAAGTAGTATCGAAATATTGGTAAAAACGAATATATATACGTAAAATCACACTACATGAATAACGTGAAAAAAGTCACTATATACCATATTTGAGGATTTTAACTTCAAATCATAGAGCGAGGTTTCGTTTTATTTAGATCCAAGAAAAGACATATGACAATGTTGTTTCAAATACAAATGATAAAAATCAATGTGTTTTCATTAGAATTAACTAAAATGTTCCTGATTTTCCGTTTATATTACCGATGGAAGATGTACACGTAAAACCGCTCTAATCCGGCTGAAACGTCGATATATGCAATAAAAACAGAACTTCTCCCCTTTCTCAGTATTTTAACGAGAAACAAATAGTTGATTGAAAATGAAGTGTTTAAGGTTAATTTCTAATAAATTATGTGTTTGCATCATTTATATCGTTTTTTTAATGAATTAATAGCAATAAACTGAAAATTCACAAAAACGTGGAAAAACAGCAAAATATTGCCTAATTTGATGACATTTTGTTTATATCACATAAAGGAAAAGGGGATGATAAACGTCAAAACATTGCTGAATTCGATGATTTTTAGTACGAAACAAAATGCAAGAAAACTTGCTTAAAATGCAATATTATGCGAAAATCTGATATTTGAAGGCCAAATCACATATCGTGATACTACATGAAATAGTATCGAAATATTGTTAAAAATGTACTATTATTTACGTAATATCAAACTACATGATATACGTGAAAAAAGTCATTATTATACCAAATTTGAGGATTTTAACTTCGAATCACAGTGCGACGTTTCGTATTTTTTAGACCCTAGAAAAGATGTATAAAGATGTTGCTTCCAATACAAATGATAAAAATCAATGTGTTTTCATTAAAATTAACTAAAATGTTCCTGATTTTCGGTTTATATTACGATGGAAGATGTACACGTAAAACCGTTCTAATCCGGCTGAAACGTCGATATATGCAATAAAATCAGAACTTCTTCCCTTTTCAATATCTTACTCAGTATTTTAACGAGAAACAAATAGATGATTGAAAATGAAGTATTTAAGGTTATTATCTGATCAATTATGTGTTTGCATAATTTTTCTCGTATATTTAATGAAATAATAACAATAAACTGAAAATTCACAAAAACGTGGAAAAACGGCAAAATATTGCCTAATTCGATGATATTTTGTTTATATCACATAAGGAAAAGGGGATGATAAACGTCAAAATATTGCTGAATTCGATGATTTTTAGTACGAAACAAAATGCAAGAAAACTTGCTTAAAATGCAATATTATGCGAAAATCTGAGACTTGAAGGCCAAATCACATATCGTGATACTACATAAAATAGTCTCGAAATATTGGTAAAAATGAATATATTTACGTAATATCAAACTACATAAAAAACGTGAAAAAAGTCATTATTATACCAAATTTGAGGATTTTAACTTCGAATCATAAAGCGACGTTTCGCATTTTTTAGACCCTAGAAAAGACGTATAAAGATGTTGCTTCCAATACAAATGATAAAAATCAATGTGTTTTCATTCAAATTAACTAAAATGTTTCTGATTTTCGGTTTATATTACCGATGGAAGATGTACACGTAAAACGTTCTAATCTGGCTGAAACGCGCGATATATGCAATAAAAACATAAAATACCGTGAAAAAAGTCACTATATTACCATATTTGAGGATTTTACTTCAAATCATAAAGCGAGGTTTCGTATTATTTAGATTAATGCAGAGGCTCATGAGAATGATGTAGAGGCTTAAGAGAGGGATGCAGAGGCTCAAGAGAATGATGCAGAGGCTCAAGAGAGTGATGCAGAGGATCAAGGGAGGGATGCAGAGGCTTAAGAGAGTGATGCAGAGGCTCAAGAGAGTGATGCAGAGGCTCAAGAGTGTGATGTAGAGGCTCAAGAGAGTGATGCAGAGTCTCAAGAGAGTGATGCAGAATATCATGAGAGTGATGCAGAGGCTCAAGAGAGTGATGCAGAGGATGAAGAGAGGTAAGCAGAGGCTTAAGAGAATGATGCAGAGGCCGAAGGGAGTGATGAAGAGGCTTAAGAGAGTGATGCAGAGGCTGAAGAGAGTGTTGCAGAGGCTCAGGAGAGAGATGCAGAGGCTCAAGAGAGTGATGCAGAGGCTAAAAATTGTTGTGCAGAGGCTCAAGAGACTGATGCAGAGGCTTACGAGAGTGATGCAGATAATCAATTGCGGGATGCAGAGGCTTAAGCGAGTGATGCAGAGGCTGAAGAGAGTGTTGCAGAGGCTTAAGAGAGTGATGCAGAGGCTGAAGAGAGTGTTGCAGAGGCTTAAGAGAGTGATGCAGAGGCTGAAGAGAGTGTTGCAGAGGCTTAGGAGAGGGCTGCAGAGGCTCAAGAGATTGATGAAGAGGCTCAAGAGAGTGATGCAGAGGCTCAAGAGAGTGTTGCAGAGGCTCAAGAAAGTGATGCAGTGGCTCAAGAGAGTGATGCAGAGGCTTAAGAGAGGATGCAGAGGCTCAAGCGAGTGATGCAGAGGGTCAAGAGAGTGATGCAGAGGCTCAAGAGAGTGATGCAGAGGCTCAAGAGAGTGATGCAGAGGCTCAAGAGAGGTATGCAGAGGCTTAAGAGAGTGATGCAGAGGCTCAAGAGAGTGATGCAGAGGCTTATGAGAGGGATGCAGATGCTCAAGAGAGTGATGCACAGGCTCAAGAGAGGGATGCAGAGGCTCAAGAAAGTGATTAAGAGGATTACGAGAGTGATGCAGAGGCTTATAGAGTGATGCAGAGGCTTAAGAGAGGGATGCAGAGGCTGAAGAGAGTGATGCAGAGGCTTAAGAGAGGGATGCAGAGCTCAAGAGAGTGATGCAGAGGCTGAAGAGAGTGATGCAGAGGCTTAGAGAGGGATGCAGAGGCTCAAGAGAGGGATGCAGGGGCTCAAGAGAGGGATGCAGAGGCTCAATAGAGGGATGCAGGGGCTCAAGAGATGATGGAGAGGCTCAAGAGAGTGATGATTCAGAGGTTACAAGAGTGATGCAGAGCTCTGAAGAGAGTGATGCAGAGGCTGAAGAGAGTGTTGCAGAGGCTCAGAGAGGGATATAGAGGCTGAAGAGAGTGATGCAGAGACTCAAGAGAGTTATGCAGAGGCTCATTAGAGTGATGCAGAGCTTACGAGAGTGATGCAGAGGCTCAAGAAAGGGATGCAGAGGCTTAAGAGAGTTATGCAAAGGCTCAGGAGAGGGATGCAGAGGCTCATGAGAGGGATGCAGGAGTTCAGGAGAAGGATGCAGAAGCTTAAGAGAGTGATGCAGAGGCTGAAGAGAGTGTTGCAGAGGCTGAAGAGAGGGATGCAGAGGCTGAAGAGAGTGATGCAGAGGCTTAAGAGAGTGATGCAGAGGCTCAAGAAAGTGATGCAGTGGCTCAAGAGAGTGATGCAGAGGCTCAAGAGAGTGATGCAGAGGCTCAAGAGAGGTATGCAGAGGCTTTAGAGAGTGACGCAGAGGCTCAAGAGAGTGATGCAGAAACTGATGCAGAAAAAAATCATCGAATTCAGCAATATTTTGACGTTTATCATCCCCTTTTCCTTTATGTGATATAAACAAAATATCATCGAATTAGGCAATATTTTGCTGTTTTTCCACGTTATTGTGAATTTTCAGTTTATTGATATTAATTCATTAAATATACGATAAAAATGATGCAAACACATAATTGATTAGAAATTAACCTTAAACACTTGATTTTCAATCAGCTATTTGTTTCTCGTTAAAATACTGAGTAAGATATTGGAAAGGGGAGAAGTTCTGTTTTTATTGCATATATCGACGTTTCAGCCGGATTAGAGCGGTTTTACGTGTACATCTTCCATCGGTAATATATACGGAAAATCAGGAACATTTTAGTTAATTCTAATGAAAACACATTGATTTTTATCATTTGTATTTGAAACAACATTGTCATAGGTCTTTTCTTGGATCTAAGTAATACGAAACCTCGCTCTATGATTTGAAGTTAAGATCCTCAAATATGGTAATATAGTGACTTTTTTCACGTTATTCATGTAGTGTAATTTTACGTATATATATTCGTTTTTACCAATATTTCCATACTACTTCATGTTTTCTCACGATATGTGATTTGGCCTTCAAATCTCAGAATTTCGCAAATTTTGCATCTTTAAGCAAGTTTTCTTGCACTTTGTTTTGTACTAAAAATCATCGAATTTAGCAATAATTTTACCTTTTTTTATCCCCTTTTCCTTTATGTGATTTAAACAAAATATCATCGAATTAGGCCGTTTTTCCACGTTTTTGTGAATTTTCAGTTTATTGTTATTAATTCATTATATATACGATAAAAATTATGCAAACACATAATTGATCAGAAAATAACCTTAAATACTTCATTTTCAATCATCTATTTGTTTCTCGTTAAAATAGTGAGTAGGATATTGAAAAGGGGAGAAGTTCTGTTTTAATTGCATATATCGACGTTTCAGCCGGATTAGAACGGTTTTACGTGTACATCTTCCATCGGTAATATAAACCGAAAATCAGGAACATTTTAGTTAATTTTAATGAAAACACATTGATTTTTATCATTTGTATAAATGATAAAAGGCTTAAGAGAAGGATGCAGAGGCTGAAGAGAATGATGCAGAGGCTTAAGAGAGGGATGCAGAGGCTTAAGAGAGGGATGCAGAGGTCTCAAGAGAGTGATTGAGAGGCTCAAGAGAGCGATGAAGAGGCTCAACAGAGTGATTCAAAGACTTACGAGAGTGATGCAGAGGCTTAAGAGAGTGATGCAGAGGCTTAAGAGAGGGATGCAGAGGCTCATGAGTGGGATGCAGAGGCTCAAGAGAGGGATGCAGGGACCCAAGAGAGGGATGCAGAGGCTCAAGAGAGGGAAGCAGAGGCTCTTGAGAGTGATGCAGAGGCTCAAGAGAGGGATGCAGAGGCTGAAGAGAGTGTTGCAATAGCTCAAGAGAGGGATGCAGAGGCTCATGAGAGGAAAATGTGATCCTTCGCAGCTCTCAATAATTGGCATATTTTCCGTATAAAATGTAACCATTTCAAACTGCGAATACGTGCAGAGAGGCAGAATTTGGCTACAAAATATAGCTCAAGGGTCGAATTTGGGATGTTTGGGATATTTTGAAAACTGCAGGGGGGTTTGGCCAAAATGTGACCCATCGCTCCTCTGCTGCAAAATCCATATACAAAAAATATGCTAATTACTGAGAGCAGCGATGGATCACATTTTGCATAAAACCCTCCCTGCAGATTTCAAAATATCCCCAGCATCCCAAATTCGACCCTTGAGCCATATTTTGGAGCCAAATTCTGGCTCTCTGCACGTATTCGCAGTTTGAAATTACGACTTTTTATACGGAAAATATGTCATTTACTGAGAGCGGCGATGGATCACATTTTGCCCAAACCCTCCCTGCACTTTTCAAAATATCCAAAACATCCAAAAGTCGACCCTTGAGCCATATTTCGAAGCCAAATTCCTGCTCTCTGCACGTATTCCCAGTTTAAAATTAAGACTTTTTATACCGAAAATATGCCAATTACTGAAAGCGGCGATGGATCACATTTTGCCCAAACCCTCCCTGCAGTTTTCAAAATATCGCAAACATCCCAAATTCGACCCTTGAGCTGTATTTTGGAGAAAAATTCTGGCTCTCTGCACGTATTCCCAGTTTGAAATTACGAATTTTTATACCGAAAATATGCCAATTACTGAAAGCGGCGATGGATCACATTTTGCCCAAACCGTCCCTGCAGTTTTCAAAATATCTCAAACATCCCAAATTCGACCTTTGAGCTATATTTTGGAGCCAAATTCTGGCTCTCTGCACGTATTCCCAGTTTGAAATTACGACTTTTTATACTGAAAATATGCCAATCACTGAGAGCAGCGATGGGTCACATTTTGCCCAAACCTCCCTGCAGCTTTCAAAATATCCCAAACATTCCAAATTCGACGCTTGAGACATATTTTGGAGTCAAATTCGGGTTCTCTGCACGTATTTGCAGTTTAAATTTATTTCATTTTATACCGACAATATGCCAATTACTGAGAGCGGCGATGGGTCACATTTTGCCCAAACCCCAATGCAGTTTTCAAAATATCCCAAACATCCCAAATTCGGCGCTTGAGACATATTTTGTAGTCAAATTCGGGCTCTTTGCACGTATTCGCAGTTTGAAATTATTTAACTTTATTCCGACAATATGCCAATTAATGAGAGCGGCGATGGGTCACATTTTGCCCAAACCCCCATGCAGTTTTCAAAATATCGCAAACATCCCAAATTCGACCCTTGAGCTATATTTTGGAGCCAAATTCTGGCTGTCTGCAAGTATTCGCAGTTTGAAATTACGACTTTTTATACCGAAAGAATGCCAATTACTGAGAGCAGCTATGTATGACATTTTGCCCAAACCCTCCCTGCAGTTTTCAAAATACCCCAAACATCCCAAATTCGACCCTTGATCGTAATTTTAGAGCCAAATTCTGACTCTCTGCACGTATTCGCAGTTTGAAATTACGAATTTTTATACTGAAAATAAGTCAATAATTAAAAGCAGCGATAGGTCACATTTTGCCAAAACCCCCGTGCAGTTTTCAAAATTTCCCAAACATCCCAAATTCGAGCCTTGAGCTATATTTTGTAACCAAATTCTGGCTCTCTGCACGTATTCGCAGTTTGAAATGACTACTTTTTATACGGAAAAAAGCCAATTATTGAGCGCGGCGAAGGATAACATTTTGCAGAGAGTGATGCAGAGGCTGAAGAGAGTGATGCAGAGGCTTAAGAGAGGGATGCAGAGGTTCAAGAGAGGGATGCAGAGGCTCAAGAGAGGGATGCAGAGGCTCAAGAGAAGGATGCAGAGGCTCAAGAGAGGGATGCAGAGGCTCTTGATAGTGATGCAGAGGCTCAAGAGAGGGATGCAGAGGCTCATGTGAGGGATGCAGGAGTTCAAGAGAGGGATGCAGAGGCTGAATTTTTGAGCCAAATTCTGGCTGTCTGCACGTATTCGCAGTTTGAAATTTCGACTTTTTATACCGAAAAAATGCCAATTACTGAGAGCGGCGATGGATCACCTTTTGCCCAAACCCTAACTGCAATTTTCAAAATATCCAAAACATAACAAATTCGACGCTTGAGCAATATTTTTTAGCCAAATTCTGGCTCTCTGCACGTATTCGCAGTTTGAAATTACGACTTTTTATACCAAAATATACCAATTACTGAAAGCACTCCCAATTACTGAAAGCTGAAACACTCCCTGCAGTTTTCAAAATATCCCAAACATCCCAAATTCGACGCTTGAGTCATATTTTGAAGCCAAATTCTGGCACTCTGCATGTATTCGCAGTTTGAAATAACGACTTTTTATACTGAAAATATGCCAATTACTGAGAGCGGCGATGTATCACATTTTGCCCAAACCCTCCCTGCAGCTTGCCAAATATCCCAATCATCCCAAATTCGAACTTTGATCCTAATTTTGGAGCCAAATTCTGACTCTCTTCACGTATTCGCAGTTTGAAATTACGACTTTTTATACCGAAAATATACCAATTACTGAAAGCGGCGATGGATCACATTTTGCCCAAACACTCCCTGCAGTTTTAAAAAAATCCCAAACATCCCAAATTCGACGCTTGAGTCATATTTTGTAGCCAAATTCTGGCTCTCTGCACGTATTCGCAGTTTGAAATTACGACTTTTTATACTGAAAATATGCCAATTACTGAAAGCAGCGATGGGTCACATTTTGCCCAAACCCCCATGCAGGTTTCATAATATCCCAAATATCCCAAATTCGACCTTTGAGCTATATTTTGGAGCCGAATTCTGGCTCTCTGCACGTATTCCCAGTTTGAAATTACGACTTTTTATACTGAAAATATGCCAATCACTGAGAGCAGCGATGGGTCACATTTTGCCCAAACCTCCCTGCAGCTTTCAAAATATCCCAAACATTCCAAATTCGACGCTTGAGACATATTTTGGAGTCAAATTCGGGTTCTCTGCACGTATTCGCAGTTTAAATTTATTTCATTTTATACCGACAATATGCCAATTACTGAGAGCGGCGATGGGTCACATTTTGCCCAAACCCCAATGCAGTTTTCAAAATATCACAAACATCCCAAATTCGACCCTTGAGCTATATTTTGGACCCAAATTCTGGCTCTCGTAAGTATTCCCAGTTTGAAATTACGAATTTTTATCCTGAAAATATTCCAATCACTAAAAGCAGCGATGGGTCACATTTTGCCCAAACCCCCCTGCAGTTTTCAAAATATCCCAAATATCCCAAATTCGGCGCTTGAGACATATTTTGTAGTCAAATTCGGGCTCTTTGCACGTATTCGCAGTTTGAAATTATTTAACTTTATTTCGACAATATGCCAATTAATGAGAGCGGCGATGGGTCACATTTTGCCCAAACCCCCCTGCAGTTTTCAAAATATCGCAAACATCCCAAATTCGACCCTTGAGCTATATTTTGGAACCAAATTCTGGCTGTCTGCAAGTATTCGCAGTTTGAAATTACGACTTTTTATACCGAAAGAATGCCAATTACTGAGAGCAGCTATGTATGACATTTTGCCCAAACCCTCCCTGCAGTTTTCAAAATACCCCAAACATCCCAAATTCGACCCTTGATCGTAATTTTAGAGCCAAATTCTGACTCTCTGCACGTATTCGCAGTTTGAAATTACGAATTTTTATACTGAAAATAAGTCAATAATTAAAAGCAGCGATAGGTCACATTTTGCCAAAACCCCCGTGCAGTTTTCGAAATTTCCCAAACATCCCAAATTCGACCCTTGAGCTATATTTTGTAACCAAATTCTGGCTCTCTGCACGTATTCGCAGTTTGAAATGACTACTTTTTATACGGAAAATAAGCCAATTATTGAGCGCGGCGAAGGATCACATTTTGCAGAGAGTGATGCAGAGGCTGAAGAGAGTGATGCAGAGGCTTAAGAGAGGGATGCAGAGGGTCAAGAGAGGGATGCAGAGGCTCAAGAGAGGGATGCAGAGGCTCAAGAGAAGGATGCAGAGGCTCAAGAGAGGGATGCAGAGGCTCTTGATAGTGATGCAGAGGCTCAAGAGAGGGATGCAGAGGCTCATGTGAGGGATGCAGGAGTTCAAGAGAGGGATGCAGAGGCTGAAGAGAATGATGCAGAGGCTGAATTTTGGAGCCAAATTCTGGCTGTCTGCACGTATTCGCAGTTTGAAATTTCGAATTTTTATACCGAAAAAATGCCAATTACTGAGAGCGGCGATGGATCACCTTTTGCCCAAACCCTAACTGCAATTTTCAAAATATCCAAAACATAACAAATTCGACGCTTGAGCAATATTTTTTAGCCAAATTCTGGCTCTCTGCACGTATTCGCAGTTTGAAATTACGACTTTTTATACCGAAAATATACCAATTACTGAAAGCGGCGATGGATCACATTTTGCCCAAACACTCCCTGCAGTTTTCAAAATATCCCAAACATCCCAAATTCGACGCTTGAGTCATATTTTGGAGCCAAATTCTGGCACTCTGCATGTATTCGCAGTTTGAAATTACGTCTTTTTATACTGAAAATATGCCAATTACTGAGAGCGGCGATGGATCACATTTTGCCCAAACCCTCCCTGCAGCTGCCAAATATCCCAATCATCCCAAATTCGAACTTTGATCCTAATATTGGAGCCAAATTCTGACTCTCTTCACGTATTCGCAGTTTGAAATTACGACTTTTTATACCGAAAATATACCAATTACTGAAAGCGGCGATGGATCACATTTAGCCCAAACACTCCCTGCAGTTTTAAAAAAATCCCAAACATCCCAAATTCGACGCTTGAGTCATATTTTGTAGCCAAATTCTGGCTCTCTGCACGTATTCGCAGTTTGAAATTACGACTTTTTATACCGAAAATATGTTAATTACTGAGAGCGACGATGGATCACATTTTGCCCAAACCCTCCCTGCAGTTTTCAAAATATCGCAAACATCCCAAATTCGACCCTTCAGCCTCATTTTGGAGCCAAATTCTGGCTCTCTGCACGTATTCGCAGTTTGAAATTACGACTTTTTATACTGAAAATATGCCAATTACTGAAAGCAGCGATGGGTCACATTTTGCCTAAACCCCCATGCAGGTTTCATAATATCCCAAACATCCCAAATTCGATCCTTGAGCCATATTTTGGAGCCGAATTCTGGCTCTCTGCACGTATTCGCCGTTTGAAATTACGACTTTTTATACCAAAAATATGCTAATTACTGAGAGCAGCGATGGATCACATTTTGCCCAAACCCTCCCTGCAGTTTGCAAAATATCCCAAACATCCAAAATTCGACCCTTGAGCTATATTTTTGAACCAAATTCTGGCTTTCTCCACGTACTCGCAGTTTTAAATTACGAATTTTTATACCGAAAATATAACAATTACAGAGAGCGGCGATGGATCACATTTTGCCCAAACCCTCCCTGCAGCTTGCCAAAAATCCCAATCATCCCAAATTCGACCTTTGATCCTAATTTTGGAGCCAAATTCTGACTCTGTTCACGTATTCGCAGTTTGAAATTACGACTTTTTATACCGAAAATATACCAATTACTATAAGCGGCGATGGATCACATTTTGCCCAAACACTCCCTGCAGTTTTCAAAATATTCCAAACATCCGAAATTCGACGCTTGAGTCATATTTTGTAGCCAAATTCTGGCTCTCTGCACGTATTCGCAGTTTGAAATTACGACTTTTTATACCGAAAATATGTTAATTACTGAGAGCGACGATGGATCACATTTTGCCCTAACCCTTCCTGCAGTTTTCAAAATATCCCAAACATCCTAAATTCCAAGCTTGAGCCATATTTTGGAGCCATATTCTGGCTTTCTGAACGTATTCGCAGTTTGAAATTATTTCATTTTATACTGAAAATATGCCAATTACTGCAAGCAGCGATGGGACACATTTTGCCCAAACCCCCCTGCAGTTTGCAAAATATCCCCAACATCCCAAATTCAACTCTTGAGCCATATTTTGGAGCCAAATTCTGGCTCTCTGCAAGTATTCGCAGTTTGAAATTACGACTTTTTATACTTTTTTTTTGAGATATATACAAGAGTTGTTACATTCTATTACAGCCAAAAGTACGCGTAGCGTTTCGGGCAGGTCCCTTGAATACGATCCCCTGCCGCGAAGACTCGTTTTTTCCTCCAAGTACACATTTTACTGTTGCGTAAACAGAGGTTACAGTTAAGGAATTGCGCCTAGTAAATCCTCCTAGGCCAGGATACGAACCCATGACATAGCGCAAGCGGAACGCCAGGCAGGTGTCTTACTATAACACGGAGACTGTAAATCCAAAATCCATATACAAAAAATATGCTAATTACTGAGAGCAGCGATGGATCACATTTTGCCCAAACCCTCCCTGCAGATTTCAAAATATCCCCAGCATCCCAAATTCGACCCTTGAGACATATTTTGAAGCCAAATTCTGGCTCTCTGCACGTATTCCCAGTTTGAAATTACGACTTTTTATACCGAAAATATGCCAATTACTGAAAGCAGCGATGGATCACATTTTGCCCAAACCCTCCCTGCAGTTTTCAAAATATCCCAAACATCCCAAATTCGACCCTTGAGCTATATTTTGGAGCCAAATTCTGGCTCTCTGTACGTATTCCCAGTTTGAAATTACGAATTTTTATACTGAAAATATGCCAATCACTGAAACCAGCGATGGGTCACATTTTCCCCAAACCCCCATGCAGTTTTCAAAATGATCCAAACATCCCAAATTCGAAGCTTGAGACATATTTTGGAGTCAAATTCGGGCTCTCTGCACTTATTCGCAGTTTGAAATTATTTCATTTTATACCGACAATATGCCAATTACTGAGAGCGGCGATGGGTCACATTTTGCCAAAACCCCCTCTGCAGATTTCAAAACATCCCAAACATCCCAAATTCGATCCTTGAGCTATATTTTGGAGCCAAATTCTGAGTCTCTGCACGTATTCGGAGTTTGAAATTACGAATTTTTATACTGAAAATATGCCAATAACTAAAAGCAGCGATAGGTCACATTTTGCCCAAACCCCCCTGAAACAAATAGTTTATTGAAAATGAAGTGTTTAAGGTTAATTTCTAATCAATTTGTGTTTGCATCATTTTTATCGTATATTTAATGAATTAATAGCAATAAACTGAAAATTCACAAAAACGTGGAAAAACAGCAAAATATTGCCTAATTCGATGATATTTTGTTTATATCACATAAAGGAAAAGGGGATGTAAACGTCAAAATATTGCTGAATTCGATGATTTTTAGTACGAAACAAAATGTAAGAAAATTTGCTTAAAATGCAATATTATGCGAAAATCTGAGATTTGAAGGCCAAATCACATATCGTGATACTACATAAAATAGTATCGAAAAATTGTTAAAAATGAATATATTTACGTAATATCAAACTACATGAAAAACGTGAAAAAAGTCATTATTATACCAAATTTGAGGATTTTAACTTCGTATCATAGAGCGACGTTTCGTATTTTTTAGACCCTAGAAAACACGTATAAAGATGTTGCTTCCAATACAAATGATAAAAATCAATGTGTTGTCATTAAAATTAACTAAAACTTTCCTGATTTTTGCTTTATATTACCGATGGAAGATGTACACGTAAAACCGCTCTAATCCGGCTGAAACGTCGATATATGCAATAAAAAGAGAACTTCTCCCCTTTCTCAGTATTTTAACGAGAAACAAATAGTTGATTGAAAATGAAGTGTTTAAGGTTAATTTCTAATAAATTATGTGTTTGCATCATTTATATCGTTTTTTTAATGAATTAATAGCAATAAACTGAAAATTCACAAAAACGTGGAAAAACAGCAAAATATTGCCTAATTTGATGACATTTTGTTTATATCACATAAAGGAAAAGGGGATGATAAACGTCAAAATATTGCTGAATTCGATGATTTTTAGTACGAAACAAAATGCAAGAAAACTTGCTTAAAATGCAATATTATGCGAAAATCTGATATTTGAAAGCCAAATCACATATCGTGATACTACATGAAATAGTATCGAAATATTGTTAAAAATGTAACATTATTTGCGTAATATCAAACTACATGGAAAACGTGAAAACAGTCATTATTATACCAAATTTGAGGATTTTAACTTCGAATCATAGAGCGACGTTTCGTATTTTTTAGGCCCTAGAAAACACGTATAAAGATGTTGCTTCCAATACAAACGATAAAAATCAATGTGTTTTCATTAAAATTAAGTAAAATTTTCCTGATTTTTGCTTTATATTACCGATGGAAGATGTACACGTAAAACCGTTCTAATCCGGCTGAAACGTCGATATATGCAATAAAAACAGAACTTCTCCCCTTTTCAATATCTTACTCAGTATTTTAACGAGAAACAAATAGATGATTGAAAATGAAGTATTTAAGGTTATTTTCTGATCAATTATGTGTTTGCATAATTTTTCTCGTATATTTAATGAAATAATAACAATAAAATGAAAATTCACAAAAACGTGGAAAAACGGCAAAATATGGCCTAATTTGATGATATTTTGTTTAAATCACATATAGGAAAAGTGGATGACAAAGGTCAAAATATTGCTAAATTCGATGATTTTTAGTACAAAACAAAATGAAAGAAAACATGCTTATAAATGCAAAATTTGCGAAATTTTGAGATTTGAAGGCCAAATCACATATCGTGAGAAAACATGAAGTAGTATCGAAATATTGGTAAAAACGAATATATATACGTAAAATCACACTACATGAATAACGTGAAAAAAGTCACTATTTTACCATATTTGAGGATTTTAACTTCAAATCATAGAGCGAGGTTTCGTATTATTTAGATCCAAGAAAAGACATATGACAATGTTGTTTCAAATACAAATGATAAAAATCAATGTGTTTTCATTAGAATTAACTAAAATGTTCCTGATTTTCCGTTTATATTACCGATGGAAGATGTACACGTAAAACCGCTCTAATCCGGCTGAAACGTCGAAATATGCAATAAAAAGAGAACTTCTCCCCTTTCTCAGTATTTTAACGAGAAACAAATAGTTGATTGAAAATGAAGTGTTTAAGGTTAATTTCGAATAAATTATGTGTTTGCATCATTTATATCGTTTTTTTAATGAATTAATAGCAATAAACTGAAAATTCACAAAAACGTGGAAAAACAGCAAAATATTGCCTAATTTGATGACATTTTGTTTATATCACATAAAGGAAAAGGGGATGATAAACGTCAAAATATTGCTGAATTCGATGATTTTTAGTACGAAACAAAATGCAAGAAAACTTGCTTAAAATGCAATATTATGCGAAAATCTGATATTTGAAAGCCAAATCACATATCGTGATACTACATGAAATAGTATCGAAATATTGTTAAAAATGTAACATTATTTGCGTAATATCAAACTACATGAAAAACGTGAAAACAGTCATTATTATACCAAATTTGAGGATTTTAACTTCGAATCATAGAGCGACGTTTCGTATTTTTTAGGCCCAAGAAAACACGTATAAAGATGTTGCTTCCAATACAAACGATAAAAATCAATGTGTTTTCATTAAAATTAAGTAAAATTTTCCTGATTTTTGCTTTATATTACCGATGGAAGATGTACACGTAAAACCGTTCTAATCCGGCTGAAACGTCGATATATGCAATAAAAACAGAACTTCTCCCCTTTTCAATATCTTACTCAGTATTTTAACGAGAAACAAATAGATGATTGAAAATGAAGTATTTAAGGTTATTTTCTGATCAATTATGTGTTTGCATAATTTTTCTCGTATATTTAATGAAATAATAACAATAAAATGAAAATTAACAAAAACGTGGAAAAACGGCAAAATATTGCATAATTTGATGATATTTTGTTTAAATCACATAAAGGGAAAGGGGATGATAAAGGTCAAAATATTGCTAAATTCGATGATTTTTAGTACAAAACAAAATGAAAGAAAACATGCTTATAAATGCAAAATTTGCGAAATTTTGAGAGTTGAAGGCCAAATCACATATCGTTAGAAAACATGAAGTAGTATCGAAATATTGGTAAAAACGAATATATATACGTAAAATCACATTACATGGGATGCAGGGGCTCAAGAGATTGATGGAGAGGCTCAAGAGAGTGATTCAGAGATTTACAAGAGTGATGCAGAGGCTGAAGAGAGTGTTGCAGAGGCTCAAGAGAGGGATACAGAGGCTGAAGAGAGTGATGCAGAGACTCAAGAGAGTTATGCAGAGGCTCATTAGAGTGATGCAGAGGCTTACGAGAGTGATGCAGAGGCTCAAGAAAGGGATGCAGAGGCTTAAGAGAGTTATGCAAAGGCTCAGGAGAGGGATGCAGAGGCTCATGAGAGGGATGCAGGAGTTCAGGAGAGGGATGCAGAAGCTTAAGAGAGTGATGCAGAGGCTGAAGAGAGTGTTGCAGAGGCTCAAGAGAGGGATGCAGAGGATGAAGAGAGTGATGCAGAGGCTTAAGAGAGTGATGCAGAGGCTGAAGAGAGTGTTGCAGAGGCTTAGGAGAGGGCTGCCGAGGCTCAAGAGATTGATGAATACTCTCAAGAGAGTGATGCAGAGGCTCAAGAGAGTGATGCAGAGGCTCAAGAAAGTGATGCAGTGGCTCAAGAGAGTGATGCAGAGGCTTAAGAGAGGGATGCAGAGGCTCAAGCGAGTGATGCAGAGGGTCACGAGAGTGATGCAGAGGCTCAAGAGAGTGATGCAGAGGCTCAAGAGAGTGATGCAGAGGCTCAAGAGAGGTATGCAGAGGCTTTAGAGAGTGATGCAGAGGCTCAAGAGAGTGATGCAGAGGCTTATGAGAGGGATGCCGATGCTCAGGAGAGTGATGCACAGGCTCAAGAGAGGGATGCAGAGGCTCAAGAGAGTGATTCAGAGGATTACGAGAGTGATGCAGAGGCTTATAGAGTGATGCAGAGGCTTAAGAGAGGGATGCAGAGGCTGAAGAGAGTGATGCAGAGGCTTAAGAGAGGGATGCAGAAGCTCAAGAGAGTGATGCAGAGGCTGAAGAGAGTGATGCAGAGGCTTAAGAGAGGGATGCAGAGGCTCAAAAGAGGGATGCAGGGGCTCAAGAGAGGGATGCAGAGGCTCAATAAAGGGATGCAGGGGCTCAAGAGATTGATGGAGAGGCTCAAGAGAGTGATTCAGAGGTTTACAAGAGTGATGCAGAGGCTGAAGAGAGTGTTGCAGAGGCTGAAGAGAGTGTTGCAGAGGCTCAAGAGAGGGATACAGAGGCTGAAGAGAGTAATGCAGAGACTCAAGAGAGTTATGCAGAGGCTCATTAGAGTAATGCAGAGGCTTACGAGAGTGATGCAGAGGCTCAAGAAAGGGATGCAGAGGCTTAAGAGAGTTATGCAACGGCTCAGGAGAGGGATGCAGAGGCTCATGAGAGGGATGCAGGAGTTCAGGAGAGGGATGCAGAAGCTTAAGAGAGTGATGCAGAGGCTGAAGAGAGTGTTGCAGAGGCTCAAGAGAGGGATGCAGAGGCTCAAGAGAGTGATGCAAAGACTCAAGAGAGTTATGCAGAGGCTCAAGAGAATGATGCAGAGCCTTACGAGAGTGATGCAGAGGCTCAAGAGAGGGATATAGAGTCTGAAGAGAGTGATTCAGAAGCTAAGGAGAGTGATGCAGAGGCTGAAGAGAGTGATCTAGAGGCTTAAGAGAGGGATGCAGAGGCTCAAGAGAGGGATGCAGAGGATCAAGAGAGGGATGCAGGGACTCAAGAGAGGGATTCAGAGGCTCAATAGAGGGATGCAGAGGCTCAAGAGAGTGATGCAAAGGCTCAGGAGAGGGATGCAGAGGCTCATGAGAGGGATGCAAGAGTTCATGAGAGGGATGCAGAGGCTCAAGAAAGGGATGCAGAGGCTTAAGAAAGTGATTCAGAGGCTCAAAAAAAGATGCAGAGGCTTAAGAGGTTGATGCAGAGGCTCAAGAAAGTGATGGAGAGGCTAGGAGAGGGATGCAGGGGCCCAGGAGAGTGATGCAGATGCTCAAGAGAGGGATGCAGAGGATGAAGAGAGTGATGGAGAGGCTCAAGAGAGGGATGCAGGGGCCCAAGAGAGTGATGCAGAGGATTAGGAGAGTGATGCAAAGGCTGAATAGAGGGATGCAGAGGCTCATGAGAGGGATGCAGGAGTTCAAGAGAGGGATGCAGAGGCTCATGAGAGGGATGCAGGAGTTCAAGAGAGGGATGCAGAGGCTCAAGAGAGTGATGCAGAGGCTTAAGAGAGGGATGCTGAGGCTCCAGAGAGGGATGCAGAGGCTAAAGAGAGTGATGCAGAGGGTGAAGAGAGAGATGCAGAGGCTTAAGAGAGTGATGCAGAAGCTCAAAAGAGTAATGCAGAGGCTCAAGAGAATGATGTAGAGGCTTAAGAGAGGAATGCAGAGGCTCAAGAGAATGATGCAGAGGCTCAGGAGTGTGATGTAGAGGTTCAAGGGAGTGATGCAGAGGCTCAAGAGAGTGATGCAGAGGATCATGAGAGTGATGCAGAGGCTCAAGAGAGTGATGCAGAGGATCAAGAGAGGTAAGCAGAGGCTTAAGAGAGTGATGCAGAAGCCGAAGAGAGTGATGCAGAGGCTTAAGAGAGTGATGCAGAGGCTGAAGAGAGTGTTGCAGAGGCTCAAGAGAGAGATGCAGAGGCTCAAGAGAGTGATGCATAGGCTAAAAAGAGTTGTGCTGAGGCTCAAGAGAGAGATGCAGAGGATCATGAGAGTGATGCAGAGGCTCAAGAGAGTGATGCAGAGGATCAAGAGAGGTAAGCAGAGGCTTAAGAGAGTGATGCAGAGACTCAAGAGAGTTATGCAGAGGCTCATTAGAGTGATGCAGAGGCTTACGAGAGTGACGCAGAGGCTCAAGAGAGGGATGCAGAGGTTTAAGAGAGTGATGCAAAGGCTCAGGAGAGCGATGCAGAGGCTCATGAGAGGGATGCAGGAGTTCAAGAGATGCACTAAAATGTTCCTGATTTTTGGTTTATATTACCGATGGAAGATGTACACGTAAAACCGTTCTAATCCGGCTGAAACGTCGATATATGCAATTAAAACAGAACTTCTCCCATTTTCAATGACCTACTCAGTATTTTAACGAGAAACAAATAGATGATTGAAAACGAAATATTTAAGGTTATTTTCTGATCAATTATGTGTTTGCATAATTTTTATCGAATATATAATGAATTAATAACAATAAATTGAAAATTCACAAAAACGTGGAAAAACGGCCTAATTCGATGATAATTTGTTTAAATCACATGAAGGAAAAGGGGATGAAAAAAGGTCAAAATATTGCTAAATTCGATGATTTTTAGTACCAAACAAAATGCAAGAAAACTTGCTTAAAGATTCAAAATTTGCGAAATTCTGAGATTTGAAGGCCAAATCACATATCGTGAGAAAACATGAAGTAGTATCGAAATATTGGTAGAAATGAATATATATACGTAAAATTACACTAAATGAATAACGTGAAAAAAGTCACTATATTACCATATTTGAGGATCTTAACTTCAAATCATAGAGCGAGGTTTCGTATTATTTAGATCCAAGAAAAGACATATGACAATGTTGTTTCAAATAAAATGATAAAAATCAATGTGTTTTCATTAGAATTAACTAAAATGTTCCTGATTTTCCGTATATATTACCGATGGAAGGTGTACATGTATAACCGCTTTAATCCGGCTGAAACGTCGATATATGCAATAAAAACAGAACTTCTCCCCTCTCCAATATCTTACTCAGTATTTTAACGAGAAACTAATAGATGATTGAAAATGAAGATTTAAGGTTATTATCTGATCAATTATGTGTTTGCATAATTTTTCTCGTATATTTAATGAAAATAAACTGAAAATTCACAAAAACGTGGAAAAACGGCAAAATATTGCCTAATTCGATGATATTTTCTTTATATCACATAAAGGAAAAGGGGATGATAAACGTCAAAATATTGCTGAATTCGATGATTTTTTGTACGAAACAAAATGCAAGAAAACTTGCTTAAAATGCAATATTATGCGAAAATCTGAGATTTGAAGGCCAAATCACATATCGTGATAATACATGAAATAGTATCGAAATATTGGTAAAAAAGAATATATTTACGTAATATCAAACTACATGAAAAACGTGAAAAAAGTCATTATTATACCAAATTTGAAGATTTTAACTAAGAATCATAGAGCGACGTTTAGTATTTTATAGACCCTAGAAAAGACGTATAAAGATGTTGCTTTCAATACAAATGATAAAAATCAATGTGTTTTCATTAAAATTAACTAAAATGTTCCTGATTTTCGGTTTATATTACCGATGGAAGATGTACACGTAAAACCGTTCTAATCCGGCAGAAACGTCGATAATGCAATTAAAACAGAACTTCTCCCCTTTTCAATATCCTACACAGTATTTTAACGAGAAACAAATAGATGATTGAAAATGAAGTATTTAAGGTTATTTTTTGACCAATTATGTGTTTGCATAATTTTTATCGTATATATAATGAATTAAAACCAATAAACTGAAAATTCAGAAAAATGTGGAAAAACGGCTTAATTCGATGATATTTTGTTTTTAAATCACATAAAGGAAATGGGGATGAAAAAAGGTCAAAATATTGCTAAATTCGATGATTTTTAGTACAAAACGAATACAAGAAAACTTGCTTAAAGATGCAAAATTTGCGAAATTCTGAGATTGAAAGGCCAAATCACATATCGTGAGAAAACATGAAGTAGTATCGAAATATGGTAAAAACGAATATATACGTAAAGTTACACTACATGAATAACGTGAAAAAGTCACTATATTACCATATTTGAGGATCTTAACTTCAAATCATAGAGCGAGGTTCGTATTATTTAGATCCAAAGAAAAGACATGACAATGTGTTTCAAGTACAAATGATAAAAATCAATGTGTTTTCAATAGAATTAACTAAAATGTTCCTGATTTTCCGTATATATTACCGATGGAAGATGTACACGTAAAAACCGCTCTAATCCGGCTGAAACGTCGATATATGCAATAAAAACAGAACTTCTCCCCTTTCCAATATCTTACTCAGTATTTTAACATGAAACAAATAGTTGATTGAAAATGAAGTGTTAAGGTTAATTTCTAATCAATATGTGTTTGCATTATTTTTATCGTATATTAATGAATTAATAGCAATCAACTGAAAATTCACAATAACGTGGAAAAAACAGCAAAATATTGTCTAATTCGATGATATTTTGTTTATATCACATAAAGGAAAAGGGGATGATAAACATCAAAATAATGCTGAATTCGATGATTTTAGTACGAAACAAAATGCAAGAAAACTTGCTAAAATGCAACATAATGCGAAAATCTGAGATTGGAGGACAAATGACATATCGTGAGAAAACATGAAGTAGTATCGAAATATTGGTAAAAACGAATATATATACGTAAAATCACACTACATGAATAACGTGAAAAAGTCACTATATTACCATATTTGAGGATTTTAACTTCAAATCATAAGCGAGGTTTCGTATTTTTAGATCCAAGAAAAGACATATGACAATGTTGTTTCAAATACAAATGATAAAAATCAATGTGTTTTGAATTAACTAAAATGTTCCTGATTTTCCGTTTATATTACGATGGAAGATGTAGACGTAAAACCGCTCTAATCCGGTTGAAAGTCGATATATGCAATAAAAACAGAATTTCTCCCCTTTCAAATATCTTACTCAGTATTTTAACGAGAAACTAATAGTTGATTGAAAATGAAGTGTTTAAGGTTAATTTCAAATCAATTATGTGTTTGCATCATTTTTATCGTATATAATGAATTAATAGCAAAATTGTATCCCCTTTTCTGAATTAAGCCTCTACATCACTTTTTTGAGCCTCTGCATCACTCTCTTGAACTCCTGCATCCCTCTTATGAGCCTCTGCATCCCTCTCCTGACCCTTTGCATCACTCTCGTAAGCCTCTGCATCACTATACTGAGCCTCTGCATACCACTCCTGAGTCTCTGCATCACTCTCTTGAGCCTGCAGCATCCTCTCTTGAGCTCTTGCAACACTCTCTTGAGCCTCTGCATCACTCTCGTAAGCCTCTGCATCACTATACTGAGCCTCTGCATAACACTCTTGATTCTCTGCATCACTCGCTTGAGGATCTGCATCTCTCTCTTGAGCCTCTGCAACACTTCTTCAGCCTCTGCATCACTTTCTTAAGCCTCTGCATCCCTCTCTTGAACCCTGCATCCCTCTCATGAGCCTCTGCATCGCTCCCTGAGCCCTTTGCATCACTCTCTTAAACCTCTGCATCCCTCTCTTGAGCCTCTGCGTCACTCTCGTAAGCCTCTGCATCACTCTAATGAGCCTCTGCATAACTCTCTTGAGTCTCTGCATCACTCTCTTAAGCCTCTGCTTACCCTCTTGATCCTCTGCATCACTCTCTTGAGCCTCTGCATCACTCTCATGATCCTCTGCATCTCTCTCTGAGCCTCAGCACAACTCTTTTTAGCCTATGCATCACTCTCTTGAGCCTCTGCATCTCTCTCTTGAGCCTCTGCAACACTCTCTTCAGCCTCTGCATCACTCTCTTAAGCCTCTGCATCACTCTCTTCGGCTCTGCCACTCTCTTAAGCCTCTGCTTACCTCTCTTGATCCTCTGCATCACTCTCTTGAGCCTCTGCATCACTCTATGATCCTCTGCATCACTCTTGAGCCTCTGCATCACTCCCTTGAACCTCTACATCACACTCCTGAGCCTCTGCATCATTCTCTTGAGCCTCTGCATTCTCTCTAAGCCTCTACATCATTCTCTTGAGCCCTGCATTACTCTTTTGAGCTTCTGCATCACTCTCTTAAGCCTCTGCATCTCTCTCTTCACCTCTGCATCACTCTCTTTAGCCTCTGCATCCCTCTCTGGAGCCTCAGCATCCCTCTCTTAAGCCTCTGCATCACTCTCTTGAGCCTCTGCATCCTCTCTTGAACTCCTGCATCCCTCTCAATGAGCCTCTGCATCCCTCTCTTGAACTCCATGCATCCCTCTCATGAGCCTCTGCATCCCTCTATTCAGCCTTTGCATCACTCTCCTAATCCTCTGCATCACTCTCTTGGGCCCCTGCATCCCTCTCTGAGCCTCTCCATCACTCTCTTCATCCTCTGCATCCCTCTCTTGAGCATCTGCATCACTCTCCTGGGCCCCTGCATCCCTCTTCTAGCCTCTCCATCACTTGTCTTGAGCCTCTGCATCAACCTCTTAAGCCTCTGCATCTTTTTTTGAGCCTCTGAATCACTTTCTTAAGCCTCTGCAGCCCTTTCTTGAGCCT
>NC_091151.1:15667447-15774947 GCF_040958095.1 Procambarus clarkii
TGCTACTTGGAATGTTTTGTTCCCAGTAGCTGAATCTTAAACAACAACAACAATCCTTCGTCTCATCACAATCGACTTGATAATGGGCCAGGACGGACCGAAGCGTCGTTGACTCTTCAATTTCTAGTGTGCGGTTTGGTCAACATTTTTCAGCCACGTTATTGTGACTTTTCATCTGCATAGGCTGGGAGAATGGGGAACCACATGGAGGTGCAGATATAAGGAGAGCTAAACTCTTGGAAGTGGCAACAAGGAACCCTCTGATCTAACATTTCAAGAGACCGAACTGAATGAGAGGCAATGACGAGCCAGCTAGACTAGAACTGATATTCACTATGAATGAGTCATAGAAAAGGGAAGTCAAATTTGAAGCCCCCATGGGAGTGAGTGACCACAATGTATTGATATTTTGGGTATCTGGTGGAGGTAGGGATAACCTATCCAAGGATGGGATCAGGAAGGAAAAGGCGAAATTACCGAAGAGGAAAATATGACGAGATGAGGAACTTCCTAATAGGAATACCATGGGAAACAGAACTCAGAGAAAAGACTGAGGTAAAGTAGAAAAAAGGTAGCGAAGCAATTGAGTATAAGAACATAGAGAAACTACAGGAATAACAGAGCACCAGAGAGCAGGGAAGGATACCAGAGGGCCAGGAATGAGTTCCTCAGAGTGAGGAGAGAAGCAGAGGCAGTATGAAAATAACATCGCAAGTAAAGCGAAGACCCAAACGAACTGCTCCAAGAACAAGAGATGAAACTGAGAAAAGGGGAGAACAGAAACACAGAGAATGACAAGGAGGTGTGTGAAGACTTGAGGAGGTCTTCACAGTAGAACAAGGAGAAGCCCTTGTATTAAATGAGGAGGCAGCAAAGCAAGAAACCATGGAGGAATTTGAACTTTAAAAGGATTTTTAAAGTTCGAGAAGATTCATAGGTATGCCACCACACAAGTTTCAGAACTTAGAGTTATGAGCAATGAGGAAAGGTTATGGGAGCTAAACCTCACTTCCCTAGAGAACAGACGAGTAAGGGGAGACATGATAACCACCTACAAAGTTCTCAGGGGGATTGACAGTGTGGACAAACACAAATATACGAACATGGGTGGTATACGAACAATGGGACACAGATGAAAACTAAGTACCCAAATGAACCACAGGTTGTCAAGTGATTAACAATTATCGACTATCGGTTGTCAAGTTACCAATTTTAAAGTGTTGTATCTAGGGCCGCTGCTGTCGACTTTGCTCCTAGACTTTGAGTGGGGCCGGTGGTAGAGCTCTCCTCCCTGCTCCAGGATCTAATCACAGGTTATCAATGAATCAGCCACATGTTTGAGATAATGGAGATAGTGGGTGTCTTTTATTTCATTCACGTTCTATACAAAACTCATTCATCTCTTTATGCATGTACTGATGAGAAAGGAACTAACAGGGGAAAAGCGCCAAGCCTTTACGACTATATGACACTGTGAAGGGGTCAGGATAAGGATTTGGGATGGGACGGAGGGAAGGAATGGTGCCCAACCACTTGGACGGTCGGGGATTGAACACCGACCTGCATGAAGCGAGACTGTCGCTCTGCCGTCCAGCCAAAGTGGTGAGCCAAAAGACTAAGAGGTTACGAAGACGGCGGAGGTTGCAACGTAAGATTTGAGCTGAGGTTATCTCAGGACCACCATCTCTTGTCAGCCCGTTCTGTTGATAAGCCAGAGTGTACAAAGTTCTCACCTCGCCCGAGATGTACCAACCCAACCAACCCCCCTAACTCCCCCGCCCATGTATAAACAACGTGGGTATTTGTGGCCCGCTACTTCTCATAGTTCTATGTAATACATAACATTATTATGTAATACATTAGAGACCATAACGTCCACAGAGACGTACGTGTTGAGGGGACAGGTTGCCCTGGTGGCCTCCACCGGTACCGTTGCTGTTGTTGTTCAAGATTCACTACCTGGAACAAAAAGTTCCAAGTAACACGGACTATGGTGAGCCCGTAGTAGGATGTGTCGGGTACCGGGAGCTGCAGTCTTGCGACGCGTCGCTTCTTTTCCAAACCTGCCCATCCGAGGGTCCCGGTAGTACAGTCGGGTTCCTTCCTGACTCACACAATAGAGAATTCCGGGTTTGAATCCCAGGCGGGTCAGAAATGGTTAGGCGCATCTCCTATCACCTAATACCACTGTTCACCTAGCAGTAAGTAGGTACTCAGGAGTTAGTCAGCTTGTTGTGGGGGGGCATCCTGGGCGGGGTCAGTAATTCGACCTGGGAAGGGCAGGCACCTAGATATAAGCCTAACGTGTATGAATGCCCTCCGGCTTCCTGTCACCACACAATAAATTATTATTATTTAGCCGTGTCTTCCATAAGTTTCTGCCTGAGGTAAGGTAAGGTTAGGCTAGTCTATTCATTCCCAGGTAAACAATATGTGGATTTGTTCATTTGATACATCACGTTAGTGTGGTTATTATTGGAAGGGAGAGAGATAACGTCTGTTATCGGAACATGGCAGAGTTACCTTAAGGCATCACGCAGGCAGGTAAATAGGCTTGCACTGTGGCAACATCTCTTAACACATTTACTAAATGCAAAAAGTACAAAATAAACGATTACATCCTACTTGACCGGTGCGCCACCGGTGCTCTTCTGGCCCGGCGGCAGAACTTACAGTAGGACATAGTTTTAATAATAATAATTCATTGTGTCGGGGGACAGGCAGCCAGTATATACATATATACAGATGTAAGGCTAATATCAAGGGCAACCCCCCCCCCCACCCCACCCGCCAGGGTAGAACTACTGACCCTCCCTAGGATGCAACCCCACTATCTACCTATTTACTGTTTGATGAACTTGCGCATTAGGTAATAGGAAACACGCCCAACCATTTCTGTCCCGCCCGGGTTTCAAACCTGGAATTCCCGATTGTGAGTCAAGAACGAACTCGACTGTGCCTCTGTAACACTTTCCAACACTGCCCAAGAGATGGGTATCGGTTGCATAATAACCAAACTAATGGTATATTTTTTAAGTTGCTGCTTTGAACATGTATTTAAGACCGGCTAGAAATGTGATGACGTAAAATTAAGACAGTTACTCACAAGACAGTTACTCATGACGCTGTTACTCATAAGACAGTTACTCACAAGACAGTTACTCATGTGGCAGTTACTCACAAGACAGTTACTCACAAGACAGTTACTCTCAAGACAGTCACTCACAAGACAGTTACTCACAAAATAGTTACTCATGAGGCAGTTACTCATAAGACAGTTACTCACAAGACGTTTACTCACAAAACAGTTACTCATGAGGCAGTAACTCATACGACAGTTATTCATAAGACAGTTAATCACAAGACAGTTACTCACAAGATAATTACTCATAAGAATTACTCACAAAACAGTTACTCACAAGACAGTTATTAACAAGACAGTAATTAACAAGACAGTCACTCACAAGACAGTTACTCAAAAGACAGTTACTCACAAGACAATTACTCACAAGACAGTTACTCACAAGACAGTTACTCACAAGACAGTGACTTACATGACAGTTACTCACAAGACAGTTACTCACAAGACAGTTACTCACAAGACAGTTACTCACAAGACGTTTACTCAAAAAACAGTTACTCATGAGGCAGTAACTCATAAGACAGTTATTCATAAGACAGTTACTCAAAAGACAGTTACTCACAAGACAATTACTCACAAGACAGTTACTCACAAGACAGTTACTCACAAGACAGTGACTTACAAGACAGTTACTCACAAGACAGTTACTCACAAGACAGTTACTCACAAGAAAGTTACTCACAAGACAGTTACTCACAAGACAGTTACTCATAAGACAGTCACTCACAAGACAGTTACTCACAAGACAGTCACTCACAAGACAGTTACTCACAAGACAGTTATTCACAAGTTAGTTACTCACAAGACAGTTACTCACAAGATAATTACTCATAAGACAGTTATTCACTAGACAGTTACTCACAAGTTAGTTACAAGACAGTTACTCACAAGACAGTCTCTCAAAAGACAGTTACTCACAAGACAGTTACTCACAAGACAGTTACTCACAAGACAGTGACTTACAAGACAGTTACTCACAAGACAGTTACTCACAAGACAGTTACTCACAAGACAGTTACTCACAAGAAAGTTACTCACAAGACAGTTACTCACAAGACAGTTACTCATAAGACAGTCACTCACAAGACAGTTACTCACAAGACAGTCACTCACAAGACAGTTACTCACAAGACAGTTATTCACAAGTTAGTTACTCACAAGACAGTTACTCACAAGATAATTACTCATAAGACAGTTATTCACTAGACAGTTACTCACAAGTTAGTTACAAGACAGTTACTCACAAGACAGTCTCTCAAAAGACAGTTACTCACAATACAGTTACTCACAAGACAATCACTCACAAGACAGTTACTCACAAGACAATTACTCACAAGACAGTTACTCACTAGACAGTCACTCACAAGACAGTTACTCACAAGACAGTTATTCACAAGTTAGTTACTCACAAGACAGTTACTCACAAGACAGTTAATCACAAGACAGTTACTCACTAGACAGTTACTCACAAGATAGTTACTCACAAGATAGTCACTCACAAGACAGTTACTCACAAGACAGTCACTCACAAGACAGTTACTCACAAGACAGTTACTCACAAGACAGTTACTCACAAGACAGTCACTCACAAGACAGTTACTTACAAGTCTATCACTCACAAAACAGTTACTCACAAGACAGTTACTCACAAGACAATTACTCACACGACAGTTACTCACAAGACAATTACTCACAAGACAGTTACTCGCACGAGCCTTAGTGAGCCTTTTCACCATTAATCATATTTAATCAGTTCTGTACAAATGTTAGCATCAGATAAGAGTAATTCTAATCCATAACTCTACCCTGTGACCAAACATCTGGGCTCTCTAACCCACTAGCTTAGTATATACCTGGCTCAGGGTGAGTCTTGAGTCACATGTACCATGCTAAACGCAGGGTCTTAGTATATACCTGGCTCAGGGTGAGTCTTGAGTCACATGTACCATGCTAAACGCAGGGTCTTAGTATATACCTGGCTCAGGGTGAGTCTTGAGTCACAAGTACCATGCTAAGCGCAGGGTCTTAGTATATACCTGGCTCAGGGTGAGTCTTGAGTCACATGTACCATGCTAAATGCTGGGTCTTAGTATATACCTAGCTCAGGGTGAGTCTTGAGTCACATGTACCATGCTAAAGGCAGAGTCTTAGTATATACCTGGCTAAGGGTGAGTCTTGAGTCACATGTACCATGCTAAACGCAGGGTCTTAGTATATACCTGGCTCAGGGTGAGTCTTGAGTCACATGTACCATGCTAAAGGCAGGGTCTTAGTATATGCCTGGCTCAGGGTGAGTCTTGAGTCACATGTACCATGCTCAGGGCTTAGCCTTAAGTAGGGGATCTCTACTAAGGTTCATCAATCATATACCAGTCATCTACCGAAACTTGTTTATGTTGCCACGATCATGGCAGTTTAGCCTGAATATTTTTAACAGTTTACGAGCTGGGAACTCTGTAACCCATGGATGTTACTACGGACGACCTCGTAAAGCTTCGGAGCACGTAACATGCTTCATCAATGCCCAGTGAGCCGTCATGACTTAGGAAAGATGTACAGGTTTGGTAAGTCAGCTCATCAGTACTCGACGAACCCCACGACCTGATCAGCTAAAGTTAACACTGAATGGCGTCTCGGAGTACTATCGGCTGCCTCATTGTAGTGCTGGTGATGCCGGCAGTGGCAGGCGCAGTCTGCCCGCCACCCAGCAGTCCCGGGCAGGGCGAGACGTTTGGCCACATTCATTTACACCTGATGCTGCTGTTCACCTAGCAGCAAATACGTCCCTGGGAGTTAGGCAACTGTTCAGAGTTTCGTAAGGGGGAGGTCAGTGGTATTCCGGAGGTCAGTGGGAGATCATACTAAAGAGACAATAACAAGTCATCACGGACATACCTCTAGACGATTCTCTTCTCTTTACAGATACAGTTAGAGCAAGACAGTGGCAGCCAGTACCCTCGTGGTGCTGTGGAGGAGGAGGAGCAGCGGCCAGTACCCTGGTGGTGCTGTGGAGGAGGAGGAGCAGCGGCCAGTACCCTGGTGGTGCTGTGGAGGAGGAGGAGCAGCGGCCAGTACCCTGGTGGTGCTGTGGAGGAGGAGGAGCAGCGGCCAGTACCCTGGTGGTGCTGTGGAGGAGGAGAGAGGAGCAGCAGTCAGCACATTCCTCCACGCTCTCCTCTACTATACTGACTATGACGCGCCTGTATCTCAGGTTCACAGTTGCCACACAGTGCTTTTGTAACAACGCCATTCATATTCATTAACATTTTAGTCAAATAAAGCTGCCAATAATAGTAAACAAAAATGTACGTCTTACATTCACCTCATTCCGGTATTTATTTAATAATTTCAAGTAAATTTAGAATTTACATGTAATTATATACATGTTTGAAGAGGTTGAGGCCAGAGCTCACATCACGGTGACTCTGAGGTTATGTTAGGAGTGACCTTCACTACTGACTCCAGTTCCTTCCTTGCTGTTGCTGCTGTTGTTGTTGTTGGCCTGGTCGCAGGGCCTGGTAGGCCTGGTTGGCCTGGTCGCCAGGGCCTGGTAGGCCTGGTTGGCCTGGTCGCCAGGGCCTGGTAGGCCTGGTTGGCCTGGTCGCCAGGGCCTGGTAGGCCTGGTTGGCCTGGTCGCCAGGGCCTGGTAGGCCTGGTTGGCCTGGTCGCCAGGGCCTGGTAGGCCTGGTTGGCCTGGTCGCCAGGGCCTGGTAGGCCTGGTTGGCCTGGTCGCCAGGGCCTGGTAGGCCTGGTTGGCCTGGTCGCCAGCGCTGATGGTACCAACACAAATTCTCATCTCTACAAGACTATAAACGTTTGCCGTTTAGTAGTTTTTATATTATTATTTAAATCTGCGTATTTATAAGAATTTATAAAAGTATCTGCATGTATTTTAAGTATAACATTACATGTGATTAGGGAGAAATGTCAATGTTAAATCATATGTCAATTGTTTCTGAGTGTAACTATGTGAGCACGTGGTACTGTAGGAGGAAGACCTGACTGAGCGATCACATGGCTCCGTGTAGTTTATTGTGCACCCCATACTCATCCTGTGAGTGGTAGTTGATTGTGCACCCCATACTCATCCTGTGAGCGGTAGTTTATTGTGCACCCCATACTCTTCCTGTGAGCGGTAGTTTATTGTGCACCCCATACTCATCCTGTGAGAGGTACTTTATTGTGCACCCCATACTCATCCTGTGAGCGGTAGTTTATTGTGCACCCCATACTCATCCTGTGAGAGGTACTTTATTGTGCACCCCATACTCATCCTGTCAGCGGTAGTTCATTGTTACCCCGAAATTCATCCGGTGAGTGGTGGTTTATTGTGCACCCCATACTCACCCTTTGAGCGATAGTTTATTGTGCACCCCATACTCATCCTGTGAGCGGTAGTTTATTGTGCTCCCAATACTCATCCTGTGAGCGGTAGTTTATTGTGCACCCCATACTCATCCTTTGAGCGATAGTTTATTGTGCACCCCATACTCATCCTATGAGCGGTAGTTTATTGTGCTCCCAATACTCATCCTGTGACCGGTAGTTTATTGTGCACCCCATACTTATCCTGTGAACGGTATTTTATTGTGCACCCCATACTCATCCTTTGAGCGGTAGTTTATTGTGCACCCCATACTTATCCTGTGAACGGTATTTTATTGTGCACCCCATACTCATCCTGTGAGCGGTAGTTTATTGTACACCCCATACTCATCCTGTGAGCGGTAGTTTATTGTGCACCCCATACTCATCCTGGGAACGGTATTTTATTGTGTACCCCATACTCATCCTGTGAACGTTAGTTTATTGTGCGCCCTATACTCATCCTTTGAGCGGTAGTTTATTGTGCACCCCATACTTATCCTGTGAACGGTATTTTATTGTGCACCCCATACTCATCCTGTGAGCGGTAGTTTATTGTACACCCCATACTCATCCTGTGAGCGGTAGTTTATTGTGCACCCCATACGTATCCTGTGAGCGGTAGTATATTGTGCACCCCATACGTATCCTGTGAACGGTATTTTATTGTGCACCCCATACTTATCCTGTGAGCGGTAGTTTATTGTGCACCCCATACTCATCCTGTGAACGGTAGTTTATTGTGCACCCCATACTCATCCTGTGAACGTTAGTTTATTGTGCGCCCTATACTCATCCTGTGAGCGGTAGTTTATTGTGCACCCAATACTCATCCTGTGAGCGGTAGTTTATTGTACACCCCCATACTCATCCTGTGAACGTTAGTTTATTGTGCGCCCTATACTCATCCTGTGAGCGGTAGTTTATTGTGCACCCAATACTCATCCTGTGAGTGGTAGTTTATTGTACACCCCATACTCATCCTGTGAGTGGTAGTTTATTGTGCACCCCCATACTCTTCCTGTGAGCGGTAGTTTATTGTACACCCCATACTCATCCTGTGAGTGGTAGTTTATTGTGCACCCCCATACTCTTCCTGTGAGCGGTAGTTTATTGTGCACCCCATACTCTTCCTGTGAGCGGTAGTTTATTGTACACCCCATACTCATCCTGTGAGTGGTAGTTTATTGTGCACCCCATACTCATCCTGTGAACGGTAGTTTATTGTGCACCCCATACTCATCCAGTGAGCGGTAGTTTATTGTACACCCCATACTCATCCTGTGAACGTTAGTTTATTGTGAGCCCTATACGCATCCTGTGAGCGGTAGTTTATTGTGCACCCCATACTCATCCTGTGAGTGGTAGTTGATTGTGCACCCCATACTTATTCTGTGAGCGGTAGTTTAGTGTGCACCACATACTCATCCTGTGAGTGGTAGTTGATTAAGCACCCCATACTCATCCTGTGAGTGGTAGTCGATTGTGCACCCCATACTTATCCTGTGAGCGGTAGTTTATTGTGCACCCCTGTTATAAATAATAGTGTTGGTGGTTGCTATGGGGGACTTGGTATTATTACGGGGTAAGGGTAGTTAGAAGACAAGAGTATCAAATATGGGAGAGCTAAAAGGCCCGGCCCCCAAAATAAACTATCCACAGTAATAATACCTTGCTACTAGACCATATATGTCAGTCTAAGGGTTGATCAATGCACTCCCACACAGGAAGAAGGGATACTCCTATAATTCATGTACTTATTTATTAACCCCTTAGCAACCCCCCATGTACACTCACACCAATAACAATAATAATAATAACTTTACCACACTACCTTACGTTAAAAAGCCTTGGTCCACTTAGGCAGGATACAAGGTTTACACTGAGAACAAGCTAGGGTAAAGTACTACTGGATAAGCACTGAAGCTGGATGCAGCTTAGGGTAGAGACACCACGTGGTACCCTAATACAAAACACAACACGTAGGGGTACCCAAACACTGGCAAATACTACCCCCAGGTCTCACCAATCGTTACTACCAGAGTAGGCACACTTTAAACACCATACAGTACTTAACTTAATGGTACAGGAACTTAAGGTAAGGGAAATAAGTAAGAGGAGAAGGGAGGAGAGTAGGGGTGCAGCCACAGAATAGGTCTCGTCCCCACGAACGCCAGCCAGAGAAGAACGCTCCTAGCGACCAGCTGGGCCTCCCGCATGTCGTGGTGCCGGAAGGAGCCTAATTGATCGTGCAGCTAAGCACATTAAAGATCTTCCCCTATGCAACGTATTGTTACTTTACAAATGATTAGAAAGTATTAGTAAGCAAAGTTGGTGCCTATGTTATTATTTAATAATCAACCCCCAGCTCAGTCTTTAAATGCTCTTTGAGAAACAATAATAGTCTTACATCTGGCAGGGAAGATACAAACAATTGCCGCTCATGATGCACTCAACTGTACTACCAGAAAGTTTAATAGCTCAATTTTGACCTCTGGTTTCCACTGGAGAACCCAGGGTCGTAACACTCCTCCCGCCTTCAGAGAAAAAAAAATGTGACTACTAGAATAGTAGTCATATTTTTTTTGTAAGAGTATACAGAGAATAAAAAGAAAAAACATGATAAAAACAAAAAATCAATCAAAAACAACAATTTCTCTGCAAGAAAAATACAAAGGAGTTCTCTGAAAGAAAAAAAAAAAACATACACAAAAAAAAAACAAAAAAACAGGGAAGTAAATAATTTGGACACGGAATATTTAATGTCACAGGAGAACCTAAAAAAAAAATTAACTAAAGCATGACAGTTGGTAAATGGCTTTCTGTGGCTCAGATGAATGTTATTCAGGCAACCGGGACAGAGCGTCGGCTATCACGTTGAGTCTGCCCGGTAGGTGGGTAATGGAAAGATTGAAGTCCTGTAGGTACAACGCCCACCTGAGGATGCGTTTATTCTTACCCTTCATCTGAGTCAGGAAGACTAGTGGGTTATGGTCCGTGTACACTTCCACTATATTACCTGTGAGGTAAACTTCGAACTTTTTACATGTTAACACTAGCGCCAACGCCTCTTTTTCTACCACTGAATAATTGCGTTGCGCCTTGTCAAATTTCACAGAGTAATAATATACTGGGTGTTCCACCTGATCATCCCCAGTTTGCAACAACACTGCACCAGCACCCGAGTCAGACGCGTCAATATGAATTTTAAACGGTCGGTCGAACCTTGGACTAGCAAGCACTGGGGCGGAAGCCAAGATCAATTTCAAATTTTTAAATGCCTCTGCACAGTCTGATGACCACTCAAATTTAACGGCTTTCTGCAACAAGTCTTTGAGAGGAGTGGCAACACTGGAAAAGTTCTGACAAAAACGTCGATAGTACGCACACATACCGATAAATCTTTGAACGTCCTTTTTAGACTTTAGTACTGGATACTCCAGAATGGCACTGATTTTATCTTGCCGAGGTAACACTTTTCCTTGGCCTACTTCATAACCGAGGTACGTCACTGTGCCTTGGCCAAAATGACACTTTTTAGCATTTAAGGTAAGATTTGCCTTTTTCAAGATTGCGAACAACTGGCGTAACCTAGCTATGTGGTCAGCCCAATTACTGTCAAAGAGCACGATATCATCTAAATACGCCCGACAATTTGGCACCTTAGCGAGCAGAGAGTTCATGAGTCTCTGGAACGTGGCAGGAGCATTACGCAAGCCGAACGGTAACACTTGATACTCAAAAACACCCTCGGGTGTCACGAACGCAGTTAGTTGTTTAGCACATTCAGTGAGTGGGATTTGATAATACCCCCTCGAGAGGTCGAATTTCGAGACGTACTTGGCATTTCCCAGCTCGTCGATGCAGTCCTCGAGGAGGGGCAGCGGATAGGCATCCACAATGGTCACCTTGTTGAGCTGCCGATAGTCGGTGCATAATCACCAGGAGCCGTCTGGTTTGGGGACCAAAAGGCAGGGCAAGCACCAAGAGCCCTGGCTCGGCCGGATGAGGCCGTGCTGGAGCAAGAAGTCGACCTCCTGCCGTACGATGGCCTTCTTTTCTGGACTCATTCGATAGGGTTGAAGGCAAATGGGAGTGTAGTCCCATGTAGTTTTATTTTTATTTTAATTTTTATTTTAATTTTTACTTTATTTTTTGTTTGTCATCTTTGCCTGTTTTATACTCTTAATTATTTGTTCTTAGTTAATCCCCTTGTCACTAAACCTAGGGCTTTTTATTACCCTGTTAATTAACCATTACTAAGCTAATTATCTTCAAGATCATTTTTTTTTTATGATTATTATTTTTTATTTTACATTTATATTGTCAGTCTCTACTGATTTTTTGTGTTTTATTTTATGTAACTTCTGTGTCCTCCCTGGCTATCTATTGGATCTTTATTTTACTTCTAAATTGTTACTATTTTATTGTATCTGCTCTTATTCTTGTGTTTTGCTTTATCGTGTATCTTGTATCGTGATCCCTCTGCATCTCTATGCACACTGATATTGATCCTGATCAAAATCTTCTGTCTCATATCTATACCAACCAGCACATTGATCATCATTATTGTAAGTATTTCACAGCACACCAGGCTAAAAACAAACTCCAAAATAGCACCTATCTATCAGTTTACAACCAAAATGTTAGATCACTTGGTAAACATTTTGACGATTTAAATGCACTACTCACAGCACTAGGTACTAACCTATCGTTCATTATTTTAACAGAAACTTGGCTAAATAAAGACTATACCCAACTCTACAACTTAGCTGGTTATAAAGCCATTCATAACTGTAGGCCTAATAAAAAAGGTGGTGGCACAGCTATATATTACCGAGATACATTTATCTGCAACAGTGTTATTAGTGACAGAGATGACTACTGTGAATATACTTTTGCTCAGTTTACAATTAAATCCCTTAAATCCTCTTTGACTATTGGAGCCATCTATAGATTTCCTAATACTAACATAGCTTCTTTCTCAGACAACCTAAGGTATCTTATTATAAACAACAATCTCAACAAAAACCACATCATTCTGGGAGGAGACTTTAATATTGACCTGGGTCAACAAAACTGCTCTCAAGTTGACTATTTCCTTAACAGCATGAACTCCTGTATGCTAATCCCCACTATCACCAAACCTACCCGAGTCACTCAAACATCAGCCACTACCTTGGACCACATATGGACAAACATAACAGCTCCCCTTGTATCTGGTATAATCTACGACAGAACAACTGACCACTATCCTACCTTTCTCATAGCGAACATGGACATAACACCACCAAAAAGCAAGAAACTTTCATTTAGGCTACACAGTGAATCAGCTTTAGACAATCTTACAGAGGCACTTCACAATATTAACTGGGATTCTGAATTCAATAATACCCATGATATAAATTCATTAGCTAACCTCTTCCTCTAGAAAACTCTAAGCCTCTACAACCTTCATTGTCCCCTTCTTACAAAGCAAGTAACTGACAAAAGATTAAACAATCCATGGCTCACAAGTGGCATTCTCAACTCAATCAACAAGAAACATGAATATGAAAAGAAAGTTAGGATTGGCCTAGTTTCAAAGGAAGTAGCTAAAAGGTACTCATCAATGCTTACCAGTATCATAAGAAAGGCAAAACTTGCATATTATGTGAATAGATTCAATGAAGCAAAAGGCAACATGAAAAACACTTGGAAAACTATCTCTAGTATCCTAGGAACTAAACAACACTCACATAACCAAATAAAACTCTACAAGGATGGGGATATACCATCAACTGATTTAGAAATGGCAAATGAATTTAATAGTTTCTTTTCATCGGTTGGTGCTAATCTTGCCAGTAAAATCCCACAGACTCAGACACATATTAACACATATCTCTCAGGCAGCTATCCAAACTCTCTTCTCCTTTCACCAATCAGCCCGGCAGATGTTGTGTCCATCATACACTCTCTAAAAACCAAGGCAGGGAACACCAGTGAAATTCCGTCCATTGTGTACAAGAGAGCCTCCCATGCCCTTGCCCCACCCATAGCACTACTGTTCAACAAATCTATAGAGTGTCACACCTTCCCTGATATCCTCAAAAAAGCAAGAGTAACGCCAGTCCATAAAGGAGGCAATCCGGCGGACATAAACAATTATAGACCAATATCAAATCTACCCATTCTATCAAAAATATTTGAAAAAATTATTTACAAACAGATCTATTCCTACCTCGTAAAATTCGACATACTCAGCCCCTGCCAGTTTGGCTTCCGGTCCCAAAAGAGTACCAATGATGCAATCATTAGTCTCCTTGACATTATCTACTCAGCCCTTGACAAAAATGAGTTTCCGATTGGACTCTTCATTGACCTAAGAAAAGCCTTTGATACTGTTAATCACAACTACCTCTTACTTAAACTCCAGCATTATGGAATCCGAGGCCTTGCCCTTGACTACATCCGATCCTATCTTAGTGACAGACACCAATATGTAACCATCAATGATACAACTTCTTCCACTCTACCAATTACCGTTGGAGTGCCACAGGGCAGCATCTTAGGACCTCTTCTATTTCTTATATATATAAACGATCTGCCTAATGTCTCTAATATTCTCAAACCTATATTGTTTGCTGACGATACTACCCTTATCTACTCAAACCTCAACCCACATACACTAAATAATGTTGTGAAAAATGAATTAAAAAAAGTCCACTTATGGATGTCAACGAACAAACTAACATTAAACATCGAAAAGACTTACTACATCTTATTTGGAAGCAAATCATCAAATGCAATTCAGCTACAGATAGACAACATTAACATCAGTAATAAAAATGATGGCAAGTTTCTTGGCCTATTCCTAGACAAGAGACTCAACTTCAGCACCCACATTCAACACATAACTAAGAAAGTCTCTAAGACAGTTGGTATACTCTCCAAAATCAGATATTATGTTCCTAACTCTGCTCTCCTCTCACTATATTATGCACTAATCTACCCCTATCTTAATTATGGTATCTGTGCATGGGGGTCTACCACTGCAAACCACCTTAAGCCCATCATCACACAGCAAAAATCTGCTATCAGAATAATAACTAACTCTGCTTTCAGACAACACTCAGCTCCCTTGTTTAAATCTCTAAACTTGCTAAATATTAACTCCCTCCACACATTCTCTTGTGTCAACTACATTTACAAAACCCTGTTCTTAAATGCAAACCATGCTCTGAAACTCTCCCTGGACAGATGTAATAGGACCCATTATCACCACACCAGAAATAAATATATCTTTGATATCCCCAGGGTCAAACTTAATCTGTGTAAACACTCTATGCAAATTAAGGGACCTAGTCTATGGAACTCACTCCCTAGTGAATTGAAAAACTGTAAAACTTTTGCCTTATTTAAAAGCAAAACCAAAAAGTACCTAACTTCATCTATTTAGTTTCCTACACTGAGCTTTAAATTTGCTCTGTACCTAGTTGGTACCCAATCTCCTAATTTTTATGTAATATCAAACAACCTTATCATTGTGTTCATTGCTGTCTTCTTTTATGTGCTAGCCATATGCTGTATTGTGACTACCAATTTTTGTCAACTACCATTCAAGCTGTCATTGCAATCAATCTTATATTGTTTCTGCTGTATTGTGCCTACCAATTTGTTGTCAACTACCATTTTAAGCTGTCATTGCAATCAATCATAGCTACCTATGTGCTTTAATATACTGTACCTATAATTTTCTCTCATCTTTTTTTTTTCCATTCCATGTAATCTGTTATCATTTTTTGTCTATAAATTTTGCAAGTATTTACCTCCTTAAAATTTTCTTAGATTAAGGACCTGCCCGAAACGCTGCGCGTGCTAGTGGCTTTACAAGACTGTAATTACCATAATTCTATCCTCACATTCCTTATGTACATTCTTGTATATGCATAAATAAAATAAAATAAAAAAAATAGTCCGTCAACTCGACATCATGGCAAATGGCATCAGTCTGGGTCGGGACTTCCCCGAACAGACTGGAAAATTCATCAACCAACGACTGCACCTCTTCACATTGGGCCATCTGCAAATGGGACAGTCTCTCCTCCACAGCATTCACAGAACTAGAATTATTGAAAATGAGATTAGTTGGGTCCCCAGAACAATCATCCCCTCTCTCACTGGAAATGGAAACATTGGTTAGTGCAATGGGCCTGGGGCCCTGGAACTTCTTCAGCCGATTTACATGTACGAGCATTACCTGGTTACGTTTGTCAGAGTGCCTCACTTTGTACGTGAGGTCCCCAGTCTTTTCTGTCACAATGTAGGGGCCTTCGTACTTGTGGGACATAGTGTTCCCTAGTCGAGGCTTTAATACCAGGACAGGGTCGCCAGGCTGAAATACCCGTAACTTAGATTTAGCATCGTTACATTCTTTCATCTTTTCTAGGGCCTTGCCAAGATACTTTAATGCAGCCGCCTTGCAGTCCTTGAGTCTCTGGTGGTGTTGCGCAAAGAAAGCCGAACCTTCGGTTAACGTTACGTTCCCTAACAGATTCTCCTGTAACATTTGCAAGGGTCCACGAACTTTATGGCCAAAGACTAACTCAAAAGGAGAACAACCCAGTGAACTTTGTAATCCCTCTCTAGCCGCAAACAAAACATATGGCCAATTCTCATCCCAGAAGGTGTGGGAACTCTTGCACGATGTCTTCAACATCTGCTTCAGAGTTAGATGGAAACGTTCAATTACCCCCTGACTCTGTGGATGGTATGGGCTGGAAACCTTATGAGTTATTCCATGGTCCTTACAAAATTGCTCAAAAATATCAGACTTAAAGTTAGTACCATTGTCAGTTTGCATGACCCGAGGCAGTCCAAAAGTGGAAAAAATTGCAACATACGAGCAACAACAGTTTTTGCTCGGATGTTCCTTACAGCAAAAGCCTCTGGGTAACGAGTAGTGATACACATCATCGTGATTAGGTAAATATTACCAGACTTAGTTCTAGGTAATGGTCCAACACAGTCTATTACCACATGAGAAAATGGTTCCTCTGGCACGACAATAGGCCTTAGAGGAGCTTTAGGTGGAGTCTGGTTTGGTTTCCCAACCAGTTGACAAACAATACACGCATTACAAAATTTTGCCACATCGCTTTTCAGCTTGGGCCAGAAAAAATACTTTAAAATTTTGTGATACGTAATATTTATACCTTGATGTCCCCCCATAGGATCATCATGAGCAGCTGCCAAAACTCTTTCTCTATAGCAGGTCGGCAACATAACCTGGTGGACTACCTCCCACTCATTTGACAAGGGAGCACTCTGTGGTCTCCATTTTCTCATCAAAATCCGATCATTGTAGTAGTACCCAGTTGCTGCGTCTACAATTTCCTCCATAGAGACAGCTGTCTCATGACAATCTGCAAGAGTGGGGTCAGCTTTCTGTAACTCACTCAAGGAGGCATCTAGGCCTTGGTCAGATGCCATTGGCCAAGGCTCAACAATGTTCTCCTCCACCTCCCCACTACTCTCGGTAGATGGCGGTGGCAGGCTCTCCACAATGTCCTCGGCCACGTCATCGAGTCGGGCCATGAATGTGTCCGCGAGGTCCACTTGGTTTTCACCACTCGGAAAGTTCTTCGTGTCCTCGGGATTTACCACCTTGGCAAGCACAGGGCTGCCCTTACATTTAAGTCCCATAGACCTGGTCACTGCGCACGCAGGGTACACAACATTATCCTCTGCTGCGGGTGGATCCAGGCAAACCTTAGGGGTAGGCAACATAATAGGCAGTATGGAGTCCCCTACCTTATCCCCTGCTAAATCATTACCAACTATTACATCAACATTAGGGAAAGGTAGGTATGAAGTGACTCCGACTGTACAAACACCCTTGTGGAAATCAGATTCCAGGGTAACCTTATGGAGGGGTACTGCTCGAGTATCACTAGTGACACCCTCAACCAGTACCACCTCTCCAGTGTCGAGAGTGTTGGCACCTTGCAATGCACTCTCTAAAATTAAAGTCTGGATGGCACCGGTGTCTCGGAAGATCACCACGTCCTTCCAGGAAGAACCCTCAGACAAAAGTAGTCTCCCTTTCGATAAGAATGGGGTAAGCAAGTCCAACCACTGTGGGTTGGAGGTCTTACTCCCTAACCCTTCCGAAGGTCTCAAGCCCTGTGTCACAACTAGAGCATTGGGTCTTTTTTCTGGGTACAGTTGCCAACAACGGTTAATAGTGTGGTTTGGACGATTACAGTGACCACAAAAACGTCGGGGAGAAGAGACATTACTAACAGAATTACCCTTCGGTTCACCCTTAGGTGCCGTGGGGCTAGACACTTTAACAGGGTTAGTTATGTCTGAAACAGAAGGTGCATTAGTTAAAGGGTTAGAATGAGCTGGTCTGGACTGGCTGTGGGTATAAGTTTTGCTACTCTGTGGGGTATAATTATTTTTATTGGGCCTTTTGCCCGCCAATTGGTAGTTTTCTGCCAACTTGGCCAAATCCCCTATTTTAGAATTTACCTCTACCCTTCCTCTAATGTAATGTGAAACATTCTCTGGCATAATATCTATAAAATGCTCCATTAAAACTAAGTTCCTGAGAGCCTCGTATGTTTCAGCTTTCGCCGAGCGAATCCATCTATCAAACAATCTAATTTGATCATTAACAAATTCAGTGAGCGGTTGGTTATGAGTAGGCCTAAGGTTGCAATAAACTTGGCGGTGAGCTTCAGGAGTAATTTCATATGCCCGCAAAATACATTCCCTGACTTTATCATATTCAAAACACTCGTCATCAGGCATGTTTATAAAAATATCTTGTGCTTTACCCCTAAGTCTTCCCTGTAGTATTTTCACCCACTCTTCCTTTGGCCAGTTCATGGACATGGCCAATCTCTGAAAATGGTTGAAAAACCTTTCAGGGTCCGACTCGGAAAATTCAGGCAAGTTATGCTTTTTCTCATAATGCCTGGGGTTTGAATCCCCAGCAGGTGGAGGTCCAGTGGCATTCGCTCTAATTCTAGCCTACTCGGTTTTGAGTCTTTGCTCCTCTAATTTTATTTTTGCTAACTCTAGAGCTAATTCTCTATCCCTATGAGTTGCACTTTCTGCTTGGCTAGGCTGGCATAAAGGTGTATCACTTGCAAATAGTTCTTCATCAATACAATGTTGTAATATTTCATTCACCAAAATCCACTTTTTATCTGCGTCATTTAATTCTAGGCCAAATTCCTTGCCTAACAATACTAAATTAGACTTGGTAAGTTTCTTTATCTCTACTGCTGAAGGCTCCCTTGCCAGTTTCTGCATTTCAGATGACATCACTAATAATTTTAGCTCCCAGCCAAAGAAAAAATTAAAAAAAATAAAAATTGGAAAAAAACAAAAATTTGCACGGCCCCTAACACAAGGCCACACTAACCTTAATCGTGAAGGGATCCAGCTGGGTGTCCAGTCAGTGCAAGAATGTCCTTTGCTAGATGAGTTGGACCCTAGGCTAGCACACAACCGTTCTGCGGAAAACAAAAAATTTTAGTTTTGGCACTCAAGAATCTAATTTTTTACACTTATATGTTCCTCCCGGACTGGCCAACCACTTGTTATAAATAATAGTGTTGGTGGTTGCTATGGGGGACTTGGTATTATTAAGGGGTAAGGGTAGTTAGAAGACAAGAGTATCAAATATGGGAGAGCTAAAAGGCCCGGCCCCCAAAATAAACTATCCACAGTAATAATACCTTGCTACTAGACCATATATGTCAGTCTAAGGGTTGATCAATGCACTCCCACACAGGAAGAAGGGATACTCCTATAATTCATGTACTTATTTATTAACCCCTTAGCAACCCCCCATGTACACTCACACCAATAACAATAATAATAATAACTTTACCACACTACCTTACGTTAAAAAGCCTTGGTCCACTTAGGCAGGATACAAGGTTTACACTGAGAACAAGCTAGGGTAAAGTACTACTGGATAAGCACTGAAGCTGGATGCAGCTTAGGGTAGAGACACCACGTGGTACCCTAATACAAAACACAACACTTAGGGGTACCCAAACACTGGCAAATACTACCCCCAGGTCTCACCAATCGTTACTACCAGAGTAGGCACACTTTAAACACCATACAGTACTTAACTTAATGGTACAGGAACTTAAGGTAAGGGAAATAAGTAAGAGGAGAAGGGAGGAGAGTAGGGGTGCAGCCACAGAATAGGTCTCGTCCCCACGAACGCCAGCCAGAGAAGAACGCTCCTAGTGACCAGCTGGGCCTCCCGCATGTCGTGGTGCCGGAAGGAGCCTAATTGATCGTGCAGCTAAGCACATTAAAGATCTTCCCCTATGCAACGTATTGTTACTTTACAAATGATTAGAAAGTATTAGTAAGCAAAGTTGGTGCCTATGTTATTATTTAATAATCAACCCCCAGCTCAGTCTTTAAATGCTCTTTGAGAAACAATAATAGTCTTACGTCTGGCAGGGAAGATACAAACAATTGCCGCTCGTGATGCACTCAACTGTACTACCAGAAAGTTTAATAGCTCAATTTTGACCTCTGGTTTCCACTGGAGAACCCAGGGTCGTAACACTCCCATACTCATCCTGTGAGCGGTAGTTTATTGTGCACCCCATACTCATCCTGTGACCGGTAGTTTATTGTGCACCCCATACTTATCCTGTTGCATGGTAGTTTATTGTGCACCCCGTACTCATCCTTTGAGTGGTAGTTTATTGTGCACCCCATACTTATCCTGTGAACGGTATTTTATTGTGCACCCCAAACTCATCCTGTGAGCGGTAGTTTATTGTGCACCCCATACTTATCCTGTGAGCGGTAGTTTATTGTGCACCCCATACTCATCCTGTGAGCGGTAGTTTATTATGCACACCATACTTATCCTGTGAGCGGTAGTTTATTGTGCACCCCATACTCATCCTGTGAGCGATAGTTGATTGTGCACCCCATACTTATCCTGTGAACAGTAGTTTATTGTGCACCCCATACTTATCCTGTGAGCGGTAGTTTATTGTGCACCCCATACTTATCCTGTGAACGGTACTTTATTGTGCACCCCATACTTATCCTGTGAGCGGTAGTTTATTGTGCACCCCATACTCTTCCTGTTTGCGGTAGTTTATTGTGCACCCCATACTCATCCTGTGAACGTTAGTTTATTGTGTTCCCTATACGCATCCTGTGAGCGGTAGTTTATTGTGCACCCCATACTCATTCTGTGAACGTTAGTTTATTTTGCACCCCATACTTATCCTGTGAACGGTATTTTATTGTGCACCCCATACTCATCCTGTGAACGTTAGTTTATTGTGCACCCCATACTCATCCTGTGAACGTTAGTTTATTGTGCACCCCATACGCATTCTGTGAGCGGTAGTTTATTGTGCACCCCATACTACTCCTGTGAACGTTAGTTTATTGTGCACCCCATACTCATCCTGTGAACGTTAGTTTATTGTGCACCCCATACGCATCCTGTGAGAGGTAGTTTATTGTGCACCCCATACTCATCCTGTGAACGTTAGTTTATTGTGCACCCCATACTCGTCCTGTGAACGTTAGTTTATTGTGCACCCCATACGCATCCTGTGAGCAGGAGTTTATTGTGCACCCCATACTCATCCTGTGAACGTTAGTTTATTGTGCACCCCATACTACTCCTGTGAGCGGTAGTTTATTGTGCAACCCATACGCATCCTGTGAGCGGTAGTTTATTGTGCACCCCATACTACTCCTGTGAACGTTAGTTTATTGTGCACCCATACTACTCCTGTGAGCGGTAGTTTATTGTGCACCCCCATACGCATCCTGTGAGCGGTAGTTTATTGTGCACCCCATACTCATCCTGTGAGCGGTAGTTTATTGTGCACCCCATACGCATCCTATGAGCGGGAGTTTATTGTACACCCCATACTCAGCATGTGAGAGGTCGTTGACTGTGAATGTCCAGTCCATTCACAGATTGTGAATGGCCAGCCTGTGGTGGATGTTATGGTAGCTCCACACCCACCCAACTGGGCGGCAGCTTTACAGTCATGTGCTTCACACCCACCCAACTGGGCGGCAGCTTTACAGTCATGTGCTCCACACCCACCCAACTGGGCGGCAGCTTTACAGTCATGTGCTCCACACCCACCCAACTGGGCGGCAGCTTTACAGTCATGTGCTCCACACCCACCCAAATGGGCGGCAGCTTTACAGTCATGTGCTCCACACCCACCCAACTGGGCGGCAGCGTTACAGTCATGTGCTCCACACCCACCCAACTGGGCGGCAGCTTTACAGTCATGTGCTGCACACCCACCCAACTGGGCGGCAGCTTTACAGTCATGTGCTCCACGCCCACCCAACTGGGCGGCAGCGTTACAGTCATGTGCATGCATTACCTACAGTAAGCAAATTTTGGATACTTTGCTAAGATTTCGGGCAGCACATCATTATGAATGAAGTACTTACACATTTCTTGGACATCATTGATGGTGTTATCTCTGAATTATACGATTTTTTCACATTCCATTATATAATGACGCAAAATATGCGAATAGTTCTACTGACAGATTTTACATATAATCAAATCTACATCAGCAGAACTTACAAACTCCCAGAGATACTAGTTGCCGAGCCTAAGCCTAGCAGCGGTAACATCTAGAAGTCTGCTAACATTATTGGATGACCCATAGACGTGCGGTACTTCCTGCATAATAGAATGATGATAGATGGAGGAACTGGTGTGAATTTCACTTTGCCTCTAGTCTTCGAAATTTTGTTGACCGGAATATTACTGCCTTCAGGCTGCTCAGCGGCAGTCCAAGTTGGTAATCAATTCCCTCTCTATGAACAAAATTCTTGGCCGACTCATCAGTTCTATCATGTATTCGGAGACCAATATGGGAAGGAATCCACAGGAGCGAATTCAAAGCCAGGTCAATTATCCTCGCAAACACTGAAAAAGACGCTCACGCGCACCCACACCCCATATCTTTCAACAATATACAATACCTGTTTTCGTACTTTTTTAATACAATAATTCAAGAATACATCATTCCTATGAACAGCTGACTGTTACACAACAACAATACAATTAGAACAGCTACAGTAATGCAGCAGTGCCCAGTGTTAAACAGCAACAGTACTGGTGGAGCAGCACAGTAATGCTGCAATACTCAGTGTTACACAGTCACATTACAAGTGGAGCAGCTCAGTAATGCTGCAATACTTAGTGTTACACAGTCACATTACAAGTGGAGCAGCACAGTAATGCTGCAATACTCAGTGTTACACAGTCACATTACAAGTGGAGCAGCTCAGTAATGCAGCAATACTCAGTGTTACACAGTCACATTACAAGTGGAGCAGCTCAGTAATGCTGCAATACTCAGTGTTACACAGTCACATTACAAGTGGAGCAGCTCAGTAATGCTGCAATACTCAGTGTTACACAGTCACATTACAAGTGGAGCAGCTCAGTAATGCTGCAATACCCAGTGTTACTAGGTCTTAAACTATTTGTTGGTAGCATCCAACTCTAACGTTAATGGTAGCAATTCTCTTGATTTTCTTTTAATAACTTACTGATATTGTAAAACTATTATTTGACAATTTTATCGGTTGATTTTCATTTGTTATGAAGGTATTTTCTTTCAGCTCTAACTTTACTAGATAGTGTAGTAACGAAAATATTGAAAATCTTACCGACTTTATGTACATAAAATTAAATAAAACCAATTGACTCTTTTAAATCGTATTAACCAGTCTTCCTGTTACGTGAAGACTTTGGTAAATACCGCAGATTATAGCAGTGAAGACATTGATATAACTAGTCACTTTTCTTCTTGTTACCGTCACTACAAAACAGTTTAGCAGCGATGCCCATGAAGAAGCGACGTAGGATGAAGAGGAGGAGGAAGAGAGCCAGGAGGAGGAGGAGCAGGACGTCGAGCATGAGGAACTCCACCCAGGAGAGCTGTGCCGCCGGGGACCTCAGCTGGGGCGCCCCACGGTGGCGGATGACGTACTCCGTCCAGAACACTGCCAGCTCCCTGGGCGACGTCGGCCGGTCCCTCATCCCTTCTGACATCCTCATCACGTTTTCTTTATACCTGACCACCAGGGATGTGAAAAGGAAAATATATTACTTTCATATATTAGTTACTAGGAAATACTTGTGAATTTGTACTACAATACCTAAGTTACGTGTGCAAAGAATTAGCAAATTACTAACTTAATATCTAGTGAAAAAACGGTATCCGCAGGAAATTTGTTTCAGTCCCTCAGAGATCATTGATTTCGTGGCCTCCAGTGGATTAATATTGTGCTACTGAAAATCCGTAAGAGGTACAGAACCCGGTGAATAGTAATTTAGCTTCGAATATCAACGAAGTCGCACATTATTCTCCGCACGGAGCGCTTCACTACAAATGGTGTGCAAGAGATAGGAGGTCTCTTAAAAATTTATTGTGAACATAATGCTCAATGATAAATGAAAGCATTGGTGGTACAAACACACTAATGAAGTACAGCTCTCTATTATACATAATTAATTTACAGACACCGAGATTTGGCAGGTAAGTAAGATTAACTAAGTAGTCTTCAGCCACATACGAGACGATGTGTCTAAATTATATTATAAGATGATATTGACAGGTCAGCAAAAAAATATACTGTTCTGAAATAGTGTCAATAATCGCTGACGCCGGAGATGAGATAAGTGCCAGCAAGATGATGAAACTAAGACTCTCTGATCAACTCCGGGAGCCGGCAGCCCGCGTCACTTTTCACCTCAGCAACCAGCACATTCTCCTAAGATGATAGTACTTATAGTAACTATTTGGTCGAGAGTACCAATATGTAGTGATGGACCACCAGTAAACCACTTTTTGTAGTAATGCTTTTATAAGGTCCGGAAAAAATAATGTTGAACCGAACGTAAATATTCCTAGGCCTAGTATAGGAAATATATGTGCCATATGAGACATAGGAATGCAAGAAGAGGTTAGGATAGATCTTATCATTATGTTGCGGTTAAAAACGGTTTCTCGATTGTCCAAATTCAATAACATAAAAGTAAATTTTCTGTCCATCCATCACTACATAACAATAACTCTCGACCAAATAGTTACTGCAAGTACTCTCATATCAAGAGGCTGGGTGTGTGTGTGTGTGTGTGTGTGTGTGTGTGTGTGTGTGTGTGTGTGTGTGTGTGTGTGTGTGTGTGTGTGTGTGCAGTGATTACCATTGCTCTTATGAAAATTATCTTCTGAATTGTTTCTCTTCATTCAAATTTAATGCCATATGTTTTGTATCAAATTGAAATTTGAAAGTTTTTTACGGCCACGACTGCAATAATTTGTATCACTTTCATGTTAATAATGCTCCTATTTAACTAAATTTATATAACTAAATTTAAGTTTATCATTATGACACTACATTAAATCTTTGGTTTTGTAAGGTGGTCTCCAGGGGGACACACGAGGCCACCACTCTACACGGCCTCGTGTCCACTTTTCTCCTCTCTGGAACAGCAAAGTTCAATAAATTATTAGGTTTTGTTTTGATAATTATTCAGTATGGTAAAATATATATCTAAAAATATAGAATGTTTGCTTTTCAGTACGAAGTTGGAGACTTCGAGACTATCCTTACCCGATTTTGCAGGGTGAATGTTAATAGGTAAGTGGCCAAAATGGGTGACTGTGGGTAGACTGTATTGCTCCAACTACAATGTGGCAAATAACACCATAACAAACCCTATGAGCATTCTGGCCCTGACTCCCTTCTACCTCTTGGCTACAAATTCACGCAAAAATTTAAACAGTTACTTTTCTTACACTATCGCTAAAGCACAGTGCCGGCAGTCACTCAGAGAGTGAACCTGCAGTCACTCAGAGAGTGAACCTGCAGTCACTCAGAGAGTGAACCTGCAGTCACTCAGAGAGTGAACCTGCAGTCACTCAGAGAGTGAACCGGCAGTCACTCAGAGAGTGAACCGGCAGTCACTCAGAGAGTGAACCTGCATCACTCAGAGAGTGAACCGGCAGTCACTCAGAGAGTGAACCTGCATCACTCAGAGAGTGAACCGGCAGTCACTCAGAGAGTGAACCTGCATCACTCAGAGAGTGAACCAGCAGTCACTCAGTGAACCGGCAGTCACTCAGAGAGTGAACCGGCATCACTCAGAGAGTGAACCGGCAGTCACTCAGAGAGTGAACCAGCAGTCACTCAGAGAGTGAACCGGCAGTCACTCAGTGAACCGGCAGTCACTCAGAGAGTGAACCGGCATCACTCAGAGAGTGAACCAGCAGTCACTCAGAGAGTGAACCGGCAGTCACTCAGAGAGTGAACCAGCAGTCACTCAGAGAGTGAACCGGCAGTCACTCAGAGAGTGAACCGGCAGTCACTCAGAGAGTGAACCAGCAGTCACTCAGAGAGTGAACCGGCAGTCACTCAGAGAGTGAACCGGCAGTCACTCAGAGAGTGAACCTGCAGTCACTCAGAGAGTGAACCGGCAGTCACTCAGAGAGTGAACCGGCAGTCACTCAGAGAGTCAACCGGCAGTCACTCAGAGAGTGAACCGGCAGTCACTCAGAGAGTGAACCGGCAGTCACTCAGTGAACCGGCAGTCACTCAGAGAGTGAACCGGCAGTCACTCAGAGAGTGAACCGGCAGTCACTCAGAGAGTGAACCGGCAGTCACTCAGTGAACCGGCAGTCACTCAGAGAGTGAACCGGCAGTCACTCAGAGAGTGAACCGGCAGTCACTCAGTGAACCGGCAGTCACTCAGAGAGTGAACCGGCAGTCACTCAGAGAGTGAACCGGCAGTCACTCAGAGAGTGAACCGGCAGTCACTCAGTGAACCGGCAGTCACTCAGAGAGTGAACCGGCATCACTCAGAGAGTGAACCGGCAGTCACTCAGAGAGTGAACCTGCAGTCACTCAGAGAGTGAACCGGCAGTCACTCAGAGAGTGAACCTGCAGTCACTCAGAGAGTGAACCGGCAGTCACTCAGAGAGTGAACCTGCAGTCACTCAGAGAGTGAACCAGCAGTCACTCAGAGAGTGAACCTGCAGTCACTCAGAGAGTGAACCTGCAGTCACTCAGAGAGTGAACCTGCAGTCACTCAGAGTGAACCTGCAGTCACTCAGAGAGTGAACCTGCAGTCACTCAGAGAGTGAACCTGCAGTCACTCAGAGAGTGAACCAGCAGTCACTCAGAGAGTGAACCGGCAGTCACTCAGAGAGTGAACCGGCAGTCACTCAGAGAGTGAACCGGCAGTCACTCAGTGAACCGGCAGTCACTCAGAGAGTGAACCGGCAGTCACTCAGAGAGTGAGCCGGCAGTCACTCAATTGGGTATCACAGTCCTTGATGTTATGTTTCCTGAGGCACCTCGTGCAATGTTGCAAATCTTTGAGTCGCTCAACACGGGCGTCACTATCAGGAAAATTAGGGCAGTGGTACATTGAATGTTTCTCATTGCAGAACAAACATGTTCCATAGCTTCCAGTACCCTTTGGTGTCACGTTCTTGGGTGACACAGTAACTATAGGCTTGGAGGGTCCCACTGCATATACGCCCACACTGCCACTGTTCCACTTTGGTGTTGAATTATAGTGTCTAGATTGATTTGGAGTACCTTTGGTACTCTGTGGTTTACTATTATTGGTTTCTGAGGGTTTACTTGGTGGTTTTAATTTGTCATGTGTTCGTAATTGATGAACTACTGACTTTAAACCTTCAGATATTTCATTCATGGATAAGATGCTTTTATTGTAATGAGCACTCATTTGTCTCAATATGTCCCTAGGTATTTTCTCCTGGACAATTATTTTCAAGACCCACTCAGCCCCGTTTGTATCTGCTGTCAGGCTGAGGGCATTGATCAATGATTCTACCTCCAGCTTGAAGACTTGGAGTGAATCAGCTGAAGCCTCCGGTGGGGGTAAATGCAACAGCTCATGAACTAAATGTGATGTTCTTACTTCTGGATCGGCATAATTATCCTTGAGGAGTTTTACTGCCAGATCATAGCCGTCATTAGTTAATCTCAGATGGGATACTACTGTTTTAGCCTCACCTGATAATTGGCCTTGCAAATAAGAGAATTTACTACTCTTTGGTAAAGATTGTTTTGAGTCTACAAGGTCAACGAATTTGTTCCAAAATTCGTCCCAATCTTCCTCATCTTTTCCTGAGAAAGTGGGTAAATTAATTGGAGGGAGTCGAGCTTCTGCTTGACTCGTATTAGATGCAACTGTTGTTGTTGTTGCTGCCTTGTTCTGGGCAATTAATTTGACATAAGGCTGTAATGTGGCTTGAGTCTGATCTTCATAATTCGCAAGATCAACCATAATGTCGTCTATTTCTGTTTCTGATAAATTGGTGTTGGCAAGTTCAGCCACATATGTTGCTATTTGGCATTTGATTTGCTCAAATTTACCTGCAGCTGCTTGATAATAGCTTTCCAGGTCAGCATAATCAACTTGAGATTGTTGTGACAAATCTTCACATTTCTTGATCTGTCTTGTTAAGTGGCCTTTAAGACCTGCAAGGGTTCTTTTCATTCTCCCTGCATTATCCATACTGGCTAGTTGGTGAAGCCTTGTGGGGCTTGTACTTGGGCTGCTCATAATACTGAACAAGCTCTAATGGTAGCCTAGGGTAAATTCTGAACTCACTAGGCAATAATCCTACCTCTACTAGAGGTTAGCACTTAAAATTAATACACATTATATATATATACAATCATACACACTAATGATTTGAGTGATAAACCAGTGTCACTGGAAGTACCTTTAGGTTAGCTCTTCAATATCACCCTAGGATGGAAGAGACACTAATTAATCACTCAAAGGTGTAATGATCATAAGTAAATTATTATATATACACAACTCAACTCGAGTTGATAAAAATTACACCCAAAATAGGGTCTGCACCATTCATTAATGGTGTTAAGTTGTTTAATATAGTACAACTGACTATGGTAATAATGGGACTAGGATGAACGATAATAGTTCAACTAGTCATATCCTACCCTGTTGTGGGTTGGCAATTAGTAAATATTATACTGTGATCACTAGTGCAATATATATTAAATAATTCTCTATTTGGAGAAATAATATACACAATTATTGATAATAGCCTCTTAATTAGCCTCTATGAAACTTCTAATATTATCTAGAAGTATTAAATATTATTAGTGACCTCGCGAAATAAACTCCACAAAATTCGTAGATAATCTCTCGCGAAATGTAACACCACGAAATCCGTGAACAATATCGCGAAGACACAGCCACTAATTTGGCTGGCTTCTATATTAGCGCTGTCATTTCACAAAATAACACGCCACCAAATATCTGTGGGTGTGCATGAAACCGCTGACGAAGCTGAACTGGGCTGAGGGAGGCTCCTGAGCTCCCTCGAGGCTAGGCTGCCGTCTTGACTGCTGGCCTTTGTTTAAATAACACTGCACTAGTTTATTTAACGAATCCACTGGTTAACTGGTTCATCCGGTACTAAGATGACCAAATATGGGTTCAAAGGATCAAATAATCCGTCATCCGGTTCGAAGGACCAAATAATGTGGGAACCGACCTGTGAGATTTATATTTATTTAATTTATATGAATTTATATTTACGTTAATTTATATACTTCGATAGCAATTTGTATAATGATAAGTGGACTGTATTTCTGCAATAATCTCTTAATCTCACAAATCGATCCTCTACACATTAGGGGGGGTTTATTAAATTAATATATATGCAGCCAATCAAACTACAGTAACTACATACATTGAAAAGGTTCCTTATCTTATAGTACAGCAGGTTAGTCCACCAGGTATAACTAGGGTGTAGACACCAAATTATCCTCTTTGAGGTAGCTTCCATCACCCAGTAACTGGTGCACATAATCTTGCATCCTCGTCTTGACTTGTCAAAAGTGCGCTAGCTGTGAAGCCAGAATCCTATATATGCCAAGTGTTTCAGAGAAAACTGTACATGGAACATGAAGACCTGGCTTAATTACCTTTAGTTTGAGGCGATTTCGCGTTCTAACCGGCTAACCCTACCCAATGACATTAATGGCCACTAATGATAGATAATGGGTTTCGGAAAGAACACTTAACTTGATATGTAGACAGCGTGTTGAAAAATGGTACACCTTTGGTTTCCATAACACTACGTCCAAGTAAATTTAACAGGAGCCGAATTTGCTCCCGTGTGAGCCTCTGGTCTCAATAAACAATGGCTGCTCTCCTTCCTCCCTGACGCCTGGCCTACTTTGTCCAGATTTCAGAAAGTGATAGAAGGGTCACATTTACTCTACTTTAATATTGATAATTAAGTTAATTTATATAAGATGTTTTTATGATGGTAAAGTCCAAAGACTAATGTATTTAAGAATAATTCCCACCATAATAGGTGGTGATTTATAATAGTATGTGGTGATGATATCCCGTTTTCTTTAAACGGTAATTCCACTACAAGTTACGTTTTCTATGGTTAACTTGTTTATACAACACAGCTATTATCTGTATGATATAAAATGGTGTCGGATTTTCCGACACTCAGAGAGTGAACCGGCAGTCACTCAGAGAGTGAACCTGCAGTCACTCAGAGAGTGAACCTGCAGTCACTCAGAGAGTGAACCTGCAGTCACTCAGAGAGTGAACCTGCAGTCACTCAGAGAGTGAACCTGCAGTCACTCAGAGAGTGAACCTGCAGTCACTCAGAGAGTGAACCTGCAGTCACTCAGAGAGTGAACCGGCAGTCACTCAGTGAACCGGCAGTCACTCAGAGAGTGAACCGGCAGTCACTCAGTGAACCGGCAGTCACTCAGTGAACCGGCAGTCACTCAGAGAGTGAACCAGCAGTCACTCAGAGAGTGAACCTGCAGTCACTCAGAGAGTGAACCAGCAGTCACTCAGAGAGTGAACCAGCAGAGAGTTAACATCGCTAACCTTCAGTACATTTTGTTCTCCGCACTTCTTTCCCTTCACCCCTGTGATCAGTTTCTCTAAACACTGTCTATTGGAGATTAAAAAAGTAGTAAACAACAAATCAAACACAGCCTTCCCATAATGTATGGCTCCAAACAAACTCCTCCCATCAACAATTCTCTGACACTAACTTTGGGTTGTTAATAATATCGGTGAGAGCATCGACGACCAAGTCCTCGGTCAGGTCCACCAACTCCAGAAAGCGTCCTATACCGGAGTCCCTCACAAACCAGGCGTTTACTGGCTGCTCTGCGAAGAGGGGAATGGCGAGGAGGGGCGTGGCGTGGTAGACGGCCTCCTGCAGGCCCAGAAGGCCGCAGTGCGTGATGAACACCTTCATGTTGTGGTGGGCTGCAGTACACAGGGCGTCTTAGGTACTGAACCTACATAATCTTCAGGCTAAGTACATGATCTTCAAGCTAACATCTACAAACGGGTTTCAGTTGCCTATCTTGCTGCCCACATCCATCCAGTAGTCCGCGGAACAGTTTCTATGTCTGAAGTTTGTCTTATATTCGTACTTACTCAAAATTGAACTGACTGATCTAGGTTGTAATTTTACTGCCTGTAGTTAGAACGTGTACGAAAACTTGATTAAAATTGTAACGAGAATATTTTAGCATCCATTAAGTCTGTGTTGATTACTGAAGCTATTCTTCCAATTAATTAGTAGCCTGAAAATTTAACCATTTCAAATAAGACTTCAAAAACTAAACAATAAAGATATTAAAATTATTATTTTGCAAAGTGTATTCCTTGATAAAACATACATAATATAGTAATATTGATCATAAGGTCAAAATTTCTTGTTAAGTGCTATAATCTCACCGAGAATATCTTGTTGAGAAAACCATTTGCCAATCATTACATTATGAGGGAGGTCCTCCAGCTCGCCCTCGTATTTCCAGATGACGCGCTGCGGCAGCCTGCGGAAGGCCTGGACGAAGAGGTCGCGGTACTGGACTGGCATGTCGATGCCTTGCGTTATGGAGCCTAAACTGAAGTAGATGACGCCAGCGGACCCCGCCCCTGTGATCCATGACTCCAGCTCCTGTAAAGTACCCTGTGCCGAGTGTTTTGTTTTTCCTGGAGGAGCCCTCGGTAGTTTCCTGAAGCCATCATGCTGAGAGACTTGGTACTCTCAGCGTGATGGCTGAGAGTACATTTCCTGCTACTGAGTCACATCAGCCATTCGAGTCCTGAACGGCCTACTAGGAACAAGAGCCAGATCCTGAGCCTCTCATAGAAGCACGAGGAGGACAGGATGGTTATGATGACCATCACTGTAAAAACATCCCAAAAATATCAGAAGCAACAAAAAAACCTGCAAGATTCAAGGAAAACAAGGCAGTGAAACAGCCAAACTACTCTACAAACGACTCAAGCTGAAGCCCCCCCCCCTCCCCCTCCTTGTCAAAACTGGCCAACAACAGGTGGCTGGATGAACGGCACTTCTTAATTGCATGCTAAACGACAATGACACCAACAGCAAGAAAATATGCCGCTTAGGGTGTCGTAGAGACGATCAGCGGAAACATCCAACTCTCAAGAACTCTTGACTTTCTTGGACTTGAAAATTAGAAGACGGCCTGCGACAAGCTTACTCATAATAGTTGCCTTGTCTCCACTCCATTCATTCAGAGAAGTTGCCTCTTTAAGTACAAAATCAAGTAACTCCACTAACTAGTCACAAGCACTCCCCCTATGTTTCATAATCAATAACCTACCACAACACATCCCGGTAACACATAATAATTCTATTAAATTAAGCTCGAAACGCCTTTTTTAAAAGTAGTTGGAAAATGGCAACATTGTCATGCTTATTCATTCATTAATAATTTTCACCAGTAATGGTTAATTAAGATGTCAAAAGGTATAACCCATCCATGAATTAGAAATTTCTAACTCTTTATAATTTACTTATAAAACTTACATCTTAAAGAAGATCCCTCAAAACATACATGATATTTCTTTAACAATCTACTAGTGCTAATTATAGAGTAAAGTTCACACCAACTAATAATATGTCTACACATCCCTACCTCGATAGACAAGCATTTTAAACATTAATTCTGCTGTACAATATGTGAATGTCTGATTAATAATTGAAGGCAACATGTAATTTAATCAGTAGCCTATTCTGGCAAATTAACATAAGTCTGGCTGTACTCTGATTAAGTTACTTTAAATTAGCATATTTTCAATGCTATATTTCTATGAACATTTCTCTTTGCAACATCTCAATTAAGCAACAGTTGTCTCTCATTAATTAATTACATATGCACATGATTGTACTAAAATTTTACTTTATACTATTTATGTTAAGTTAAGGTTAAGATCTGTGCCTAGTAAACAACACCCGGAGGGACAGGACAACTCACCTGGTGGGGCAGAGGGTTGGCGGGTCGACAGTGCATGCCGCCCACCTCCACCTGTGAGGACAGGACAACTCACCTGAGGCAGAGGGTTGGCGGGTCGACAGTGCATGCCGCCCACCTTCACCTGTGAGGGCAGGACAACTCACCTGAGGCAGAGGACTGGCGGGTCGACAGTGCATGCCGCCCACCTCCACCTGTGACGGCAGGAGAGGCAGTGGTATACCAATGCTAAAGTGGGTGTTGATCAGCGCCAGACTCATGTTCCTCTCCAGGTCCAACAGCGGCGGCAGCTCCGGGAACTGCGCAGAGATCTGGAGAGAGGCCTTTCTGAAGATTTGCTAATAGAAACCCATGCTTCTGTGAGACAAGGCAACTTGAAACACTGCAGTGTACAGAGATGAGCATACATATATATTTAACAAATAAAAGTAAATACTCATATATTTTGTCTTACAAGAAATTTGAACTAGACCTGAAATGAATCTCCTACCATCACACACCTGTGGATCGAAAGAGCTCTATAAATTGTTTGAAATCTTGTTTACAACTGTGCTAAACTCACCTCCTGCTGTATCGCAGATATCTCCTCCCATTTGGGCCAATAAAGTTGCGTATAAATATGTGACACAGTTTTGAGGAATCGTCGCCAGGCAGACGTTGAGGAGGAGCGGGCGTATGTGATGGACGGGATGTAGGCCGGGTGGAGGACATTACCTTGGACAGCGCTGTGATGGGGGTTCAACATTGAAGTGAAGACAGTGATGAAAGGGACTTCATGCAAGAATGGATAGGCCCCCTGTAGGTGATGATTGTTGTTGGAATTAAAAAAAAAATAATTAAACAAGAATTATGAATATGTAATAATATTTTCTACATAGACTTAAATATCGATTAATATTCAGCGGTTTACTTATTTTAAGTATTCCAATATAAGATTTTTTTATTAATATCCGTTTTGAGCATCATAACCTTCAAGGGACCTAACATTATTACCCAATGAACTATCACACAGGAACTGACTGAGCTCAGTCAGGGCAGTTTAGTCTACAATCATTAAGTAGTTGAGGAGCTGCAAAACGCTACCATGTGGTCCATAATAACAACTCTGGGCCGAAGGCGATCTCATTGTGCTTTGGAGCTCTTGACCAGTGCAATATTTACAGCCTAAGCTGACTAGATCAAGGAAAGAGGGTCAACTCTCCTAATTATACTGAGTCATCACACTTGGCTTCTAATCCCTCTTAAGTACGAACAAATAAAATAACCAATAATTACCTCGTTGAACATATTGTCAACTAACATTAGATCAAATTCTTTTCTCCTCCGGTAGAGGTCCTTCACGGCGGCTGTGCGGTACATTTCCCTAGCAATGGCTACCACTTTTTCCCTTAGAATTGTGACTCTTTTGTTTTTATTTTGGAACGTGTTCATATTTTCTTTCAAGTATGGAAGACCGTGAGTCGCCTCGTGGATGCTGGGATGTCTTGACGACTTCGGGTGATTAGTCAACATCGTCACCTGTGGAGACAACATGCCAACATAATAATACAGGAAACTGCAAGAGGCCTATTAGCTCAAAGAAGGTAGGATATATTTATGTCCAAAATTCTTATATATAAATCTATATAAATAAAAATATAAATGTTCGTTTGTTCAAAATTGCTAATCTCCGAAAGTTCTTCACCGATTGCTTTGAAATTTTCACACAACTTTTCATTCGCATCCGAGCAGGTTTTTGTATACATACTATATAGATATCACGTCTGTGATGGGAAAAACATGATTTTCTTGAAAAACTGTTATTCATGTGAGGGAAATCTTCGAAACTTCTTTACCGATTGCTTTGAAATTTTGACACAACTTTCCATTCGAATTTGCGCGTGTTTTTATATGCCTCCTTTATAGATGCCACACCTGTAACAGGTAAAAACATGCTTTCTTTGAAAAACAGTGCCATCTGTTGCAAGTACGGGCAACGCACGCTATACTAATAATGTTACGATTCCATTACAATGTTTCTGATTGCATTGATAAATTGAATTTTCATAGATTTCGATTTATTTTCATTTTGATTTAATAATTTTGTGTGACATTGCATTGGAATTGAGCTGTGTTGTTTACCATAGCGTTCATTTCGTGAGTATAAGTATAGATGCCACACCTGTGACAGGAAAATCTCATGTTCTTTTTTTTTTTTTTTTAAATCTGCGTAACACCATCTGTTACGCGTAAGAGCAACACATGCTATACTAAATACGTTACAATTCCAATTCAATGTTTCCGATTGCAATGATAAATTGAATTTTCATAAATATCAAACTATTTTATATTTGGTTTAATTATTTTGTGTGACCTTGCCTTGGAATTGACTGTTGTTTACCATATTGTTTATTTTATGAGTATAATTTTTTTTCCTTTTGTTTTTTTAACTCTTCTTATTTTCCAGTGATGGAAACATCAGATCATTATTTGTAACCAATTTTTTGATGGGAACATCAGATCAATTGGGAATGCATCAGACGAAGGAGTGGGAATGGTGGGGAGGACAAGGGGACGGGTGTGGGGGATGGAGGGGAAGACGAGGGGACAGGGGAAGGGGTAATGGTGGAGAGGACGAGGGGACAGGAGAGTTGGGGATGGTGGGGATGAGGGGTCTGGGGAATGGAATGGTGGGGAGGACAAGGGGTCACGAGAGTGGAAGATGGTGGGGAGGACGAGGGTCCGGTTGAGTGGGGGATGGTTGGGAGGACAAATGGACAGGAAAAGGGAAGAATAGTGGGGAGGACAAGGGGACTGGGGAGTAGATAATTTTTGGGAGGACGAGGGAACGGGGGAGGGGGAGAATGGTGGGAAGGACTGGCAGTCAGGGGAAGCTTGCTGTGGCTCATATATTATTATATTTTGGTAGCAGTCTGTCTTGTAAACATATGTTGTTGAATTTAACCGAAAGGGTAAGATTAAATATTCTAACACGAATCTTCTCACTATTTCTTACATTTTTCTTCACTGCCGAAGGTAAGTGAAAAATTAACTCGGCAAAAATATATTTTTCCATTTTTATTCTTGGTCTGACCCCTAAAAGTGTTTCGTAAGACTTCTTACATTTTCAAAGACTGGTTTACACTGCTGCATCATGCTTATATTTGTTTTGGGTGAGGTGATATGACACAAAAGTTTTGGGTGAGATGTGTATAAATTGGTTATGAAAACATAAGAGTGGAAGTAACTACAGAAGGCCTATTGGCCCATACTTTCTCTTGTTGCTTCTATATTGGTTCGGGGTCTTGAAGTGGGTAAAATATAGTTATGCGTTAATTGGCTGTTGATTGCTGGTGTTGACTTTTTGATGTATAGGTGCCTCGCTGTTGTCGAGTCTCCTGCTATCGCTGTATCTATCGATGCTTTCTATGTTGCTTGTTAAGATTTCTCTGGTGATGGTCTGGTTGTGAGAAGATGTTCCTTGATGGAGCCCTGCCGTTTGTGCATTGTTAATCGCCTAGAAAGAGACGTTGTTGTCTTGCCTATATACTGAGGTCTTTGGGGCTTACAGTCCCTAAGTGGGCATGTGAAGGCATAGACGATGTTGGTTTCCTTCAAGGCGTTCTGTTTGGTGTCTGGAGAGTTTTTCATGAGTAGGTTGGCCGTTTTTTGTTTTTGTAGTAAATGGTCAATTGTATTTTCTGATTTTTGTCTGTAGCGATAACGTTCCTATTAATAATATCTTTCAGGACACTTTCCTCCGTTTTATGAGTCGTCAAAAAGAAGTTCCTCTAAAACAGTCTAATAGGGGGGTACAAGTGTTGTGCTAGTTGACTCTTCAGAGGTTGCATGGCATTTCACCTTCCTTTTTATGATGTCTTCAACATAACCGTTAGAGAAGCCATTGTTGACTAGGACCTGCCTTACCCTACAGAGTTCTTCATCGACTTGCATCCATCTTGGGATGTGACTGAAAGATCAGTCGACATAAGCGTTAACAACAATCGTCTTGTACCTGTCTGGGCAGTCACTGTTGGCATTGAGGCACATTCCTATGTTTGTTTCCTTAGTGTAGACTGCACTATGGAACCCTCTGTTCCTTTCCGTGACTATTACATCTAGAAAGGGCAGCTTCCCATCATTCTCCTTCTCGTAAATGACACTTAACACAGAATTCTGCTTGAAAGCCTCCTTCAGCTGCTGCAGACATCTGACATCAGGTAATTGCATAAAAATGTTGTAAACATACCTGCAGTATATGGTGGGTTTCGAGTCCATGTCAACTAAGACCCTCTGCTCAAAGGTACCCATGTAGAAGCTCGCAAACAGGACACCTAGGGGAGAACCCATGGTGACCATCTACTTGCTTATACATGTGCCCATCTGGACTCAAGAAGGGTGTCTCTTTAGTGCAGACTTGGAGTAGCTTTCTTAGTATGTTTTCTGGTATGTCAAGAGGAGTACAAGCCGGATCACGATACACTCTGTCCATTATCATCCCGATTGTTTCATCCTCAGGAACGTTGGTAATCAGCGACTCTACATACAAAGAGGCTCCTATCCCTGTGGCCTGTGCTCCCCGCAGTAAGTCAAAGAATTCTTTTGGAGACTTCAGGCTGAAAGCATAAGGTACATAAGGAGTCAACAAGCAGTTGAGTTGCTTAGCTAGTCTGTATGTGGGTGTGGGTATCTGGCTAATGATTGGCCGAAGTGGGTTTCTTGGATTGTGGGTCTTGACACTCCCACTTGCATAACCAAGTTTGTATTCCCCAATAACCTTTGGCAGGTGGAGCTCGGATTTCTTGACGTTCACAGTTTCGATCATCTGTTTACCTTCGTTTTCAATTCGGCTGTAGTGTCCTTCGTTACCCTTTGGAATTTAGTTTGGTCAGAGAGTATGAGGTTAATTTTTGCCAGATATTCGTCTTTTTTCAGAATATCGTATATTGGCGACTTGCCATAACCATTCCAAATGCTTTATTATTTTTTAGACAATTATTTCAGTTTCAATGGAAAATTTTTCAAACAAACATTTGGAATGGCTATGGGCAATCCACTTTCCCCAGTTTTGAACAATTTGTATATGGAGTTCTCGAAACAAAGATCTTATCCAGGATTATCCCCTCTAATGTAGTCTGGTTTAGGTATGTCGACGATATTTTGTGCTTATGGCCGAGTGACCAAGATCAAATAGTTTTTCTTAATGAACTTAATTCTTTGGTACCTTCAATAAAATTCACATGTGAAAATGAGGAGAATGGTACTCTTCCGTTTTTGGACATTATGATTCATAGAGTCAATAGAAGGTTCAAATTTAATGTGTATAGAAAACCTACCAACGTGGGGTCGTTTGTTCATTATTATTCGAATCATCATAGTAAAGTTAAACAGGCAGTATTTTCAGGAATGTTTCTTCGAGCTTTGAGGGTATGCAGCCCTGAGTTTTTTGATGAAGAGATAGCTAAAATATATGAAATTGGGAAAAGTTTACAGTACCCTAAGATTTTTTTGGATTGTTCATTTGGGAAAGCTAAACGCACGTTTTATAATAATGTCTCCAAAGCGAAACCAGAAAATAGAAACTCATTGGTGGTACCTCATGCGATGGGATTTGAGAAACTTTCCACAGTTTTTAAGAACATTAATATCAATTTGGAGTTCAGTAATAATACGATCAAGTCTAATTTAATAAAAACCTTTCCTGGTACAGCAGGTTGTGTGTATTCGATTCCCTACAATGATTATGAGTCTGTGTACCTTGGACAAACAGGAAAATCCTTACAATTACGTATGTCCCAACATGCTTATAGTATAAGAACTGCCCAAACGTCTAATGTTTTGTATCTACACACAAGTTTGTGTGATCACACTATTAATTGGGATGGGGCGAAAAGCATTGCCAATTGCAATGGCTTTGTGGAACGGAATTTAATTGAGTCTGCCCTAATTAGTCAATGTCCAAATCTTCTCAATGTTAGTACTGGTATGTACAAACTTGACCCTGTTTTAAGTTACAATATTACACAACAGTTTAAGAAAAAACTCTGAGAGGGAGGCTTACAATGTATCATTACAATTTTATATTCATTTATTGTGTGTTCATGAGGCTTTTCTTTAATCTTTCATCCTTGTTCTCTGACCGCTTAATCCTCTTTGACCATTCCTATTTCTGGTAATCCTTTCCCTAGAGATGGGTTGATCAGGTTCCAGGTGCTGGCCTGTATCCTCTCTCTTTCTCCAGTCAGTCTGGTGTTGACAGCGGCTTTAACAGGCCGAAACGTTCATCTCTCTCCCCCATTTCTTTGTGGTTTTTCCGCATACAAATGATCAGTGTTTAGTGATCATCAATTGCATATATATATATATATATATATATATATATATATATATATATATATATATATATATATATATATATATATATATATATTGCTAGGGACATCCTGACGTCACTGTGCCTAGCCTTCACAGAGTGCTGTGTGAATGTCCTGGGAAGGTGCAGGAGTGGAGGAAGGTGCCCAGAGTGGACCATCTCAACATAAACGGAACAAACAGGTGGGTGTGCAGGGTATGGAATACAACGGCAGTGAGGGCCACGCTGGCGCCCTCTAGGCCTCCCACGGCTAAGGTGTGGGGGAGGAGGGGGTGTTGTTGTTCGGTCGGGCGAGGGGGGGGTCACCCATGTGCCACCCAGTGTTTATAGAAATACGTATGGGAAAGAAAAATGAAAATAAAAATCAGCAATCATGGTCAGAGCTAATAGAGCTCACAGTGTGTCGGATTACAAGTGTATGTTACCTAGCAGTAAATAGGTACCTGGGAGTTAGTCAGCTGTCACGGGCTGCTTCCTGGGGGTGGAGGCCTGGTCGAGGACCGGGCCGCGGGGACACTAAAAGCCCCGAAATCATCTCAAGATAACCTCAAGATATGATTCATTCACCATTGTGCAGTGATATACAAGAAAATTATACCAGTGTTTAAGTGTCACCCAGACCCCCCCCTCAAGCTGAGCGAGGCCCGGTCAACCCCCACCTCCTCCCCGCCCCACCAACCAGCCCACCCTGCGCCTGGGTGTCTTCCACCCACCTATTCACCGCCCACACAGTGCTTGTGGCAGGGATGTGCTACCCTCCATGCACCCAGATATGGCACAGGTCACAGCAGGCATTCAGGTTCCTCCAAAAAGGGAGGGAGACACAAGTACTCATAGGAGTGGTGAGTGTGAGGGACAGCTAGCCACCCCTCCTGCCACCACCCGTGTCCACCCCTGCCGCCACCACCCCTGTCATCCCTCCCACGCCGGCCGCCCGGGGGATGGAGGGGACTCCACCAACTAACCAGGAACCCCTCAGCCAAGAACAGGGTCCTGGGAACAGTGCACCCAGACGTGCAACCAGAGGACCCAGACCCAGAGGAACGTGTCGGGTGTGTGACGAATCTCACAGCCTTTTGAAACGATGGAACCCTACGTCAACACAACGGCTGTGAGGGTTCATGGACGGCACCTGTAGAGAGAGAAGGCCCACAGGTCCCCCCGGCACCCCCACACATCCCAGCAACCTTCATGTCATCAGATGACCTCCTGGGGGCCATCAAAGCATCCACCACCAGAACTCTTCCCCACATTCCTAAAGCAGCGCGCCCATTTGCAGCAGGGAAATATACAGACCTTTTAAGGAAAGTAAATGAACGGTCTGAAAATCTTAATGCTGCAGCCACCATCAAAGCATGGCATAATTTGCTCCTGTTTGGCAATATTTGCTTAGGCGTACCTACAAGAGGAGGCAAGTCGCTAGCCTCATCAGTCACTAGGGCAATAAATAATTTCCCCCAGAGCTGACAACTTGATCCCCATCCCTCCTCAACGCAAAAACCGTCGTGGCAGACCTAAGAGTTCCAATGACAATTTTTAACTAGGAACACAAGTGACCAAAAAAATTGAAGAGGGCAACACAGTAGGGGCAATTAGGTTACTTACCAGCGAAGACACAATCGCCCCTAGAAATACCGCTACCGCCAACTCGCTGAGAGAGAAGCACCCTCCTAGAGTACCATGGGAACCCACTGCTCAGGACACAAATGTCCCAGACATGGGACCTCTATTCCTCCAAGCGTCAGAGGTATACAAAGCCATCATGTCATTTCCGCCAGGCTCGGCAGGGGGATACACTGGAGTAAGACCTCAGCACCTCAAGGAGATGGTAAACCCAGTTCTCGGAGAAGTTGCCGAGACACTATTGTCAGAGATCACGAAGTTTGTCAACGACTGCCTCTCTGGGTTGATCCCAGATACAATTAAACCCTTTTTCTTTGCAGCATCCCTTTGTGTCCTCAAGAAGAAAGATGGTGGAGTCAGACCCATTGCCGTGGGTAACACACTTCGGCGCCTTGTTGCTAGGGCAGCTGTCAGAAAAATTAGCATAGACGCTGCGACGATGCTTCGACCCCATCAACTAGGTTTTGGTGTCCCCTTTGCTGTGAAGCAGCAGCTCATGCAGCACGAGTCTATATCAAGCACCTCCCAGAAAATAAGGCATTAATTAAATTAGACTTTAAAAATGCCTTCAACCAGGTAAAAAGGGATGTGGTACTGGAAGCAGTTCGAACAAGCTTTCTGTCTCTACTCCCCTTCGTCTCAGCAGGGTACAGTAGGGAATCGACGCTGCTGTTTGGGGAACATGAAGTTGTTTCTGCAGAAGGTGTCCAGCAGGGAGACCCACTTGCCCCTTTTCTTTTTTGCATAGCTGTTAAAGAGGTCACAAGCAGGTTGACCAGCGAACTCAACATCTGGTTCCTGGACGATGGCACCCTGGCAGGGACACAGGAGTCCCTGCTAGAAGATCTACAGCTGGTGAAATCTAAGGGAGAGGAGTTAGGACTCACCCTAAACCCATTAAAGTGTGAAATCATCTCATCTAGCCAACCAACCATAGATGCAGTGCGAACCATATTGCCAGGAGCCCAAGTGATCGCTCCCACTGACAATGTGCTGCTAGGGGCACCTCTGGGCTCGAGCGCCATTGAGGTAGTCCTCGAAGAAAAGTTGAACGACCTGAGGAGGATAGAGGGAAGAATAGGGGCTTTGGACGCCCGCAATGCTTTGTACCTTCTCACAAGGTGCCTGGCTTTGCCCAGACTGACCTATTTCCTAAGGTGTGCTCCCTCCTTCGACAGCCCAAAATTAACAGAATATGACACACTCCTAAGGTCAATAACTGTGAAAGTGTTAAACCTCTCCCTGCAAGATGACCAATGGGACCAAGCAACGCTCCCAGTTAGACTCGGGGGAATAGGTATTCGCAAGGCGACACAGTTAGCATTGCCAGCATTTTTATCCTCGACCAGTGCAACAGGTGAATTAGTTAAGGAAATACTACCGGAACACCTAAGAGACTCCATTGGGATTCATGATCCCAAATTCGCGGAAGGAGCCGGTCAGTGGGACACTCTCGTCAACTCTCATCCTCGACCGACTTTTCCAAATGACTGCAAACAGTCCAAATGGGATAGCCCCATAGTGGAGAACATCGCCACATCATTGCTGGAGGCAGCTTCCAGGAAGGACAAAGCGCGTCTTCTAGCTGTGCAAGCGCTTCATGCCGGGGACTTCCTGTTGGCAGTCCCTAATTCCGCCTTGGGTACCCGCTTGGACCATCGGACCCTAAGTATTGGTGTTGCTCTGCGCCTTGCCGCCCCTATCTCCACCGAGCACCGGTGTATTTGCGGCCATGCACGGGCAGACCAATACGGCAGCCATGGTCTCATCTGTCGTAAGACACAGGGAAAGATTGCCAGACATGAAGCAGTCAATGACATCATCAAGAGAAGTTTGGCTTCGGCTGGGTGCCCAGCACAAAGGGAACCTCAGTTGTGCAGACCTGACAACAGTCAAAAACGCCCAGATGGAGTCACCCTGCAGCCGTGGAGGGAAGGTAAACAGGTCGTGTGGGACTACACGTGTGCATCCACATTGGCTGATACCTATCTACCTTACAGCGCAGCTGAGGGAGGCGGGGCGGCCACCTTCAGGGAGACCCAGAAAACTAACAAGTACAGGGACCTAGAACGTTGTTACAGGTTCGTGCCAATAGGCTCTGAGACTCTGGGCGCCTGGGGTGAATGTGCACTTAAGTTCCTGAAGGAGCTGGCCGAGGAACTCATTGGGAAGACTAGAGACCCAAGAGCGGCCAGTTTTATGTTCCAGCGCCTCAGTGTCGCTGTTCAGAGGGGAAATGCGTGCTGTATCTTGGGTACGCACCCGACCCCCGAGGAACTGGACGAGGTCTTCGAACACTGATTGGTATATTGTTATATAAGTGTGTGTTCTCTGTAAACTGTAGCATTGCAATAAAAAAAATAAAAATAAAATAATAGGGGTGGTAGGAGAGGAAAAGATTAAAGTATTCAGTGAGAATCCACTAGGTCTTCTCTGAACACTATTTATTTTCTTCTTCGAGGATGTGGGTCCCTTTAATTAAACCAGTGGTGGTACCCCTAAAAATATATATATATATATATATATATATATATATATATATATATATATATATATATATATATATATATATATATATATATATATATATTATAGGGGGTATCATCTCTGGTGCAATTGTAGGAACCCATAGCCTCGAAGAAGAAAATAAAGAGTATTCAGAGAAAACTTTGTAGATTCTCAGCGAACGCTTTAATAATTTCTTCTCCTACCACCCATATTTTTTTATTATGATTAATTTTATTGTTTAACTTTATTACATTGTGTTACAGTTTACAGAAAACACACATAAAACAATTAATGTTGGAAGACCTCTTCAAGCACTTCAGAGGTGGGGTGCGTGACCAAGATACAGCAAGTATTTCCTCTCTGGATCGCGACCCTGAGGCACTGGGACAGGAAACTGCCCTCTCGTGAATCTTTAGTTTGCCTAATGAGTTCCTCACCAACCTTGTTATGGCCAGCTGGGGCCAGTAGTCGGGTTTATTCTGTTAACGTGTTTTATAGCCTTTTCTTCTTGATCCTGCCCTAAGTCGATAGCAAACTTTCAAGAACTGGTGGTGGCAAGTAGTAATGCAAAGAATAAATGGGAGTGAGGGGGGGGGTAATACACAACTACACCTTCATATTATCACCTTCACCAATATATATATATATATATATATATATATATATATATATATATATATATATATATATATATATATGTATATATATATATATATATATATATATATATATATATATATATATATATATATATATATATATATATATATATATATATATTATATCTCTAATTATTACTGCACATATTTACTCTGTGTCGCTTTCACTCAGAACACTCAATAGAACGGCAGTGTTCATCAAATCCCGGCAAGTCCACTACGTCCAGGTACACATCGTCCACATTTAATGGTAATCACTGGCGAGTACACCTTCCTCGACATGGGCCAGTCCATACACTGTATTGTCACGATGTCCCAATACTCCACCTCTACTCTCCAGGTACACACTGGCAGAAGTCTCTATCAACACACTAGCAGCACTTCTCAACAGAAACACTACTGTCGTCTCGTAACTCTTCTTGGTCAAATCCCGGGTACGTCGGTCCATACAACACTGCATAAATCCAGCAGCTAACACACTGCTACTACCGACGGCGGTCACTGTGTCCCCTCACAGGACCAAGTCAAGAGTTCAGGACTGCCCAAGGTGAACTGCCCTCCTCAACACAATTGTCTCCTTTCGTCACCTTTGTGAATATAAAATGTCGTTAGCTAGACAGACAGCATACTGGGTGACCTTGGGATAACATCCTTCCACCAGGGAACTGACAATGTAATTGCATACACAACCTAGATGGTGTTGATATCGTTATGCCACCCACCAGAGGTCATCATCACCGACCTCACCTCCTAACTGAGGGATGAAACAGGAATCTTTCATCGATGCCACACCATTGCCAACAGATGGTGTTGTTTGCATCGCACCTAAATACTTGGGAGTTGGAGTACAGGTCCATAGATGACGCCGACATCACCGTTCTCCACTTCGACGATGGTGTCGATACCGTAACATCTCCCGTCCAAAAAGAATTTGGTTTGGTTTCTAAAAAGGAAATAAACCAAATTAGTATGAATAAAACTAATAAGACTTTTGCAAATAGATGATCAATGTCAGGAGAAAGTCCTGCTCTAAAAACTGTATTAATAGAGATGTCTTGACCAAAGTGATCACCAAGACCACATGCAATGATCTACCTGACACGCTTGTTCGTAACGGGGCTACATTTGCACGCTTTTGTTAATATAAGCACCGATGCTCCGAGGAAGATCGAAAAACTGAGGCGAACTGCCAATACCTCCCTGAGCCGTGGTACCGCTGGTGGCTGTATGCAGAAGGCGTTTCCTGTACCGATCTGTCAGTCTCTCAGGGAGACAGAAATCTGGAATACAGGAAATGTCCGATTTTGGCTACCAGGTAGAGCCTGGAGATATGTACCGGTGTGTTGACCAAAGACTAGGTTCGTGCGTGTTACTACGGTGACTGTCTGTACACTAATGAAGAGTGCGTTCACTCCTCTAACTTCAGGGCTGTCAACACTCATTTAATTTCAGATGTGTCTGGGTTCTGGTTTGTACTGCTACTGTAGCTTTTACATCCTTTTACCGGATCGTCCACAACCATGGGACGGTTCCTCTCCAAACCCAAAGCTAAGTCGTTGGCGAGTATAACCTCTATCCCCTCTATAGAAAGATGATCCACTACTGCCAAAGTACACTTGCCATTGAAATATGGCGACTTAAAATGTACTTCTACTAAAGGGGCAGCGTACCTCGTCGAGGGAAACCCATCTAAGATAACCCTTTGTTTCCTATCAGTAGACACTTCCTCGGGTAACAAGTTTCTCAAAATCAGAGACTGGGCTGCTCCACTGTCTCTGAGTATCACTACAGACCTACTTGTCACTCGATACATACCCTATTGAAGTGTAAGGGTGAACAATCCTGGCTTCTCTCTGTTCCCCCCTAGAGACTGGGTGTCTACTAGTGGTGTCACACAACTCACCACCATAACCTTCCCCCCCCCCCCCTCCCTATGCGGGTCGTTACCTGTTCTACATTTACACTTAGCAGCTAGGTGTTCTTTCTGCCCGCAGGCACAACACACTATGTCCCTCCTAAGACTAATTTGCTTTGGACTACCTGGGGGGTGTCTTCACAGCACTATGTAGGACGGTCCTCTCCTCTTCTGGCTTATACTTCAAAAATGGTTTTGAGTAGCTCTTCGAAACATACTTGGTAGAGGCCCTATGGGTTAGAATATATTCTTTAGCCATGGTGGCTGCCGCACCCAAGGTCTCTATTTACTGCTCCTCCAAGTATGTCTTCAGATCACCGGACAAACATTCTTTGAAGTCTTCTAATAAGACGAGTTGTTCCAGTTGTTCTTTGGTCTCCACCTTCCGAGATGCGCACCATTCGTAAAAAAGCTGCTCCTTAATACACGCAAACTCCGTAAAGGTGTGCTCTGTCGTCTTCTAAAGGTTGCGAAACTTCTGCCTATATGCCTCAGGCACCAACTGGTAAGCCTTCAGCACCACCTTCTTGACAGCGTCGTAATCACTATAGTCACCTACCGACAATGTGGAGTACGCGGTTTGGGCTTTCCCAGTCAGCTCTGATTGGATCATAAAGGCCCAATTGTCTCTTGGCCAATCCAATGATGCGGCTACCTTCTCGAAAGCAGCAAAAAACTTTGATACTTCCTTCTCATTGAGCTTAGGAACCATTTTAATGTTCCGCATTGGGTCGAAACCACTAATTTCCCTTCTACCACTTTATCTTAGCACTTCCAATTCGTGTTGTCTCTCTTCTGTCTTTAATTCTATTTCCAAAAGTTTCATTTCCGTTTCCCTCTCCAACCGTTTCACTTCGATTTCAAGTTTTATTTCAATTTCTCTTTCTTCTTTTCTTACTTCTCTTTCTTTCTCTTATCTTTCTTCTAGTTCTAGCTTTTTCTCTTCTCTCTCTTTTTCTAGTTCTAGCTTTTTCCACTCTATTTCACGATGGATTTCTAATTCACGCATTTTCACAGTTAATAGGCTCACATTAAGCTCACTCGAGTCACTCTCACCATTACATCCCTGTTCTTCCTTTTCAGTGGAAGCCATAACATTTTCTCCATTACTCTGCACCTCACTTTCTTGCTTACCGACAGGTTTTAAATGCCTATATACCTTTGAGAGGATTTTCACATGCGAGCCACGATCGCTCACCTTAATCTCAAGGAAGACACTTATTAAAACTATCTCGGGTTTTACAAGGTGTTTCAACTTGAAAAGGCAGTCCTTCTGATTCAGGAACTCCTTAACATTGTCCAGAGTATCAATGGTCTGTTTCTCTGTCATTGTTAACTTCAGTAAAGTTGTGCACAATCACGTAACACTGCACTGTTTCCCAACACCGAACACAACACTTAACACTTACAATAGGGAAATCTATACAAAGGGATTGCACTAATTACTTAACCAGTTCTATCAAACTTACCTGACGAGAAGTCGAATCCCGCTGGGGATGCCAGTTATGTTACGACCAGCTGGGGCCGGTAACCGGGTTCTTTCTGTTAACGTATTTTATAACCTATTCGTCTTGATCCTGCCCCAAGTCGATGGTAAGCTTTCAAGAACTGGTGGTGGCAAGTAGTAATGCAAAGAATAAAGGGGGAGGGGGGAGATAACAATACACAGTTACACCTTCATCAATATATTATCACCTTATTGGTGATAGACATTGAGTCGCTTTCACTCAGAACACTCAATAGAACGGCAGTGTTCATCAAATCCCGGCATGTCCACTATGTCCAGGTATACTTAGTCCACACTTAATGGCAATCACTGGCGAGTTTACCTTCCTCAACATGGGCCAGTCCACACACTGTATTGTCACGATGTCCCAATACTCCACCTCTACTCTCCAGATACACACTGGCAGAGGGTTTTAGCAACACGCTGACAGGGGTTTCAAATAATCCCGTAAATACCCTGGCAGAAGTCTCTATCAACACACCAGCAGCACTTCTCAACAGACGCACTACTGTCGTCTTGTGACTCTTCTTGGCCATATCCCGGGTACATCGGTCCATACAACACTGCATAAATCCAGCAGCTAACACACTGTTAATACTGACGGCGGTCACTGTATCCTCTCACAGGACCAAGTCAAGAGTTCAGGACTGCCCAAGGTGAACTGCCCTCCTCAACGTAATCGCCTCCTTATGCCTCATCCGTGAACATAAAACGATATTAGCTAGACAGAGAGCATACTGGGTGACTTTGGGATAACATTCCTTTGTTGACTTACTGTTCCCCACAGTAAGTTAACAAAGGAATTTGTTGACTTACTGTGGGGAACATGGGACACAGGGATAAGATCCTCGTTGGACGTAGAATCACTGTTTACCAACGTACCTGTGGATGAAACAATCTGGATGATAGCGGACAGAGTGTATCGTTATCTGGCCTGTACTCCTCTTGACATACCAGAAAACATTCTAAGGAAACTACTCCAAGCTTGTACTAAAGAGGCACCCTTCTTGAGCCCGGATGGGCACATGTATAAGCAAGTAGATGGGGTCGCCATGGGTTCTCCCCTAGGTGTCCTGTTTGCACACTTCTACATGGGTACCATCGAGCAAAAAGTCTTAGTCGAAATTAACTTGAAACCGGCCATATACTGCAGGTATGTTGACGACATTTTTACACAGGTACCTGATGTCAGACATCTGCAGGAGTTCAAGGAGGCATTTGAGCAGAGTTCCGTGCTGCGTTTCACTTACGAGATGGAAAAGGATGGGAAGCTGCCCTTTCTAGATGTAACAGTCATGGAAAAGAGCGGAGGTTTCCACACTGCAGTCTACACTAAGGAAACGAACATAGGAATGTGCCTAAATGCCAACAGCGACTGCCCAGACAGGTACAAGAGGAGTGTTGTTAACGCTTATGTCGACCGTGCTCTCAGCCACAGCTCAGAATGGAAGCAAGTCGACGAAGAACTCTGTAGGGTAAGGCAGGTCCTAGTCAACAACGGCTTCTCCAATGGTTTCGTCGAAGACATCATAAGAAGGAAAGTGAAACGCCATGCAACCTCTGAGGAGACAACCAACACAACACCTATACCCCCTATTAGACTATTTTACAGGAACTTCTTTTCCACAGCTCATAAAACGGAGGAAAGGGTCCTGAAAGATATTGTTAATAGAAACGTTATCCCTACAGACAAAAATCAGAGGATACAACTGACGATTTACTATAAAACCAGAAAAACGGCCAGCCTACTCATGAGAAACTCTCCAGACACAAAACAGAACGCTTTAAAAGAGACTAACGTCGTCTATGCCTTCAAATGCCCTCTTGGGGACTGTAAGCTCCAAAAAACCCAGTATATAGGCAAGACAACAACATCTCTTTCTAGGCGTTTAACGATGCATAAGCAACAGGGCTCCGTTAAGGAACATATAATCTCTTCCCACAACCAAACCATCGCCAGAGAAATCCTAGTAAACAACACAGAAATCATCGATAGATACAGCGATAGCAGGCGGCTTGACGTTTGCGAGGCACTACACATCAAGAAGTCAACACCAGCAATCAACAGCCAATTAATGCACAACTATATTCTACCCACCTCAAGACTCCGCTCCAATATAGAAGCATCAAGAAATATGGACCAATGGGCTTTCTACAAACACTTCTATTCAATACCCATTGTTTCGTGTTCTGTCTTGTGTTGATGAAATTAATACCCTATTAATACCACCTCTTGTTCTGTCTTGTGTTGATGAAATTAATACCCTATTAATGCCACCTCACCCCATCCACCTCACTCAAATGTAGATATAAAATCGGAGATGCGTAAGTTCTATTCAGTTGTGTATTTGTAAACTAAAGTCTTTGAAAATGTAATAAGTTTTACGAAACGCGCTCGTGTTGCGTCAGACTAGAAATAAAAATGAATTTTGGAGAATTGATTTTTGATTGACCTCCAACAGTGAAAAGAAATGTACGAAAAATTGAGAAAATTCGTGTTAGAATTATTAATCTTACTTTTTCGGTCATATTTAATAATATATGTCTACAGGAAAGACTGCTACCAAAATATACTAATATATATATATATATATATATATATATATATATATATATATATATATATATATATATATATATATATATATGCGAACAAGCCTGAATGGTCCCCAGGACATATGCAACTGAAAACTCACACCCCAGAAGTGACTCGAACCCATACTCCCAGAAGCAACGCATCTGGTATGTACAAGACGCCTTAATCCACTTGACCATCACGACCGGACATAATGAGGTGATAGCCGAGGCTATTTGAACCACCCCACCGCCGGCACTCGGATAGTTATCTTGGGCATAGCATTTTACCAAATCACCTCATTCTTTGGGGCAACACGTGAGGAACACAAATGCGAACAAGCCTGAATGGTCCCCAGGACATATGCAACTGAAAACTCACACCCCAGAAGTGACTCGAACCCATACTCCCAGAAGCAACGCATCTGGTATGTACAAGACGCCTTAATCCACTTGACCATCACGACCGGACATAATGAGGTGATAGCCGAGGCTATTTGAACCACCCCACCGCCGGCACTCGGATAGTTATCTTGGGCATAGCATTTTACCAAATCACCTCATTCTTTGGGGCAACACATGAGGAACACAAATGCGAACAAGCCTGAATGGTCCCCAGGACATATGCAACTGAAAACTCACACCCCAGAAGTGACTCGAACCCATACTCCCAGAAGCAACGCATCTGGTATGTACAAGACGCCTTAATCCACTTGACCATCACGACCGGACATAATGAGGTGATAGCCGAGGCTATTTGAACCACCCCACCGCCGGCACTCGGATAGTTATCTTGGGCATAGCATTTTACCAAATCACCTCATTCTTTGGGGCAACACGTGAGGAACACAAATGCGAACAAGCCTGAATGGTCCCCAGGACATATGCAACTGAAAACTCACACCCCAGAAGTGACTCGAACCCATACTCCCAGAAGCAACGCATCTGGTATGTACAAGACGCCTTAATCCACTTGACCATCACGACCGGACATAATGAGGTGATAGCCGAGGCTATTTGAACCACCCCACCGCCGGCACTCGGATAGTTATCTTGGGCATAGCATTTTACCAAATCACCTCATTCTTTGGGGCAACACGTGAGGAACACAAATGCGAACAAGCCTGAATGGTCCCCAGGACATATGCAACTGAAAACTCACACCCCAGAAGTGACTCGAACCCATACTCCCAGAAGCAACGCATCTGGTATGTACAAGACGCCTTAATCCACTTGACCATCACGACCGGACATAATGAGGTGATAGCCGAGGCTATTTGAACCACCCCACCGCCGGCACTCGGATAGTTATCTTGGGCATAGCATTTTACCAAATCACCTCATTCTTTGGGGCAACACGTGAGGAACACAAATGCGAACAAGCCTGAATGGTCCCCAGGACATATGCAACTGAAAACTCACACCCCAGAAGTGACTCGAACCCATACTCCCAGAAGCAACGCATCTGGTATGTACAAGACGCCTTAATCCACTTGACCATCACGACCGGACATAATGAGGCGATAGCCAATTTGAAGAGCATCTTCAAATCATTAAAGATTCATTGAGGTGATTTGGTAAAATGCTATGCCCAAGATAACTATCCGAGTGCCGGCGGTGGGGTGGTTCAAATAGCCTCGGCTATCACCTCATACCAGATGCGTTGCTTCTGGGAGTATGGGTTCGAGTCACTTCTGGGGTGTGAGTTTTCAGTTGCATATGTCCTGGGGACCATTCAGGCTTGTTCGCATTTGTGTTCCTCACGTGTTGCCCCAAAGAATGAGGTGATTTGGTAAAATGCTATGCCCAAGATAACTATCCGAGTGCCGGCGGTGGGGTGGTTCAAATAGCCTCGGCTATCACCTCATTATGTCCGGTCGTGATGGTCAAGTGGATTAAGGCGTCTTGTACATACCAGATGCGTTGCTTCTGGGAGTATGGGTTCGAGTCACTTCTGGGGTGTGAGTTTTCAGTTGCATATGTCCTGGGGACCATTCAGGCTTGTTCGCATTTGTGTTCCTCACGTGTTGCCCCAAAGAATGAGGTGATTTGGTAAAATGCTATGCCCAAGATAACTATCCGAGTGCCGGCGGTGGGGTGGTTCAAATAGCCTCGGCTATCACCTCATTATGTCCGGTCGTGATGGTCAAGTGGATTAAGGCGTCTTGTACATACCAGATGCGTTGCTTCTGGGAGTATGGGTTCGAGTCACTTCTGGGGTGTGAGTTTTCAGTTGCATATGTCCTGGGGACCATTCAGGCTTGTTCGCATTTGTGTTCCTCACGTGTTGCCCCAAAGAATGAGGTGATTTGGTAAAATGCTATGCCCAAGATAACTATCCGAGTGCCGGCGGTGGGGTGGTTCAAATAGCCTCGGCTATCACCTCATTATGTCCGGTCGTGATGGTCAAGTGGATTAAGGCGTCTTGTACATACCAGATGCGTTGCTTCTGGGAGTATGGGTTCGAGTCACTTCTGGGGTGTGAGTTTTCAGTTGCATATGTCCTGGGGACCATTCAGGCTTGTTCGCATTTGTGTTCCTCACGTGTTGCCCCAAAGAATGAGGTGATTTGGTAAAATGCTATGCCCAAGATAACTATCCGAGTGCCGGCGGTGGGGTGGTTCAAATAGCCTCGGCTATCACCTCATTATGTCCGGTCGTGATGGTCAAGTGGATTAAGGCGTCTTGTACATACCAGATGCGTTGCTTCTGGGAGTATGGGTTCGAGTCACTTCTGGGGTGTGAGTTTTCAGTTGCATATGTCCTGGGGACCATTCAGGCTTGTTCGCATTTGTGTTCCTCACGTGTTGCCCCAAAGAATGAGGTGATTTGGTAAAATGCTATGCCCAAGATAACTATCCGAGTGCCGGCGGTGGGGTGGTTCAAATAGCCTCGGCTATCACCTCATTATGTCCGGTCGTGATGGTCAAGTGGATTAAGGCGTCTTGTACATACCAGATGCGTTGCTTCTGGGAGTATGGGTTCGAGTCACTTCTGGGGTGTGAGTTTTCAGTTGCATATGTCCTGGGGACCATTCAGGCTTGTTCGCATTTGTGTTCCTCACGTGTTGCCCCAAAGAATGAGGTGATTTGGTAAAATGCTATGCCCAAGATAACTATCCGAGTGCCGGCGGTGGGGTGGTTCAAATAGCCTCGGCTATCACCTCATTATGTCCGGTCGTGATGGTCAAGTGGATTAAGGCGTCTTGTACATACCAGATGCGTTGCTTCTGGGAGTATGGGTTCGAGTCACTTCTGGGGTGTGAGTTTTCAGTTGCATATGTCCTGGGGACCATTCAGGCTTGTTCGCATTTGTGTTCCTCACGTGTTGCCCCAAAGAATGAGGTGATTTGGTAAAATGCTATGCCCAAGATAACTATCCGAGTGCCGGCGGTGGGGTGGTTCAAATAGCCTCGGCTATCACCTCATTATGTCCGGTCGTGATGGTCAAGTGGATTAAGGCGTCTTGTACATACCAGATGCGTTGCTTCTGGGAGTATGGGTTCGAGTCACTTCTGGGGTGTGAGTTTTCAGTTTGATATATATATATATATATATATGTCGTACCTAGTAGCCAGAACGCACTTTCCAGCCTATTAGGCAAGGCCCGATTTGCCTAATAAGCCAAGTTTTCATGAATTAATTGTTTTTCGACTACCTAACCTACCTAACCTAACCTAACCTAACTTTTTCTGCTACCTAACCTAACCTAACCTATAAAGATAGGTTAGGTTAGGTTAGGTAGGGTTGGTTAGGTTCGGTCATATATCTACGTTAATTTTAACTCAAATAAAAAAAAATTGACCTCATACATAATGAAATGGGTAGCTTTATCATTTCATAAGAAAAAAATTAGAGAAAATATATTATTTCAGGAAAACTTGGCTTATTAGGCAAATCGGGCCTTGCATTTTAGGCCGAATATGACGTTCTGGCTACTAGGTACGACATATATATATATATATATATATATATATATATGCAAACAAGCCTGAATGGTCCCCAGGACTATATACAACTGAAAACCCACACCCCAGAAGTGACTCGAACCCATACTGCCAGGAGCAACGCAACTGGTATGTACAGGGACGCCTTAATCCGCTTGACCATCACGACCGGACAAAAGGAAGTGATAGCCGAAGCTATTTGAACCACTTCCCCGCCGGCACTCGGATGGTAATCTTGGGCATAGCATTTTATCAAATCACCTCATTCTTTGGGGCACACGTGAGGAACACAAATGGAAACAAGCCTGAATGGTCCCCAGGACCCGGCGGGGAAGTGGTTCCGGCAACCAGGAGGCCTGGTCGACGACCGGGCCACGGGGACGCTAAGCCCCGGAAGCACCTCAAGGTAACCTCAAGGTAGCAGCGTTTATTTCCGCGTTGCTATATCCGTTGTTCAGCAATACCCGAGTTACTCTTTCAAACTCTCTACTCACGTTGCTCCATTCAGAGCAGTGGGTAAGCGCTCGACGAATATAAGCATTGAGAACACTGGCTTTGTATCTTTGGGGGCTCTCGCTTCTACCGTTCAGGCATAATCCTATGTTGGTGGGCTTGGTATATACATTGGTGCTTAAAGAGGTTCCTGTTTTTGTTATTAGTACATCCAGGAATGGCAGACTGTTATTTTCACTATTTTCATGTGTAAATCGGAGTACTGACTCTTTAGATGTCTTTTTAGGTCAATTAGTTCATCTGAGTCTTTTACTATTACGAATATGTCATCTACATAACGGCAATATACAGTTGGTTTTTGTCTGCTACTGAAGACCCTGTCTTCGATGGTTCCCATATAAAAATTAGCAAATAAAACTCCTAAGGGGGAGCCCATTGCTACTCCGTCTATTTGTAAATACATGTCTCCTTGTGGACTGATGAAAGGGGCTTCCTTTGTACATGCTTCGAGAAGACTTTTCAAGTGTGGCTCAGGTATGTCTAATTTGGGGGTGCTCTCGTCTCTGTATACTCTGTCCAGTATCATTCCTATGGTTGTGTCGACTGGGACGTTAGTAAAAAGGGATTCAACGTCCAGGGAAGCGATGATTCCATCGGGCTGGGTAGATTTGATCAATTCTAGGAAATCTGCTGATGAGTGTAGACTAAACTTACTTGGAGTGTATGGAGTTAGGAGTTCATTGAGTTTTTTTTTTTTTTTTTTTTTGCCAGGTGATAAGTTGGGGTTGGTATTTGGCTGATTATAGGGCGTAGTGGGTTACCTGGTTTATGCGTCTTAACATTGCCGTAGGCATATCCTAAGCCATAGTCGCCTTGAAGTTTATTGAAATGCACACTACCTTTCTTTGCGTTGATTGCTGTAATTGTTTTGTTTACTTTCCGCTTAAGGTCTTCTACGGGGTTCCTCGTGATTCGTTGAAATTTGGAGTCGTCACTTAGGATGTCGCTAATTTTGTTCATGTATTCATGGGTAGGAATCAATACATATGCTGCTGTTTTGTCGGCTTTTCTTATTGTTACGTCTTTCAGATTTTTTAGTTGTTTCGCTGCTTCTTTGAGTCGTGGGGTTAAGATTGTAGATGAATATGTTCCTCGTTTTTTCCCTGCTTCTGCAAGTAGTTCAGCTTGAAGTGTGTCAGTGGTGATGACTTTTTTGTTGTCTTCTAGCTTATGGATATCGTCCAGAAGCATTTCGATTTCCAGGCGTTTTTGATGCATCTTTGGTTTAGATAAGAATTGACAATTTAGACCAAGATTTAAGAGGTCTCGTTGGTCCTGGGTAAGATCATAAGAAGTCAGGTTAAAGTAGCCATCTTTAGGACGAGGGATTTTTAGCTGTCCACCGTTTAGGGATGTTAACTTACGGAGTGTCTTTGTTTCTACAAGAGTTTTATGTTGTTGTTTCAGGTTAAATAGTTCACTGTTGATGGTTTGCTTGAGTTGGATAGGGATGTCGTACTGGGTCCATTTGTTTAACAGATGCTCCGCCAAAACAGCAGCATATGTATTGAATACATGAACAAAATGTACCCATGAATACATGAACAAAATTAGCGACATCCTAAGTGACGACTCCAAATTTCAACGAATCACGAGGAACCCCGTAGAAGACCTTAAGCGGAAAGTAAACAAAACAATTACAGCAATCAACGCAAAGAAAGGTAGTGTGCATTTCAATAAACTTCAAGGCGACTATGGCTTAGGATATGCCTACGGCAATGTTAAGACGCATAAACCAGGTAACCCACTACGCCCTATAATCAGCCAAATACCAACCCCAACTTATCACCTGGCAAAAAAACTCAATGAACTCCTAACTCCATACACTCCAAGTAAGTTTAGTCTACAATCATCAGCAGATTTCCTAGAATTGATCAAATCTACCCAGCCCGATGGAATCATCGCTTCCCTGGACGTTGAATCCCTTTTTACCAACGTCCCAGTCGACACAACCATAGGAATGATACTGGACAGAGTATACAGAGACGAGAGCACCCCCAAATTAGACATACCTGAGCCACACTTGAAAAGTCTTCTCGAAGCATGTACAAAGGAAGCCCCTTTCATCAGTCCACAAGGAGACATGTATTTACAGATAGACGGAGTAGCAATGGGCTCCCCCTTAGGAGTTTTATTTGCTAATTTTTATATGGGAACCATCGAAGATAGGGTCTTCAGTAGCAGACAAAAACCAACTGTATACTGCCGTTATGTAGATGACATATTCGTAATAGTAAAAGACTCAGATGAACTAATTGACCTAAAAAGACACCTAGAGAGAGAGTCAGTACTCCGATTTACACATGAAAATAGTGAAAATAACAGTCTGCCATTCTTGGATGTACTAATAACAAAAACAGGAACCTCTTTAAGCACCAACGTATATACCAAGCCCACCAACATAGGATTATGCCTGAACGGTAGAAGTGAGTGCCCCCAAAGATACAAAGCCAGTGTTCTCAATGCTTATATTCGTCGAGCGCTTACCCACTGCTCTGAATGGAGCAACGTGAGTAGAGAGTTTGAAAGAGTAACTCAGGTATTGGTGAACAACGGATATAGCAACGCGGAAATAAACGCTGCTATAAGAAGACACTTGGACCGTTGGTATAATTCAGAACCTAGAACAGAAACCACAACACCCCCAATAAAATTATATTACAAATCAACCATGCACAGTGAACATATAAAAGAGGAAAGAATAATGAAAGAAATAATCCGTAAAGGAGTAAAAAGCACTACTCCTAACCAAAACATAAACCTGATAATATTCTACAAAACCAAGAAGACTTCCGAACTCCTTATCAAAAACAGCCCGAAGCCGACGGAGAACCCTCTACAGCAGTCAAGCGTTGTATACATGTACACTTGCCCCCACGAAGGATGTAACCTTCAATGTAAGTACATAGGTATGACGTCGACCAAGCTGACGAGGCGTTTGACATGCCATCTTCAATCTGGTGCCCCTAGGAATCACATGAGACAAGCCCATGACATTACTCTAACAAGAGAAATGTTGAACAAGAATACTTGCATAATAGATAAAACCCAAGATTCAAGAAGATTACAAATTCTTGAGGCAATTCACATAAGAATAGAGCGACCTACCATGAACACCCAAATCACGGAACTATTTACTCTACCCACCATGAGAGTAAGGACAAGACAAGAACATATCGATGCCAACACAGAAGACAATGTCCAACATAACAGGCCAATTACACTGGATTAATCTTTGTGTTTAGATAGGAGATGCCTCGTATGGGCCAATAAGCCTTCTGCAGCCCCTATGTTTATCCCTTATGTATCCCCCCATGTTTTTCACCTTCATTGTATTATCACCTGACCTAATGCGGGTATAAAATCAACTAGTATTGTAAGATTGTTCACTTGAGAATGAACCATGGAGGTTCGAAACGTCGTGCAAATTATACAAATAAGTGTAATACACTCTATAGTAAATCACTTCTTTTCTTCACCTTAAAAGAACGAAAATGAGTTTTGGAGAACTCCTATTCCAATTAAGCCCTGATGCTAAGAAAATAGTTAGAGGGATAGAAGCCCTAAACCAGAAAATAATAAATACAGAATATGCGGTCATATTCAATGAAATATATATATATATATATATATATATATATATATATATATATATATATATATATAATTACTGCTGACACATGTAGCCTACAGCTATCAAACGTTATTGGGAACACTAAGGAGATCTCGCACTCCTAAATCACATACGTGAGTGATTTATCGATCACGCATGCCAATAAACACTCTCGAGAGTTACCTTACTCGACAGAGCGACGGCGGTCTCCAGCCAGCCTCGTCACTCACCAAATTCTACCGAAATTACATTAACACTGCAATCACAATATATATATGTATATAAATCACACTTGTCACGGCCCTGGGAACAATACAAGAAATTTAGACCACACTGTGGTACACTCCATAATAATCATTGCCAGGAATCACTGGCGTTACACATACCTGAGCGCTCAGTGTTGGAATTCCACACCTGCAAGACCACTTATTTAAATGATATCACTCCGTCCCACGGACGATCAAAAATGATTAATTACCACAATGGAATAATATAATTATTACATGGACATCCTCTCAGTCCTTGGCTAATCTATGTATACTCTGTTCCCGTGTGTACCCACACACACACACACACTGTCCGTCTGTGTACACCAGACGTAAGTCCCCCTGGACTGACAAGATGACAACAAGGGTGATTATCTCTTCATCCACACTTCACTCCACCTCCACAGGTGCTGCGTGACTATGTGACGGAACACTTGACCTCGAATTCAAGCTTTTAGAGACTAACTGATCACCAGAAATACACACATAGGTACTTACTCATTCACACTGCCGGCTTACACACCATTCCCATACATCATGCACCCCGCTTCCGGTGGCTGGCTCGCTCAGGGCAGCGGTGGGCGGCGGTAGTACCTTACGTGGTATTTTTTCGTACAATTGGCGCACACTCGAACCCCACCCACTCAACACGGCTCGGTTCGCACCCTCGACCCACGGTGAAGTGAAGCGTTCGTACCCAGGTGACGCGCACAATGATAGCATCTCACACAAACATGGGAAATCTGCCTGACACGAATTTCCCCATTCCCATCGGCTGCTACAGAGCACTAGCAAGTCTAATCATCACTGGTATGGGATCTACGAGTCTGTTACTGCTCGTATGCACATTATCCCACAATCCCAGATCACTGTACCTCTACCCACTGTACACAATGTCTTTCTCCCCTCCAAGCGACGACTTCGGCCGGATTCTGTGACGACCGCTGTCGTTGGTGAAGCAGGAAGTGAAGCAGTTGAGTAGTCCAGCCACCACGGCGCCCTATACTCAATTTGGCCGAATTGAGTACAGAGAAGCGTCTTGACAGAGTGGCAGCTGGGTTCAGAATGATGCTCACATCGACGATTTCCGCGTCCTCCTCGAAATAACCAATGAGAGGAAGGCATACAGCGGCCTACCCCTCTCATCCAATCAGCGATGGTGTAGCATAGCCCCTAGGGCAGCTCCAAGATGGCCGACCAACATGGCGGCTCAAGATGTTTACTAAGATGGCGGCTGTTTCCATGACGACGACTCGAGCGGCTAGCGCGAGGGAGGCCCACAGCTCACCCCACGCCTGCGGCCTAGCTGTTCCCGCGCAAAGTGGAGTCTCGCCTCAAAGCCATACAATGAGATGATGCTATCAGCTCTAGCACTGTCCACAGACGTGTTACTCCGGTCAGGGTAACATTTCTGGACTACTGATGACTGGGGCTCTCACATGAGCCCAAACACTAGATGTTTCGGTTGCTGGTTACCAAACTTAAGTCTGCCCACTTAACAAGTGTACTGGCTCCCACAGGCCTAAGAGCACTATTGTAAGTGAGCTGGTGAACCATCTCCTCAGATAACCTCCCACCACAAGATAAAATTTCCCGGAGGAAAATTTCATCTAAATCACCAGCCACTTACACTTGTGCTCTCAAGTGCACGGCGGCTGGGTGGTGGTGGTTCATCCATTTTCTGTTGAAGTCGGTGGCTGGCGGGACAAGATGTGACGTCACTGGGTCGTCCAGGGTGGTACTTCCTGACCGTAGTGCGGTCGTGCTCAGGTTCTGGGTCCAGGTTAAGCCGGCTCAACGCCTCGCAGCTTCCCTTCCTCAGTCCCTTCACACTCTCGCCCCACAGGTCTGTGTCATACTGGACACAATAGGTAGCACACTGGAATGGACTTACCAATGAAGTACAGACTACACACCTTCCCTACCCTACCGACACAATTCCGACAGTTAGCAGACTGTCTTGACTTCCAGGTGACAGGGTCTTTCTTCCTGTCTGTCTGTCACTCTCAGACCGGGTTGCTCTACCGACTGAGTTGACTGGGCTGAGGCCTCTTCAGCAGCTGTCAAACCTCGCCCCTCACTGAGCACTGGGTCACTGACCTGCTCGTTCATCAATCTCTCAGCGACCGTTCGTTTGTCTGAACGATCTTCCAACAGCCTGAAAGATTGGTCCAGAATATCCACTTCACTTGTGGGAACCACAGCTACCTTAGCCTCACCACTGGTAACATCAAGCAGACGTTTACTCTCCTGAGTGGTGGTAACCCTCGCGGGTCTGGCTGGTCGACAGGTTGTGGCGGGATCACCTGATCTGGGCCACACCCGTCTCACTGGGCTCACCTCCGTTTTCTGTGAAATGAAAGAAGGAAAATTGCCTTTTTTTCCTTTTACCTCATGCACCTGATCTTTCGCCTGATAAGAGGCGACCATGACTTCCTCAGCTGGCGGCCGTGTGACATCGCCGTCAGCTGGTGAGACCCATCTGAGTCCCTCTGAATCAGTTCTCGTTTTCTGTGCAATAGGGAGAGGAGGATGGCTCCGGTTTCTTTTCACCTGCTGCCTCTCTTCTTCTGTCTGAGCGGCGGTGATCTCTGCTCGACTGGCTGGCTGACGCTTGGTGTCAACGCCAGCGGGTTTAACCTTCCTCTCACCTGTTCCTGTTTCCTCTGGGTCATTTCCACAGGACAGACCCACCTGGTTCTCTATACCAGGAGTATTACCTATCAAAAGTCCATACACTGCCTTTCTACTTAGCGCAGCTTTGATCTTACCTTTGATATATGGGGTGTCTGCCCACACGGACACTTCTTCCATGTCCTTACCAGTGCCATCTGGGTACTGGACACGGAGGGTTCGACCTATTCTACTCTCAGGCTCAACCAAACTGCTCCTGACCATGTTAACTGTAGCACCCCGGTCTCGAAAGACACTCGTCCATTGCCCATTAACTCTTCCTCTAGTTAACTCGAGTGTGTGTCTTAGGGCATCACCTCCCACGGTACTCATGCCTGTAACTTGCACCTTGGTCATCTTCTTAGTCTTAAGCCTAGTGCTGCTCGGGCACTTAGCTGCTCGGTGACCTGCCATGTTGCATGTGAAGCACCTGGGCCCCTTAACCTTGGGTTTCTGTTGGTGTCCCTTAGACTTACTTTCTTTCGGTTTGGCTCCCTTACTTGGAGCTTGAGTAAACCGTTCAACCTTTGTCACACATCGATCTAGGTATGCATCCCTAGGATCGATCTTCTCCTCTCTTGGCAATAGAGGAGGTACCTCTACTTCCAGCGCCTGTACCTCTGAGCTTGGCGCGGCAGGAGGGGTTTGACTCCCCGTCCTTGCCTGGGATTGCACTCTTGCAATTTCCAATCTAGTCAATCTCTCGTGGTGGCCATTCCACATGAAGGCCACGAACTTGGCCTTATTAACTCCTTGCAGTTTAAAACAATCAGCTTGAGCTGCTAGGTACTGTAAAGTCATTTCCTCCTGGGGTTGTTCAGTCCCCATCCTGACTGAATTGAAGGTGTCCTGTTTGCGAACTTCTACATGGGTACCATCGAACAAAAGGTCTTAGTCGACATGAACTTGAAACCGGCCATATACTGCAGGTATGTTGACGACATTTTTACACAGGTACCTGATGTCAGACATCTGCAGGAGCTGAAGGAGGCATTTGAGCGGAACTCTGTGTTGCGTTTCACTTACGAGATGGAGAAGGATGGGAAGCTGCCCTTTCTAGATGTAACAGTCATGGAAAGGAGCGGAGGTTTCCACACTGCAGTCTACACTAAGGAAACAAACATAGGAATGTGCCTCAATGCCAACAGTGACTGCCCAGACAGGTACAAGAGGAGTGTCGTTAACGCTTATGTCGACCGTGCTCTCAGCCACAGCTCAGGATGGAAGCAAGTCGATGAAGAACTCTGTAGGGTAAGGCAGGTCCTAGTCAACAACGGCTTCTCCAATGGTTTCGTTGAAGACATCATAAGAAGGAAGGTGAAACGCCATGCAACCTCTGAAGAGACAACTAACACAACACCTGTACCCCCTATTAGACTATTTTACAGGAACTTCTTTTCCACAGCTCATAAAATGGAGGAAAGGGTCCTGAAAGATATAGTAATAGAAACGTTATCCCTACAAACAAAAATCAGAAGATACAATTGACGATCTACTATAAAACCAAGAAAACGGCCAACCTACTCATGAGAAACTCTCCAGACACAAAGCAGAATGCTTTAAAAGAGACCAATGTCGTCTATGCCTTCAAGTGCCCACTTGGGGACTGCAAGCCTCAAAGAATTCAGTATATAGGCAAGACAACAACATCTCTTTCCAGGCGATTAACGATGCATAAGCAACAGGGCTCCATTAAGGAACATATAATCTCTTCCCATAACCGGACCATCACCAGAGAAGTCTTAACAAAAAACACGGAAATCATCGATAGATACAGCGATAGCAGGCGGCTAGATATCTGCGAGGCACTACACATTAAGAAGTCGACACCAGCAATCAACAGCCAATTAATGCACAACTATATTCTACCCACTTCAAGACTCCGCACCAATATAGAAGCATCAAGAAATATGGGCCAATAGGCCCTCTGCAGTTACTTCCATTCTTCCCTTTAACTTACAAAATATTATACCCATTGTTTCGTGTTCTGTCTTGTGTTGAAAGTTTGTTTTCACCTCATCCAAAACTGTCGAAACATATCACCTCACCCAAATGCAGGTATAAAAAAAAAATCGAAGATGTTTAAGCTCTGTTCAGTTATAGTTGTGTGTGTGTAAACTAAAGTCTTTGAAAATGTAATAAGTTTTACGAAACGTGCTTAAGTGTTGCGTCAGACTAGAAATAAAAATGAATTTTGGAAAACTGATTTTTCAGTTACCATCAGCAGTGAAGAAAAATGTAAGAAACATTGAGAAAATTCGTGTTAGAATTATTAATCTTACTTTTTTGGTCATATTTAATAATATATATATATATATATATATATATATATATATATATATATATATATATATATATATATATATATATATATATATATATATATATATATATATATATATATATATATATATATATTATGTGTGTGTGTGTCTAGTTGTGCTTGCACAACTCACCTAGTTGTGCAAGCACAACTAGGTGAGTACACACACACACAGCATGGAGTCCATATCTAGTCAAGCATAAGACTAAACTGGAAAAGGTTCAAAGGTTTGCCACCAGACTAGTACCCGAGCTGAGAGGTATGAGCTACGAGGAGAGACTACGGGAATTAAACCTCACTTCGCTGGAAGACAGAAGAGTTAGGGGGGACATGATCACCACATTCAAGATTCTCAAGGGAATTGATAGGGTAGATAAAGACAGGCTATTTTACACAATGGGCACACGCACAAGGGGACACAGGTGGAAACTGAGTGCCCAAATGAGCGACAGAGATATTAGAAAGAACATTTTTAGTGTCAGAGTGGTTGACAAATGGAATGCATTAGGAAGTGATGTGGTGGAGGCTGACTCCATACACAGTTTCAAGTGTAGATATGATAAAGCCCAATAGGCTCAGGAATCTGTACACCTCTTGATTGACGGTTGAGAGGCGGGACCAAAGAGTCAGAGCTCAACCCCTGCAAGCACAACTAGGTGAGTACAACTAGGTGAGCACACACACACACACACACACACACACACACACACACACACACAAACATTTTATTTTTTAACTAATAATTCATTAATTTCCCATTTATTTATTTACATGTGGGCTGTTTTTTTCCACTTATTATACTAATCACTTTTGAAAAGAATTATCTGTTCTTCTCTGTTGATACTTGTATATTTATTTCTAGTCTGTTTAAAACATATATGTGGAGGCTGGTCAGGGCCGGATGGGCCAAGTAGGCCATGGCCTAAGGGCTCACCAGCACATTTTATTCTTATACATATATAAGCATAGGAATATGGCCTCACTGTATTCCTCTGCAAAACTAGAACTTGGGGGTCTTACCTCGTGTCCACGGTCGGCCAGAGCCTCAGCGAGAGACATGAAGACGTTCCTGTGGCTCTTGGAGGAGACGGGGAGGAGCATGAGGATCTTGTAGGACCTCTCAGGGGGCGCCAACTCCCCCGCGACGACCCCCGCCACAGCCGCCACCAACACACACAGCGGCGCCAACTTAATCTATGGACAAAGAATCGTAGTGTAAAAGAACAGCGTGAATAATCCAAATTCACAAATATATTTTTGGCGGGGTGCACGTTAGACAACAATCATCTCTTCAACTTTGATTCCAAAGTGCAAAATCTAATGTGTGTATTTAGCATGGGAATTGATCTAACCATTTTCTTCCTGGTTGGAAACGCGTGTGGTCAGGCAGGACTCTGGATGAGAAAGACTTACAGTTTCTGGACCACTAGACTTTAACCGCTTTAACTTTCAGACACACCCGCAGATATTCACAGTCACGAGCACCAATAAACAACTCTCCAAGGACACAAATAAGGCATGGACCTGAATTTCATTAGATTTATAACCAAATATATAAAATATATAGTTTACCCATCATTTAATAAGTTATTGAGTGTTTAAAGTCTGAAGTAAAAAGATTTACCAGGCTCTGGTAAATAATTCCAGAGAAGTAATTCCAGAGAAGGACGGTCCACAGATGAGCGAGATGTCAGTAGACTCCCCGTGCACACGAACTCTCCTGCTGACAAAACAATTGGGCTCACTCTCGGCTACCATGTGAAAATCAAGATTTGAGAGTTGTCCTCCAAGGTTACTTACCAGATTCACAGACAAAAAGCTAAACCAGTTTTATTAATGCCATCAATCTAGTTAAAATTGATATTGTACTCTGAAACAATATGTATAACAAATCAGTAAATGGTTTAAGTTGTTTAAATTTGGAAATGGTGTTATTTTGTTTATGAATGACAAACAAAGTAATACCAAGCAAAAAGAGCAAACGTGGGAAGAAACGGACTGCACAGTGAAATTCTTTAATACATTAAGACATCGCAGTCATATTCAGCTTATTCCGAAAATCTCGACTGTCTATGATTGACAGGAATGCTTCCCAGTCGCTGGCCATATTTCTGAGGCTGAAAAAATGTATTGTTTCTCAGTTACTTCAGAGTAGCAAAAGTCTCATTCGCCCTTAGGAAGAGCACTGTTCTCTATGGCAGCTCGCTCTTCAAAAGTTCGTGATACGATCAGTTCACCAAACACAACATGTAATAACTTATGGCATGAACCTTCCGCTGCCACGCTACTCCACTCTCATACACTGTCACCTCTGCTGCCGGGACGGTGGGAGCTGGGCACCAGCCCTCATCACCGTCACGTACACACCTGCAGGGCGGCTGCTCCTCACCATTACTGTGCATCTTTCCCTATATCATATACTGAACAATATTTGCGGTTTTCCGCCTCCAGCATGAGGAGTGTATTTCCTGATGCCTATGATCTCTTGTTGAAAATATGTCCGTAGTTGCTTTAAGCCTATATTTTTCCTTGGCCAAGGGTTTCACTTTTGACAGTGTAAGTAACTAATGACCTATCGAAAATAATAATTAATAATAATTCATTGTGAAGGAGGACAGGCAGCCAGAGTGAATTTATATATATGTTAGGCTTATATCGAAGTCACTCCCCTCCCCCAGGTTCGAATTACTGACTTTCCCACAGGATTCAACCCCAAAACAAGCTGATTAACTCCTGGGTACCTACTTACTGCTAGGTGAAGAGGTGCATAAGGTGATAGCAAATACGCCAAACCATTTCTGTCCCGTCAGGGATTCGAACCCGAAATCCTTGATTGTGAGTCGAGAACAAACCCTACTGTACTACTGGGACCCTCTTAAATAAATACGAGTCAACATAATATTGGGGACAATATTATATCTTGAAACTTGCCTCAATTAAATTTTATAAAAATCTCTATCCTAAGTAGGAGTCGGGCACGAGGCCCTGAGAGTGCTAGGCTAGTACAGTGACCACTTTCATAACCAGTCACACACAGAGATCACACTAACGTGATGCATCAAATGAACAAATCCACAAGGGCCGTACGAGGATCCTCGTCACGGCCCTTGTGGATTTGTTCATTTGATGCATCACGTTAGTGTGATCTCTGTGTGTGATGATATAAGGGCGAAGAGGGAGAACGGCCTATTGACAAAGCTCGGGTGCAGGGGGGGGGGGTTGTGTAAAAGCCCGGTTTGTGCCTCGGAGAGACTCCTACATCGTGTACCCGGTAACCCATTATTAGAATTGTTTAATGCCAGCTATGTCACTGTGCAGTTGCCTGTATCATGGACCACCAGTCTTACGGTACCTGTACCAAAGCCTGGCCAACCTGATGCTTTCCGTCCCATCTCACTGACCAGTTGCATGTGCAAAACCTTTGAGAGAATGGTGCTTAATAGATTATTGTATAGAGTTAAAGAGCACATGTCACCTGATATCAATGGTTTCGCACATGGTAAAAGTGTACACAACTGTATCACAACCTTTCTTACCGTTCATGGAGATAAAAGGCACAAGTACACAACATTTCTTGATTTAAAAAATGCCTTTGATATTGCTAATAGGGAAGTAATTATGTATGAATTAGCAAGAATGGATATAGGGGGACATTTATTACAATGGATACGGGGCTATCTTACCAACCGGAAGTCCTCTGCACTGTTCCAAGGCTACAAGAGTGCAACTAAAGTAATGCAACTAGGCACCCCACAAGGAGGAGTACTTAGTCCTACCTTGTTTAATGTTCTAATTAATGCTTTACTAAAATCAATCCCAACTAGTCCGGCAAACATCACTATCAGCTATGCAGATGACATCCTTGTGCATACTAAAACCCACCGCAAAATGCAAACAGTCTTAAATTGTATACATACAACTTGTGAGAGCCTTGGTCTTGTTGTAGGATATTTGGGCTTGACTCAATTTATTTAATTATTAAATTAATGAAAACAATTACGGAGGACCACCCACTTTTAAGAAAAGAGGGAAACTAATAAAAAGTGATCATTAGAAACACAAAGAACCAGTGTCTATGGATAAATATTATGAAGCATAATCACTTAAATAACTAATGGGCTGTATAGTTAATTATACAGCCCATTAATTATGGGCTGTTATAGACTGCGTGTTAGTTCATGTGAACATTACTGTTAGTAAGTTTTAGTAACTACAGTAATTAGTATATTTTAATACTAATTTATTATAATACAATAGTATTGTATTAGTGTTGGAAATTTCCAACATAACTCCGGGGGAAGATTTCTCGGGTCGCAGTGCAATGTTGAGGACTGACATACCTATCCCGAAGTTAGTATTAATGTTAATATGTTAGTATGTTAGTACACACATAACGGATGTCCCGTAATTGTCAAGGACATACAAGAAACTTAAGTTTTGCAAAGAAATTCATGTTGAATGGAACATGTTATTGTGAATCATCTAAAGTTACTGACTAATAAAGCCTACAATAAACTCTGGGACTGGTGTTGCTATGACATGTAATGTTTATGTTACTAAGTCTTAAAGTTTTGTAAACTCTCAGATACTCTAGACGAAATAATGTTATTATTAATAGCCTATACAACAAATTAAGAATTAATTCATACGATTTAAAGTAACTGATTTGTTACTTGACATCACAACACAGTATCATCATGATTACTCAAATTGGATAGGAAATTATTTGCTCTTAGTTAGAGCTATAATAGGCTTGTAGTTTCCGTTTGCATTGTTGAACAACTGCTCTAGTGGAAACAGGTATTAAATATTGAAATATTAAATGATTAAGTTATCGGTAATCAGGAACGCCCTAAAGCTTACAATAAACTCAACAACTAGGGTCGCAGTGACATGTAATGGTGTATTACGTAGTCGCTGAATCGTAGGCAAACTCAGAAAAAGTTCCTAAGAACTGATAACATTATTGGATAAGTTGTATTCTACATTATTATACAGTAAAGTATTATTGGGTCATTCAAGTTCAAGGAGACTATGACACTACAGTAAGGTCACTGTCTAGGGTCGCTGTGACTTGTAACTATTGAGTTACTAGACAATAACATCATGCAGCATCATGATCACCCCAAAATCAAATGAGGAAATTTAAGTTAATGTGCACTGCCGTGCAGTAGTCATTCTGACTGATGGTATAACTAATTTGCTAACTAGCTAAAATAGTGGAAAATTAAAGAACTGAAAAGGTTTGTTCATTAAAATCAAGGAAGATTCTGAGTCGACAGTGAGATTAGTAGCCTAGTCATTCTGACTTATGAGCTAATTGAATTGCAGCTCATAGGCTTGACACTGTAAACTCGTTAATACATCCTCAACCTTTAGATGAAAATTGAGTTTATTAAATCAGTCTCTATAAGTATAGTCAACTGTAATTAATGGTGGGTACAGATTAGGCTAGTACTCAGTTGACACTAACTAAAGTCCCTAAACCTACCTAAATAAATGGTTTAAATTTCTAACCTACCTAAGTAAGGGACTAAGCTGATTGTGAGCAAAAATGTACTCAAATTAACATTGGGAGCTGTATTGAGCTCGTAAACAGGTTGAGCTATATTGAGCTCATTAACAGTTAACAGAGAGCTATATTGAGCTCATTAACAGTTAACAGGGCAAGCTATATTGAGCTCGTGAACATGGTGAGCTATATTGAGCTCATTAACAGAGTTAACAGGTTGAGCTATATTGAGCTCGTTAACATGGGGAAATATATTAAGCATGTTAACAGGATGAGTTATATTGAACTCGTTAACAGGATGAGCTATATTGAGCTCGTTAACATGGGGAGCTATATTGAGCTCATTAACAGTTAACAGAGAGAGCTATATTGAGCTCGTTAACAGTTAACAGGGCGAGCTATATTGAGCTCGTGAACATAGTAAGCTATATTGAGCTCGTTACCAGGGTGAACTATATTGAGCTCGTTAACATGGGGAGCTATATTGAGCTCATTAAGCATGTCAACAGGGTGAGTTATATTGAACTCGTTAACAGAGTTAACAGGGTGAGCTATATTGAGCTCGAATTAACGAGGTGGAGTATTGTATCGTTCAATTATCATGGCGAGCAGTGCTCGTGGCATGGGGAACAATTAAAGCGTTCAATTGTCATGGCGAGCAATATTGAGCTCGTATTTGCATGGGGAACAATAAGCACTCAATTGTTACGTTAATTCTGAGGTGAGCTATATTGAGCACATGAAGCATGTTAATTAACAATGCTAATGTTTAACGATAATGCATTAAACAAAGGGAAACCTAAGATTGCTGGAAATTAAATTACTGCTACGATTAATCCTATTCAAGATACTTTGTAACATTTTCCCAACCTAAACGTTTCACGGGTTATTAGTTCTCTGTAGACTCACTTACGTATTGGTAAGTTTGCAAGTTTGTTCGTGCTGCGCTCCTACAATAATTAAGCAGAAACGAAAGAAAAACAACTCAAACAAAATTGATGCAAGTATTTATCACTAACTCTTAGTGCAGAAAACATTGTATTAATAAGGTTTTCTTGGCAAACCTCAAGCGCAAGTATTTTGGACCTTGGTCCTAGTGAATTTATAATTATAGAAGTTGCTTGATGACTTCATAGTATTGCTAAATTCAGGAAATGCTAGAAGCATTGATTGCTAGATTCTCTAGCCTAATATTATTAATTACCTAGGGAGTGCTAGATTCTCTAGCCTAATATTATCAATTACCTAGGGAGACTAAATGTGGTCAATTATTTCTTGTCGAGAATAATTCTAGGTCTGCAGTGGATTCAATGGCTTGGTCGCTGTGACTTGTACTTGTTTAGGTACGGACCACTGGTTTTCCACTGAGAGCTATGAAACATCTCGGCGAATACTAATTGTACTACATTCAATCTGAGTTTATTACTCAGCTGTGTTTCTCATTTTAGCTTGCTGCTGGAGAATTGATTTACTGCTGACTAATTTGTTATTGTTGGCAGGCCTAGGCTGGTTCACATTCAAAACTTTACCAGTAAGTAAGTAGCCACCTGCAGATTGGAGCATATTCATGCCCAATCGTTTAACATGTCCAGTTATGAACTGGTAATAGTAGTCTGCTCCTATTAGTACATTTACATTGTTAAGGCGGTCAGACGTTAACTTGTTGTCAGCAAAATTAATTTTACGTTCCTGCAGGAAGTGGGCTGTGTACCCCAGACCCTTAATATTTAAGTCAAAGGGTATTTGATCTACAACAATGGCTTGGACAGCCTTGGCATGACTACCTAGTCGTATAAGCGGTTGAACTACTGAGTATTCATGGGTTCCTCGATTTATCATGAACCCTGACAAGTTTAATTTTACCTGTCTGATTGGTTGTAAATTGAGTGCCTCTGCCGCTTTCTGAGTAATGAAAGTTCTCTGGGAACCTTGATCAAATAGTCCACGAGTGGTGATCTTGGCTCCTTTGTTCTTTACTTGAAGTTGGGCAGTAGGCAAAGCAGCATCCACTTGAGATGCTTGTGAAATTACGCTGTACACATCTCGCACCTTGCAGCACTGTACTGGTGTAGATTCTCTACCTCCTATTCTAGGATTGACATAATTTGTCCTAACTAATTTGCACAGTGCAGCATGATGTTTGCCCCTTCTACACCTATTGCAGGTGTTCAGTGGGGTGTCACAGCTATTAACATTATGTGATTTGAGGCACCTAGTACATTTGTGTAACTGTTTGAGTCGTCTGATTCTTGTGTCTCTATTAGGGTAATTGGTACATTTGTACAGGGAATGTTTTTGATTGCAAAACAAGCATATTCCCCATCCTACAGCTCGTTTAGGGGTTACCGGTTTAGGTAAAAAAGTACCTGCAGGTTGTGATGGTTTTGTTGCTTGCATTTGCTTGTTATTGATTCTTTTGTGAGTACTTGGTGTACTCTGGGGAGCCATTACTGGGCTCTTGGTAGTGCTCTTTGGACTATTAGGTCTCTTAGGAGCACCTGTGGGGCTCTTGGGCCTTACTGATGAATCAGTGTTTGACTTATTGTTATTACATTGATTATTAGTACCTTTGTTACCTAGTGACAGTGTCACTTTAGGAGTTTCAGGTAAGGAAACTGATGTGGGTACAGTTTCGGTGCATTCAGATGAAGCATTAAGTGCCTGGTTTGCTGTATGATTACTCATATTGCGCAAACCTGTAAATATATCCTGCATTGACAGGGTATTACCATTCTGGTATACATATAACTTATTAAGTGTGTCACCAGACAATTTTCTTTGGATGATAATTTTAGTCATCCACTCAGCAGTTGGGTGATCCACCTCTTTACTGAAGGAATTTAACAGTGACTCAAGCTGAAAACTAAAGGCTTGTAAAGAGTCAACTGATTGTTCTGGTGGAGATAAATCTAGTAATTGATGTACAAGGTTTATAACAGTCTTCTCATTGTTAGCACTTACTCCAGAAGGCTGGTGTGAGCAATTGTGAACATTACTTGTGTTGCTTAAGGCTTCTTGCTTAGCCTCAGCTTTAATTACAGCTTCGGCTGCTGCTGCAGCATTAGCTTTATCATTTTCTGGTTCAGATTCACTGAGAGTTTCATCTGCAGCTTCACTTGTTTCTCTGGGTTCTTGTGAGGAGCTAGCTAATTCAGTAGCCTCATGTATTGAATTTATAGTATCCAGGGAACATTGAGAAGAGCTGTCTGAAAATTGATCAGACTCTGTAAACAAATTATTACGTGAAGTTGTATTAGATGAGATGTTAGAAAATGAAGGTTGAACTTCAGTTGTTGATCCTGTATAGTGATCAGTATTGATTAGAGGATTCTCCTCATCGTGAGGTAGCTCATGTATTTCATCTGAGCTGGGTGCTTGCTCGGGTGTAGGTCTACTAAAAAATTGTTCTATCCACTCGGGAACATCTTGTGTCGCAAGCACCTTTTTATATCGATCTAACTTGTCTTGAATGATATATTCACAGTCGTCAAGATCAGATTCTGTTAGACGTAATTCGTCTGGGTCAGTATTACTGACATGGAGTATGTTCCTATAAGACTCGATTACAACCTTTATATGGTCGTATTTTTGGTTAGCCACCCTTGTGGAACTTACTAGTCTGAAGACGTCAAATGAGTTAGTTTCTATACAGTTGTCACATTTGACAAGTAGTTTTGATAGGTGAACTTGAAGACTTCTCAAAAATCTTGCAGTCCTTTCTGGAGTAGCCATTCTTGTGATAAATTTGAGCCTTATAGGGCTTATATAGCTACTTGTACAGCTATGGTCTCTGCTCCTTTATGTAGAGCAGGTATAATTATTGACAGCCTGATATTTTCTTGAGGCTGATTGTAATTTACCTCATTTAGAGGTTAGCTACCTACCTAATAATAAACAACTAAGATTTGAGTGGTACGTTGGTCTCACTACAGGTGTTCCTTAGCTTAGCTCTTCAAAATCAGCCTTGGATGGGTAGTGAACTTACAGTAACGCTCAAAGATGTGCATAGAAATAATATGGATATACTCTAATCAGAGTTATCTTAAGGTTTTAATCCCACCCTTGATAGGGTCAGCACAAGAATGAATAATATATGTACCACTAACTAGCTCAAGCCTAGTCGTGAGAATTTCTACCTAAGAAACTACAAATTTATTTAGTCTGTGTTTGTACCAAATTCAGCACAATCACAGCCTAAATTCCTACCTAATAAAGGTTGGCAAAGATTATATTGTGGTGCAGTAATGTGCAAATAGTTGTGCTGTATTTTTGTTTTTTTGGGATTTTATAATTTTATATAATATATACACTGGTAGAAATTATGTGTATAAGAAATTAAATGAACACAAAGAGAATTAATTGTGTTTGGCAAGTATTCTACTGCCGTAAATAATATCTAACTCCTGAATGTACTCCTAATTGTGGAATAAAATGTTATCAGGGTTAGTAATGATTAATTAGTATGGGATCAGCAATTTATATTAGTATACTGGATCCTAAAATGTTAACGATCCACTGACTTGAGTGAATCAGTAATTATGGAATGAATTCAGGCTATAATGGACAGTCTGCTGACAGCTGTATATTGAAGTATTTGTATAGCCCAAATGGTTAACACATAATTGGTGTTAGTGAGGAATTAATATACAAGTTATGAGCTGTTGCTCCTGGTGACCTAAAGATTCTTAATTCAGTATGAAGTGTAGGCCTAAGTGTTGTGGGTAATTGACTGTGTCCCACGAGTGCTACCTTATACATGAGGTGTAAGTAGCAATGACTTGGTGTGACTTAGGCTAACCTATGTGTTACGCTGCCAGTAGACACAATTAATTAATGGGGTTAGTCTAGACTACTTCACACGGTGATTAGTTATTACTAAATAGTATGTATATATTTATATTTATGTTTATCCGGTTCGGAGGACCATAATGTGGGATATATGGGCTTGACTCAATTTATTTAATTATTAAATTAATGAAAACAATTACGAAGGACCACCCACTTTTAAGAAAAGAGGGAAACTAATAAAAAGTGATCATTAGAAACACAAAGAAGAACCAGTGTCTATGGATAAATATTATGAAGCATAATCACTTAAATAATTAATGGGCTGTATAGTTAATTAACTTTAATCAAAGCCTCAAACCCCTACATTGGGGGGGTATTGCTAGAACTTCATATTCGTCTAGGAACTAGTGTGGTTCGTGCACCAGTTCATTGTGTAATAATTAATCTTATGACCAATATTAAAGAATCTATAGAAGATTATCAAAGAAATTATAAAGATTATTAGCATCAGAAACTAATCATTCAAATAAACACAGATTATCTCCAGTGCACATGACGAGCATCCGATTAGATAGAATGATGTATAAATAATCAATTTTAGAGTAAATAAATGAGTACAAAAAGTCTTAGCTTTAAGACGATTTCTATGACATCATTCACGCCTCATCCTCGTGATATCCGGAATTCCTCGTAGAAACACTTAGGGGTGAATAACACGAAGTTAGGTAACAGCTCGTTGACTCCTCACATACGAGCTGTAATTTAAGGGATATTACGTAGCATTGAACTAGGCTACTTAAATCTCTATATTCATGAAATGGAAAATAAATTTGATGTGGTACTAACGTTGGATTTGTTATGGTCGCTCAATATAACGACAAGCTGCCCCGACATATACAATCTCTAATGATGCATCAAAAGGGAACTATATACTTATCTAAGAGTACAAATTATGTGGAAGCTTGCTAGTATCGCGTCTCAAGCTCAAACTTCCGCAATGTCGTACACGTGGTTGATAGCTTGGCTTGAATATCGACGCGTTATTAGTTGGCCGGTCACTGCAGATCACGTAGAACAATAATAACTCATTCTGTGTTGAGTACCAGTGTAATTCTTGCTGATAATCTCAACATCACGTGTCTCAGACTCTGACGCCACGACCTTGTTGCTCAATTCCGCAACACGAGACTTCCGCGCCACACACAATGGCGTCTCGATACACAATGGCTTCTTCCCCCAACCGCGTCCCGCATTCGCCACAGAAATTATTTATCACGAATAATATTATTTCGCGTAATTGTGGCTGAAAGACTTTAATAAACACTGGGTTGTAATTCTGGGAATTTAAATATTATTACTTTCTCGTTTTATGGTAGTAAACAAGAAATGGAGAAGATTTTAAGTTTCTCCATGGCATTCACGCATGACGGTAAAATTATTACTTGATAACAATTGTAACTAAAACTCTCGATTTAGAGTTATTTGGGAGGTTTGTTATCCATAAATAACTATCACATGGAATACTGATGATTTTAGAGAATCACATTCAATTCTCTAACACACTGGATATAAATGTGTTTAACTAGGTATAATCAGACGCAATACTGGTGTTTGGTTTCGTAAAAATTCCAGTATCCATATGCAGATATAATAGTTAGTTCATGTGAACATTACTGTTAGTAAGTTTTAGTAACTACAGTAATTAGTATATTTTAATACTAATTTATTATAATACAATAGTATTGTATTAGTGTTGGAAATTTCCAACATAACTCCGGGGGAGATTTCTCGGGTCGCAGTGCAATGTTGAGGACTGACATACCTATCCCGAAGTTAGTATTAATGTTAATATGTTAGTATGTTAGTACACACATAACGGATGTCCCGTAATTGTCAAGGACATACAAGAAACTTAAGTTTTGCAAAGAAATTCATGTTGAATGGAACATGTTATTGTGAATCATCTAAAGTTACTGACTAATAAAGCCTACAATAAACTCTGGGACTGGTGTTGCTATGACATGTAATGTTTATGTTACTAAGTCTTAAAGTTTTGTAAACTCTCAGATACTCTAGACGAAATAATGTTATTATTAATAGCCTATACAACAAATTAAGAATTAATTCATACGATTTAAAGTAACTGATTTGTTACTTGACATCACAACACAGTATCATCATGATTACTCAAATTGGATAGGAAATTATTTGCTCTTAGTTAGAGCTATAATAGGCTTGTAGTTTCCGTTTGCATTGTTGAACAACTGCTCTAGTGGAAACAGGTATTAAATATTGAAATATTAAATGATTAAGTTATCGGTAATCAGGAACTCCCTAAAGCTTACAATAAACTCAACAACTAGGGTCGCAGTGACATGTAATGGTGTATTACGTAGTCGCTGAATCGTAGGCAAACTCAGAAAAAGTTCCTAAGAACTGATAACATTATTGGATAAGTTGTATTCTACATTATTATACAGTAAAGTATTATTGGGTCATTCAAGTTCAAGGAGACTATGACACTACAGTAAGGTCACTGTCTAGGGTCGCTGCGACTTGTAACTATTGAGTTACTAGACAATAACATCATGCGGCATCATGATCACCCCAAAATCAAATGAGGAAATTCAAGTTAATGTGCACTGCCGTGCAGTAGTCATTCTGACTGATGGTATAACTTATTTGCTAACTAGCTAAAATAGTGGAAAATTAGAGAACTGAAAAGGTTTGTTCATTAAAATCAAGGAAGATTCTGAGTCGACAGTGAGATTAGTAGCCTAGTCATTCTGACTTATGAGCTAATTGAATTGCTGCTCATAGGCTTGACACTGTAAACTCGTTAATACATCCTCATCCTTTAGATGAAAATTGTGGGAACCGACCTGTGAGATTTATATTTATTTAATTTATATGAATTTATATTTACGTTAATTTATATACTTCGATAGCAATTGTATAATGTTAAGTGGACTGTATTTCTGCAATAATCTCAATCTCACAAATCGATCCTCTACACATTAGGGGGGGTTTATTAGTTTATATATATGCAGCCAATCAAACTACAGAATTAACTACATACATTGAAGAGGTTCCTTATCTTATAGTACAGCAGGTTAGTCCACCAGGTATAACTAGGGTGTAGACACCAAATTATCCTCTTTGAGGTAGCTTCCATCACCCAGTAACTGGTGCACAAACTCTTCCTCGTCTTGACCTGTCAAAAGTGCACTAGCTGTGAAGCCAGAATCCTATATATGACAAGCTATATCAGAGAAAACACTATACAGTACATGGAACAATAAAGACCTGGCTTAATTACCTTTAGTTTGAGGCTTCCACGTGCTCTAACCGGGACACCCTATATAATGACATTAATGGCCATAAATGAAAGATACATGGGTTTCGGAAAGAACACTTAACTTGAATTGTAGACATCGTGTTGGAGATGGTACCTTTGGTTTCCATAACACTACGTCCAAGTAAAATTAACAGGAGCCGTATTTGCTCCTGTGAGCCTCTGGTCTAGTATAAACAATGGCTGTTTAACACTCCATACTATTGACGTTACTGGCCGACATTGTCCAGATATGATAGGAGCCGAATTTGCTCCACACGTCTCGGAGGTGACACAACAATGGCTGCCCTCCTTCCTCACTCTGACGCCTGGCTTACATTGTCCACATGTCAGAAAGTGATAGAAGGGTCACATTTACTCTACTTTAATTTTGATAATTAAGTTAATTTATATAAGATGTTTTTATGATGGTAAAGTCCAAAGACTAATGTATTTAAGAATAATTCCCACCATAATAGGTGGTGAATTATAATAGTATGTGGTGATGATATCCCGTTTTCTATAGACGGTAATTCCACTACAAGTTACGTTTTCTATGGATAACTTGTTTATACAACACAGCTATTATCTGTATGATATATTAAATGGTGTCGGATTTTCCGACAAAAATTGAGTTTATTAAATCAGTCTCTATAAGTATAGTCAACTGTAATTAATGGTGAGTATAGATTAGGCTAGTACTCAGTTGACACTAACTAAAGTCCCTAAACCTACCTAAATAAATGGTTTAAATTTCTAACCTACCTAAATAAGGGACTAAGCTGATTGTGAGCAAAAATGTACTCAAATTAACATTGGGAGCTGTATTGAGCTCGTAAACAGGTTGAGCTATATTGAGCTCATTAACAGTTAACAGAGAGCTATATTGAGCTCGTTAACAGTTAACAGGGCAAGCAATATTGAGCTCGTGAACATGGTGAGCTATATTGAGCTCGTTAACAGAGTTAACAGGGTGAGCTATATTGAGCTCGTTAACATGGGGAGCTATATTAAGCTCATTAAGCATGTTAACAGGATGAGTTATATTGAACTCGTAAACAAAGTTAACAGGGTGAGCTATATTGAGCTCGTTAAAATGGAGAGCTACATTGAGCTCATCAACAGTTAACAGAGAGAGCTATATTGAGCTCGTTAACAGTTAACAGGGCGAGCTATATTGAGCTCGTGAACATGGTGAGCTATATTGAGCTCGTTAACAGGGTGAGCTATATTGAGCTCGTTAACATGGGGAGCTATATTGAGCTCATTAAGCATGTCAACAGGGTGAGTTATATTGAAATCGTTAACAGAGTTAACAGGGTGAGCTATATTGAGCTCGAATTAACGAGGTGGAGTATTGTATTGTTCAATTATCATGGCAAGCAGTGCTCATGGCATGGGGAACAATAAGCACTCAATTGTTACGTTAATTCTAAGGTGAGCTATATTGAGCTCATGAAGCATGTTAATTAACAATGCTGATGTTTAACGATAATGCATTAAACAAAGGGAAACCTAAGATTGCTGGAAATTAAATTACTGCTACGATTAATCCTATTCAAGACACTTTGTAACATTTTCCCAACCTAAACGTTTCACGGGTTATTAGTTCTCTGTAGACTCACTTACATATTGGTAAGTTTGCAAGTTTGTTCGTGCTGCGCTCCTACAATAATTAAGCAGAAACGAAAGAAAAACAACTCAAACAAAATTGATGCAAGTATTTATCACTAACTCTTAGTGCAGAAAACATTGTATTAATAAGGTTTTCTTGGCAAACCTCAAGCGCAAGTATTTTGGACCAGTGGTCTTAGTGAATTTATAATTATAGAAGTTGCTTGATGACTTCATAGTATTGCTAAATTCAGGAAATGCTAGAAGCATTGATTGCTAGATTCTCTAGCCTAATATTATTAATTACCTAGGGAGTGCTAGATTCTCTAGCCTAATATTATCAATCACTTACTGAGACTGAGTGTGGTCAATTATATCTTGTCGAGAATAATTCTAGGTCTGCAGTGGATTCAATGGCTTGGTCGCTGTGACTTGTACTTGTTTAGGTACGGACCACTGGTTTTCCACTGAGAGCTATGAAGCATCTCGGCGAATACTAATTGTACTACATTCAATCTGAGTTTATTACTCAGCTGTGTTTCTCATTTTAGCTTGCTGCTGGAGATTTGATTTACTGCTGACTAATTTGTTATTGTTGGCAGGCCTAGGCTGGTTCACATTAAAAACTTTGCCAGTAAGTAAGTAGCCACCTGCAGATTGGAGCATATTCATGCCCAATCGTTTAACATGTCCAGTTATGAACTGGTAATAGTAGTCTGCTCCTATTAGTACATTTACATTGTTAAGGCGGTCAGACGTTAACTTGTTGTCAGCAAAATTAATTTTACGTTCCTGCAGGAAGTGGGCTGTGTACCCCATACCCTTAATATTTAAGTCAAAGGGTATTTGATCTACAACAATGGCTTGGACAGCCTTGTCATGACTACCTAGTCGTACAAGCGGTTGAACTACTGAGTATTCATGGGTTCCTCGATTTATCATGAACCCTGACAAGTTTAATTTTACCTGTCTGATTGGTTATAAATTGAGTGCCTCTGCCGCTTTCTGAGTAATGAAAGTTCTCTGGGAACCTTGTGTTGGAAATTTCCAACACTAAATACAACACTGTTGTATTCTCATTAATTATTACTAATTCTACTAATCATTGTAGTGATTAAAATTAAACCAAACGTAGAGTTCACATGTACTAATAATTACATCTGTACAATATGGCTAGAATTCTTACGTCACCAGACGCCAGTATTGCGTCAGATTCCATTGTAATAAACACAATTATATCCAGTGTGTCTGAGAATTGAATTTGATTCTCTATAAAACAACGGTGTTCTGTGTGATAATTAATTACAGATAAACTAAAACCAAATAGAGCGTTTATAGTCATAACTGTTATCTAGTAATAAATTTAACGTCACGCGTGAATGCCCTGGAGAGACTTTAATTCATCTCCATTGCTCGTTTACCATCGTAAAACGGGCAAATAGTAATATTTAACTCCTCTGAATAATAAACTTGTCCTTATCCGAGCATTTCAATCACAACTGCGAGAAATGATAATATCCGTAATAAATAATTTGTGTAGCAAACGCGGGATGCGGAGCGGGGTAGAGGAGACGCGAGTACACGAGGCGACGCGCTCAGAGAGAGACGCCATTACCCCAGCCACCAGGGTAGACGCCATCAAGAGCTCCAGAAGAAAGTCGCCACTGTGAGGTGTGAAGAACCTTTGCAGACAATAACTTTGCTGGTGTCAGTGTCACTTTACACAACGAGTTGAATTGCCAAGAGATTTAATTTGACATTCGGCCAGAACCTTTTAAATTTGGTTCCGTGTAGTTCAACGTGACCGGCCAGTGAAACGCGTCAGCATCTAGGCTAGGCTAGACACCACGTGTTCGTTACTACGAAGCCTGAACCTAGGACGCGAACTTCAGCAAGCCTTAACTTACACAGTGCCCATATTAGCTAAGTACCTTTATCCTTATTTGATGCATCATCTAGGTGGGGGTTATAGCTGGGTAGCTTGTCATGACGCAGTGACAATAAAAAACCACAGGTTATTGTTTACTTTCATTATTTAATCTAAATTTCTTGAACATAGATGTCTAGCAGCTTAATCTGTTGGCTACTGAATATAATTTGATTTACAGCGTGTGTGAAGAATTCTCCGAGCTGTCATTTCCCGTGTTAATCATCTCCCAGTGTTCCATGACGAGTCCAGGAGAATCTGAGGATGAGTCGTAACCAACTTCTTGGAAATCGTCTTCAAGCTAAGACTCTTTCTGTATTCCTTGAATTCTATTATCTGTATTCCTTTACATGCAGAACACTGTTTCTTTGGATTGACATGTGTTTATTATAATTATGAATTCTCATGTTCTTAATCTATGTTCTTATTGGTGATAAAGATAATGATTCTATAAATGGTCATAGGATTAGATTATTACATACTGGACTGGTGAACGAACCACACTAGTTCCTGGACATATTGAGTTCCAGTAATAACCCCCCAATGTAGGTGTTTGAGGCTTTGATTCAGTTAATTATACAGCCCATTAATTATATCAGTGATGATATTCTCTAGTATTTTATCCATAGTTACTGGTTCATCTAGGAATTTTCTAATGATCTTATTTTCTTAGTTTCCCTCTTTACTATAAAAGCGGGTGGTCCTTCGTAATAGAATTTCATTACATTAATATTTAAAATAAATAGAGTCAAGCCCCAAATGTCCCACGTTATGGTCCTTCGAACCGGATAAACATAAATAATAATTACAAATACTAATTAGTAATAACTAATCCTTGTGTGATGTAATCAAGACTAACCCTTTTAATTAATTGTGTCTACTAACAACGTAACACATAGGTTAGCCTAAGTCACACCAATTCATTGCTACTTATACCTTATGTATAAGGTAGCACTCGTGGGACGCAGTTTATTGCCCACAACACTTAGACCTACACTTCATACTGAAGTAAGAATCTTTAGGTCACCAGGAGCAACAGCTCATAACCTTATATTAATCACTAAACACCAATTATGTGTTAACCATTTGGGCTATACAAATGTTTCAATATATGGCTGTCAGCAGACTGTCCATTATAGCCTGAATCCATGTTATAGTTACTGATTCACTCAAGTCAGTGGATCATTAACATTTAGGGATCCAGTATACTAATATGAATTACTGATCTCATACTAGTTAATCATTACTAACCCTGATAACATTTTATTCCACAATTAGGAGTACATTCAGGAGTTAGATAATATTTACGGCAGTAGAATACTTGCCAAACACAATTAATTCTCTTGTGTTCATTTAATTTCTTATACACATAATTATACAAGTGTATATTATATAAAATCCAAAACCCAAAAACACAGCACAATTATTTGCACATTATTGCACCACAATATAATCTTTGCCAACCTTTATTAGGTAGCAATTTAGGCTGTGATTGTGTTGAATTTGGCACAAGCATAGACTAAATATAGTTGTAGTTTCTTAGGTAGAAATTCTCACGACTAGGCTTGAGCTAGTTAGTGACATATATATTATTCATTTTTGTGCTGACCCTATCAAGGGTGGGATTAACCATTTATTGTGTAATTATATTTTATTGCATGTTTCTATGTATGTCTTTGAGTGTTACTGTAAGTCCACTACCCATCCGAAGCTGATTTTGAAGAGCTAAGCTGAGGAACACCTGTAGTGAGACCAAGGTACCACTCAAATCTTAGTTGCTTATTATTAGGTAGGTAGCTAACCTCTAAATGAGGTAAATTACCACCAGCCTCAAGAAAATATCAGGCTGTCAATAATTATACCTGCTCTACATCAAGGAGCAGACACCATAGCTATACAAATAGCTACATAAGCCCTATCAGGCTCAATTTACCGCAAGAATGAATCCTCTAGAAAGGAATGCAAGATTCTTGAGAACTCTTCAAATTCGCCTAGGAGAACTGCTTATCAGATGTCATCACTGTGTAGAAACTGACCCAGGTGACGTCTACAGACTAGCAACTTCCATAAGGAACGCTAACCACAATTATGATACTATAAAGACTGTAATCGAGTCCCACAGGAATTTACTCCAGGTCGGTCATACTGTCTCAGACCACTTATGTCTGACAGAATCTGATCTTGATAACTATGAACATAACGTTCAAACCAGGTTAGACCGATATAAGGAGGTGCTTACGAGACAAGATATTCCCGAGTGGATAGAACAGATCAATAATAGACCTACACCCGAGCCAGCACTCAGCTCAGATGAAATACTTGAGCTACCTCAAGATGAGGAGAATCCTCTAATCAATACTGATCACTACACAGGATCCACAACTGAAGTTCAACCTTCATTTTCTAACCTCTCATCTAATACAGCTTCCTGTGATGATTTGTTTACAGTCTGACCAATTTTCAGACAACTCTTCTCCATGTTCCCTGGATTCTATAAGTTCAATACATGAGGCTACTGAATTAACTAGCTTATCACAAGAACCCAGAGAAACAAGTGAAGCTGCAGATGAAACAAGTGAAGCTGCAATAATCAGTGAATCTGAACCAGAAAATGATAAAGCAAATGCTGCAGCAGCAGTCGAAGCTGTAATCAAAGCTGAGGCTAAACAAGAAGCCTTAAGCAACACAAGTAATGGTCACAATTGCTCACAACAGCCTTCTAAAGTAAGTGCTAACAATGAGAAGACTATTATAAACCTTGTGCACCAATTATTAAATTTATCTTCACCAGAACAATCAGTTGACTCTTTACAAGCCTTTAGTTTCCAGCTTGAGTCACTGATGAATTCTTTCAGTAAAGAGGTGGATCACCCAACTACTGAGTGGATGACTAAAATTATCATCCAGAGAAAATTGTCTGATGTCACACTTAATAAATTATATGTATACCAGAATGGTAATACCCTGTCAATGCAATATATATTTACAGGTTTGCGCAATATGAGCAATCATACAGCAGACCAGGCAATTATTGCTAAATCTGAACGCACCAAAACTGTACCTACATCAGTTTCCTTACCTGAAATTCCTAAAGTGACACTGTCACTAGGTAACAAAGGTGCTAATAATCAATGTAACAACAATCAGTCAAACACTGATTCATCAGTAAGGCCTAAGAGCCCCACAGGTGCTCCTAAGAGACCTAATAGTCCAAAGAGCACTCCCAAGAGCCTATTAATGGTTCCCCAGAGTACACCAAGTACTCACAAGAGAATAAATAACAAGCAAATGCAAGCCACAAAACCATCACAACCTACAAGTACTGTTTTACCTAAACCGGTAACCCCTAAACGAGCTGTAGGATGGGGAATGTGCTTGTTCTGCAATCAAAAACATTCTCTGTACAAATGTACTAATTATCCTAATAGAGACACAAGAGTCAGACGACTCAAACAGTTACATAAATGTACTAGGTGTCTCAAATCACATAATGTTAATAGCTGTGACACCCCACTGAACACCTGCAATAGGTGTAGAAGGGGCAAGCATCATGCTGCACTGTGCAAATTAGTTAGGACAAATTATGTCAATCCTAGAATAGGACGTAGAGAATCTACACCAGTACCGTGCTGCAAGGTGCGAGATGTGTACAGCGTAACTTCACAAGCATCTCAAGTGGATGCTGCTTTGCCTACTGCCCAACTTCAAGTGAAGAACAGAGGAGCCAAGATCACCACCCGTGGACTATTTGACCAAGGTTCCCAGAGAACTTTCATTACTCAAAGGGCAGCAGAGGCACTTAATTTACAACCAATAGGACGAGTAAAATTAAACTTGTCAGGGTTCATGATAAATCGAGGAACCCATGAATACTCAGTAGTTCAACCGCTTGTACGACTAGGTAGTCATGACAAGGCTGTCCAAGCCATTGTTGTAGATCAAATACCTTTAGACTTAAACATTAAGGGTCTGGGGTACACAGCCCACTTCCTGCAGGAACGTGAAATTAATTTGGCTGACAACAAGTTAACGTCTGACCGCCTTAACAATGTAGATGTACTAGTAGGAGCCGACTACTATTACCAGTTCATAACTGGACATGTTAAACGATTGGGAATGAATATGCTCCAATCTGCAGGTGGCTACTTACTTACTGGTAAAGTTCTGAATGTGAACAAGCCTAAGCCTGCCAACAATAATAAATTAGTCAGCAGTAAATCAATTCTCCAGAAGCAAGCTAAAATGAGAAACACAGCTGAGTAATAAACTTAGATTGAATGTAGTGCAATTAGTACTCGCCGAGATGTTTCATAGCTCTCAGTGAAAACCAGTGGTCCGTACTCAAACAAGTACAAGTCACAGCGACCAAACCATTGAATTCACTGCAGACCTAGAATTATTCTCGACAAGTAGTAATTGACCACACTCAGTCTACCTAGGTAAATTGTAATGTTGGGCTAGAGAATCTAGTACTCCCTAGGTAATTGATAATGTTAGGCTAGAGAATCTAGCACTCAATGCCACTGGCATTTCCTGAATTTAGTAATACTATGAAGTCATCAAGCAACTTCTGTAATTACAAATTCACTAGGACCACTGGTCCACTATACTTGCGCTTAAAGGTTTGCCAAGAAAACCTTCTTAATACCATGTTTTCTGCACTAAGAGTTAGTGATAAATACTTGCATCAATTTGTTTGAGTTATTTTTCTTTCGTTTCTGCCTAATTAGTGTAGGAACGCAGCACGAACAAACTTGCAAACTTACCAATACGTAAGTGAATTTACAGGGAACTAATAACCCGTGAAACGTTTAGGTTGGGAAAATGTTACAAATGATCTTGAATAGGATTAATCGTAGCAGTAATTTAATTTCCAGCAATCTTAGGTTTCTCTTTGTTTAATGCATTATCGTTAAACATCAGCATTGTTAATTAACATGCTTCATGAGCTTAATATAGCTCACCTTAGAATTAACGTAATAATTGAGTGCTTACTGTTCCCCATGCGCATACGAGCTCAATATTGCTCGCCATGACAATTGAACGCTTTAATGTTCCCCATGCCACGAGCACTGCTCGCCATGATAATTGAATGATGCCATACTCCACCTCGTTAATTCGAGCTCACTGTAGCTCACCCTGTTAACACTGTTAACGAGCTCACTGTAGCTCACCCTGTAAACACTGTTGACGAGTTCAACATAACTCACCCTGTTAACACTGTTAACGAGCTCACTGCAGCTCACCCTGTCAACACTGTTGACGAGTTCAATATAACTCACCCTGTTAACACTGTTAACGAGCTCACTGCAGCTCACCCTGTCAACACTGTTGACGAGTTCAATATAACTCACTCTGTTAACACTGTTAACGAGCTCACTGTAGCTCACCCTGTCAACACTGTTGACGAGTTCAATATAACTCACCCTGTTAACACTGTTAACGAGCTCACTGTAGCTCACCCTGTCAACACTGTTGACGAGTTTACTATAACTCACCTTGTTAACATGCCTAATGAGCTCAATATAGCTCCCAATGTTAATTCGAGTACATTTTTACTCACAATTAGCTTCGTCCCTTACTTAGGTAGGTTGGAAATTTAAACCATTTATTTAGGTAGGTTTAGGGACTTTAGTTAGTGTCAACTGAGTACTAGCCTAATCTGTACTCACCATTAATTGCAGTTGACTATACTTATAGAGACTGATTTAATAAACTCAATTTCATGTAAAGGTTGATTTCGTATTAACGAGTTTACAGTGTCAAGCCTATGAGCTGCCATTCCATTAGCTCATAAGTCAGAATGACTAGGCTACTAATCTCACTGTCGACTCAGAATTTTCCTTGATTTTAATGAATAAACTTTTCAGTTCTCTACTTTTCCATTATTTTAGCTAGTTAGCAAATTAGTTGTACCATCAGTCAGAATGACTACTGCACGGCAGTGCACATTAAATTCAATTTCCTCATTTGAATTTGGGGTGATCATGATGCTGCGTGATGTTATTGTCTAGTGACTCAATAGTTACAAGTCACAGCGACCTTACTGTAGTGTCATAGTCTCCTTGATCTTAAATGACTAATAATACTTTACTGTATAATTATACAATAGTGTTATCAGTTCTTAGGAACTTATTCTGAGTTTGCCTACGATTCAGCAGCTATGTAATACACCATTACATGTCACTGCGACCCTAGTTGTTGAGTTTATTGTGAGCTTTAGAGGGTTCCTGATTACCGATAACTTAATCATTTAATGTTTCAATATTTAATACTTGTTTCCACTAGAGCAGTTGTTCAACAATGCAAAAGGAAACTACAAGCCTATTATAGTTCTTAACTAAGAGCAAATAACTTTACATCCAATTTAAGCAACCATGATGATACTGTGGTGTGGTGTCAAGTAACAAACCATTACAAGTCACTATGACCCAAGACATTCTCATCACAGTAGAATTTCAGTTATTTGAATTGTGTGATTTAAATTCTTAATTGTTGTATAGGCTATAAGTAATTCATAATAACATGTTCCATTTAACCTGACAAATACGGGACATTCGTTATGTGTGTACTAACATACTAATATACTAATATTAATACCAACTTCGGGATAGGTGTCAGTACTCCACATTACACTGCGACCCTAGAATCCTCCCCCCGGAGTTATGATGGAAATTTCCAACACTAAATACAACACTGTTGTATTCTCATTAATTATTACTAATTCTACTAATCATTGTAGTGATTAAAATTAAACCAAACGTAGAGTTCACATGTACTAATAATTACATCTGTACAATAAGGCTAGAATTCTTACGTCACCAGACGCCAGTATTGCGTCAGATTCCATTGTAATAAACACAATTATATCCAGTGTGTCTGAGAATTGAATTTGATTCTCTATAAAACAACGGTGTTCTGTGTGATAATTAATTACAGATAAACTAAAACCAAATAGAGCGTTTATAGTCATAACTGTTATCTAGTAATAAATTTAACGTCACGCGTGAATGCCCTGGAGAGACTTTAATTCATCTCCATTGCTCGTTTGCCATTGTAAAACGGGCAAATAATAATATTTAACTCCTCTGAATAATAAACTCGTCCTTATCCGAGCATTTCAATCACAACTGCGAGAAATGATAATATCCGTAATAAATAATTTGTGTAGCAAATGCAGGACGCGGAGCGGGGCAGAGGAGACGCGAGTACACGAGGCGACGCGCTCAGAGAGAGACGCCATTACCCCAGCCACCAGGGTAGACACCATCAAGAGCTCCAGAAGAAAGTCGCCACTGTGAGGTGTGAAGAACCTTTGCAGACAATAACTTTGCTGGTGTCAGTGTCACTTTACACAACGAGTTGAATTGTCAAGAGATTTAATTTGACATTCGGCCAGAACCTTTTAAATTTGGTTCCGTGTAGTTCTACGTGACCGGCCAGTGAAACGCGTCAGCATCTAGGCTAGGCTAGACACCACGTGTTCGTTACTACGAAGCCTGAACCTAGGACGCGAACTTCAGCAAGCCTTAACTTACACAGTGCCCATATTAGCTAAGTACCTTTATCCTTATTTGATGCATCATCTAGGTGGGGGGTTATAGCTGGGTAGCTTGTCGTGACGCAGAGCGACAATAAAAAAACACAGGTTATTGTTTACTTTCATTATTTAATCTAAATTTCTTGAACATAGATGTTTAGCAGCTTAATCTGTTGGCTACTGAATATAATTTGATTTACAGCGTGTGTGAAGAATTCTCCGAGCTGTCATTTCCCGTGTTAATCATCTCCCAGTGTTCCATGACGAGTCCAGGAGAATCTGAGGATGAGTCGTAACCAACTTCTTGGAAATCGTCTTCAAGCTAAGACTCTTTCCGTATTCCTTGAATTCTAGTATCTGTATTCCTTTACATGCAGAACACTGTTTCTTTGGATTGGCATGTGTTTATTATAATTATCAATTCTCATGTTCTTAATCTATGTTCTTATTGGTGATAAAGATAATGATTCTATAAATGGTCATAGGATTAGATTATTACATACTGGACAGGTGAACGAACCACACTAGTTCCTGGACATATTGAGTTCCAGTAATAACCCCCCAATGTAGGTGTTTGAGGCTTTGATTCAGTTAATTATACAGCCCATTAATTATATCAGTGATCATATTCTCTAGTATTTTATCCATAGTTACTGGTTCATCTAGGAATTTTCTAATGATCTTATTTTCTTAGTTTCCCTCTTTACTATAAAAGCAGGTGGTCCTTCGTAATAGAATTTCATTACATTAATATTTAAAATAAATAGAGTCAAGCCCCAAATGTCCCACACCTTGATCAAATAGTCCACGAGTGGTGATCTTGGCTCCTTTGTTCTTTACTTGAAGTTGGGCAGTAGGCAAAGCAGCATCCACTTGAGATGCTTGTGAAATTACGCTGTACATATCTCGCACCTTGCAGCACTGTACTGGTGTAGATTCTCTACCTCCTATTCTAGGATTGACATAATTTGTCCTAACTAATTTGCACAGTGCAGCATGATGTTTGCCCCTTCTACACCTATTGCAGGTGTTCAGTGGGGTGTCACAGCTATTAACATTATGTGATTTGAGGCACCTAGTACATTTGTGTAACTGTTTGAGTCGTCTGATTCTTGTGTCTCTATTAGGGTAATTGGTACATTTGTACAGGGAATGTTTTTGATTGCAAAACAAGCATATTCCCCATCCTACAGCTCGTTTAGGGGTTACCGGTTTAGGTAAAACAGTACCTGCAGGTTGTGATGGTTTTGTTGCTTGCATTTGCTTGTTATTGATTCTCTTGTGAGTACTTGGTGTACTCTGGGGAGCCATTACTGGGCTCTTGGTAGTGCTCTTTGGACTATTAGGTCTCTTAGGAGCACCTGTAGGGCTCTTGGGCCTTACTGATGAATCAGTGTTTGACTTATTGTTATTACATTGATTATTAGTACCTTTGTTACCTAGTGACAGTGTCACTTTAGGAGTTTCAGGTAAGGAAACTGATGTGGGTACAGTTTCGGTGCATTCAGATGAAGCATTAAGTGTCTGGTTTGCTGTATGATTACTCATATTGCGCAAACCTGTAAATATATCCTGCATTGACAGGGTATTACCATTCTGGTATACATATAACTTATTAAGTGTGTCACCAGACAATTTTCTTTGGATGATAATTTTAGTCATACACTCAGCAGTTGGGTGATCCACTTCTTTACTGAAGGAATTTAACAGTGACTCAAGCTGAAAACTAAAGGCTTGTAAAGAGTCAACTGATTGTTCTGGTGGAGATAAATCTAATAATTGATGTACAAGGTTTATAAGTCTTCTCATTGTTAGCACTTACTCTAGAAGGCTGGTGTGAGCAATTGTGACCATTACTTGTGTTGCTTAAGGCTTCTTGCTTAGCCTCAGCTTTAATTACAGCTTCGGCTGCTGCTGCAGCATTAGCTTTATCATTTTCTGGTTCAGATTCACTGAGAGTTTCATCTGCAGCTTCACTTGTTTCTCTGGGTTCTTGTGAGGAGCTAGCTAATTCAGTAGCCTCATGCATTGAATTTATAGTATCCAGGGAACATTGAGAAGAGCTGTCTGAAAATTGATCAGACTCTGTAAACAAATTATTACGTGAAGTTGTATTAGATGAGATGTTAGAAAATGAAGGTTGAACTTCACTTGTTGATCCTGTATAGTGATCAGTATTGATTAGAGGGTTCTCCTCATCGTGAGGTAGCTCATGTATTTCATCTGAGCTGGGTGCTTGCTCGGGTGTAGGTCTACTAAAAAAAATTTCTATCCACTCGGGAACATCTTGTGTCGCAAGCACCTTTTTATATCGATCTAACTTGTCTTGAATGATATATTCACAGTCGTCAAGATCAGATTCTGTTAGACGTAATTCGTCTGGGTCAGTATTACTGACATGGAGTATGTTCCTATAAGACTCGATTACAACCTTTATATGGTCGTATTTTTGGTTAGCCACCCTTGTGGAACTTACTAGTCTGAAGACGTCAAATGAGTTAGTTTCTATACAGTTGTCACATTTGACAAGTAGTTTTGATAGGTGAACTTGAAGACTTCTCAAGAATCTTGCAGTCCTTTCTGGAGTAGCCATTCTTGTGATAAATTTGAGCCTTATAGGGCTTATATAGCTACTTGTACAGCTATGGTCTCTGCTCCTTTATGTAGAGCAGGTATAATTATTGACAGCCTGATATTTTCTTGAGGCTGATTGTAATTTACTTCATTTAGAGGTTAGCTACCTACCTAATAATAAGCAACTAAGATTTGAGTGGTACCTTGGTCTCACTACAGGTGTTCCTTAGCTTAGCTCTTCAAAATCAGCCTTGGATGGGTAGTGAACTTACAGTAACACTCAAAGATGTACATAGAAATAATATGGATATACTCTAATCAGAGTTATCTTAAGGTTTTAATCCCACCCTTGATAGGGTCAGCACAAGAATGAATAATATATGTACCACTAACTAGCTCAAGCCTAGTCGTGAGAATTTCTACCTAAGAAACTACAAATTTATTTAGTCTGTGTTTGTACCAAATTCTGCACAATCACAGCCTAAATTCCTACCTAATAAAGGTTGGCAAAGATTATATTGTGGTGCAGTAATGTGCAAATAGTTGTGCTGTATTTTTGTTTTTTTTGGATTTTATAATTTTATATAATATATACACTGGTAGAAATTATGTGTATAAGAAATTAAATGAACACAAAGATAATTAATTGTGTTTGGCAAGTATTCTACTGCCGTAAATAATATCTAACTCCTGAATGTACTCCTAATTGTGGAATAAAATGTTATCAGGGTTAGTAATGATTAATTAGTATGGGATCAGCAATTTATATTAGTATACTGGATCCTAAAATGTTAATGATCCACTGACTTGAGTGAATCAGTAATTATGGAATGAATTCAGGCTATAATGGACAGTCTGCTGACAGCTGTATATTGAAATATTTGTATAGCCCAAATGGTTAACACATAATTGGTGTTAGTGAGGAATTAATATACAAGTTATGAGCTGTTGCTCCTGGTGACTTAAAGATTCTTAATTCAGTATGAAGTGTAGGCCTAAGTGTTGTGGGTAATTGACTGTGTCCCACGAGTGCTACCTTATACATGAGGTGTAAGTAGCAATGACTTGGTGTGACTTAGGCTAACCTATGTGTTACGCTGCCGGTAGACACAATTAATTAATGGGGTTAGTCTAGACTACTTCACACGGTGATTAGTTATTACTAATTAGAATGTATATATTTATATTTATGTTTATCCGGTTCGAAGGACCATAATGTGGGATATTTGGGCTTGACTCAATTTATTTAATTATTAAATTAATGAAAACAATTACGAAGGACCACCCACTTTTAAGAAAAGAGGGAAACTAATAAAAAGTGATCATTTATTTATTTATTTATTTATTTATTTATTTATATATATACAAGAAGGTACATTGGGTTTGTGAGAATACATTGGATAGTACAGTATCTACATTCTTGTAAAGCCACTAGTACGCGCAGCGTTTCGGGCAGGTCCTTAATCTAGCAGATAATTTTAAGTAGGTAATTTCTATCAGAATTGATAAATGATAAAGATACATTGCAAGAGAAACATGAGATGAGAGAGCTTAGTAAGTATATTAAAGCACATTGTTATATTAAAACTCTGATTGATTACATTGACAGCTTGATTAGTAATTTAAACAAGATTAATAGACACCATACAGCAGATTGACAGCACATATAAGACAGCAATGATCACAATGGTAAAGATGTTCAGATTGGGTACATAAAGATTGGGAGACTGGGTAGCAAAAGATACAGATAAACAAGGTTTATAAACACCATACAGCAAATTGGCAGCACATATAAGAAGACAGCAATGATCACAATGGTAAAGATGTTCAAATTGGGAACATAAAGGTTGGGAGATTGGGTAGCAATAGATACAGTGCAATTTTAAGGCAAAAAATGAAAAACTATGAAGATGAAATTAGGTACTTTTTAGTATTGATTTTGAATGATGTAAAAGTTGGACAGCTTTTCAATTCAGTAGGGAGTGAGTTCCATAAACTGGGTCCCTTTATTTGCATAGAGTGTTTACACAGATTAAGTTTAACTCTGGGGATATCAAAGAGATATTTATTTCTGGTGTGGTGATAATGGGTCCTATTACATCTGTCCAGGAAGAGTTTCAGAGCAGGGTTTGCATTTAAGAACAGGGTTTTGTAAATGTAGTTGACACAAGAGAATTTGTGGAGTGAGATTATGTTTAGCATGTTTAGGGAGTTAAACAAGGGGGCTGTGTGTTGTCTGAAAGCAGAATTTGATATTATTCTGATAGCAGATTTTTGCTGGGTGATGATGGACTTGAGGTGGTTTGCAGTGGTTGAACCCCATGCACAGATACCATAGTTGAGATAGGGATAGATTAGTGCATATTATAGAGAGATGAGAGCAGAGTTAGGTGCATAATATCTGATTTTGGAGAGTATACCAACTGTTTTAGAGACTTTCTTAGTTATGTGTTGTATGTGGGTACTGAAGTTGAGTCTCTTGTCTAGGAATATGCCAAGAAACTTTCCATCATTTTTATTGCTAATGTTTACATTGTCTATCTGAAGCTGAATTGCATTTGTAGATTTGCTTCCAAATAGGATGTAGTAGGTCTTTTCTATGTTAAGTGTTAGTTTGTTGGTTGACATCCATAAGTGGACTTTTTTTAGTTCATTATTAACAACATCATTTAGTGTATGTGGGTTGGGGTTGGAGTAGATGAGGGTAGTATCATCAGCAAATAAAATAGGTTTCAGAATGTTAGAGACATTAGGCAGATCATTGATGTATATAAGAAATAGAAGAGGTCCCAAGATGCTGCCCTGTGGCACTCCAACGATTACTGGTAGAATGGGAGAGATTATATTATTGATGGCTACACATTGGTGTCAATCACTAAGATAGGATTGGATATAGTCCAGTGCATGGCCTCGGATTCCATAATTATGGAGTTTACATAAGAGGTAATCGTGATTAACAGTATCAAAGGCCTTTCTCAGGTCAATGAAGAGTCCAATTGGAAACTCATTTTTGTCAAGGGCTGAGTAAATTATATCAAGGAGGCTAATAATTGCATCGTTGGTACTCTTTTGAGAGCGGAAGCCAAACTGACATTGGCTAAGAATGTCGAATTTTACGAGATAGTAGAGCTGTTTGTAGATAATGTTTTCAAATATTTTTGATAGTATGGGTAGGTTCGATATAGGTCTATAGTTGTTTATGTCTGACGGATTACCTCCTTTATAAACTGGCGTTACTCTTGCTTTTTTAAGGATATCAGATAAGGTATGACACTCAAGGGATTTGTCGAACAGCAGAGCTATAGGTGGCGCAAGGGCATGGGAGGCGCTCTTGTATACAATGGATGGGATTTCACTGATGTTCCCAGCTTTGGTTTTTAGTGAGTGTATGATGGACACAACATCTGTCGGGCTGACTGGTGAGAGGAGAAGAGAGTTTGGATAGCTGCCTGAGAGATATGTGTTGATATGTGTCTGAGTCTGTGGGATTTTACTTGCAAGGTTAGCACCAATCGATGAAAAAAAGCTGTTAAATTCATTCGCCATTTCCAAGACAGATGACGGTGTAAGGCCATCCTTACAGAGTGTTATCTGGTTGTGGGAGTGTTGTTTAGTTCCAAGGATATTAGAGATGGTATTCCATGTGCTTTTCATGTTGCCTTTTGCTTCTTTGAATCTAGTCGCATAATATGAAAGTTTTTTTTTTATGATACTGGTAAGCACTGATGAGTACCTTTTAACTACTTCCTTTGAAACTAGGCCACTCCTAAATTTCTTTTCGTATTCATGTTTTTTGTTGATTGATTTAATTATGCCACTTGTGAGCCACGGGTTATTTTTTCTTTTATCAGTTACTTGTTTGGTAAGGAGGGGACAGTGAGTGTTGTAGAGGCTTAGAGTTTTGGAGAGAAAGAGGTTAGTTGATGAGTTTATATCCTGTGAATTATTAAATTCAGATTCCCAGTTAATATTGTGAAATGCATTAGAGAGATTCCCTAAAGCTGATTCACTATGTAGCCTGAATGAAAGTTTCATTAGAAACACAAAGAAGAACCAGTGTCTATGGATAAATATTAGAAAGCATAATCACTTAAATAATTAATGGGCTGTATAGTTAATTAACTTAAATCAAAGCCTCAAACACCTACATTGGGGGGGTATTGCTAGAACTTCAAATACGTCTACGAACTAGTGTGGTTCGTACACCAGTTCATTGTGTAATAACTAATCTTATGACCAATATTAAAGAATCTATAGAAGATTATCACCAGAAATTATAAAGATTATTAGCATCAGAAATTAATCATTCAAATAAACACAGATTATCTCCAGTGCACATGACGAGCATCCGATTAGATAGAATGATGTATAAATAATCAATTTTAGAGTAAATAAATGAGTACAAAAAGTCTTAGCTTTAAGACGATTTCTATGACATCATTCACGCCTCATCCTCGTGATATCCGGAATTCCTCGTAGAAACACTTAGGGGTGAATAACACGAAGTTAGGTAACAGCTTGTTGACTCCTCACATACGAGCTGTAATTTAAGGGATATTACGTAGCATTGAACTAGGCTACTTAAATCTCTATATTCATGAAATGGAAAATAAATTTGATGTGGTACTAACGTTGGATTTGTTATGGTCGCTCGATATAACGACAAGCTGCCCCGACATATGCAATCTCTAATGATGCATCAAAAGGGAACTATATACTTATCTAAGAGTACAAATTATGTGGAAGCTTGCCAGTATCGCGTCTCAAGCTCAAACTTCCGCAATGTCGTACAGGTGGTTGATAGCTTGGCTTGAATATCGACGCGTTATTAGTTGGCCGGTCACTGCAGATCACGTAGAACAATACTAACTCATTCTGTGTTGAGTACCAGTGTAATTCTTGCTGATAATCTCAACATCACGTGTCTCAGACTCTGACGCCACGACCTTGTTGCTCAATTCCGCAACACGAGACTTCCGCGCCACACACAATGGCGTCTCGATACACAATGGCTTCTTCCCCCAACCGCGTCCCGCATTCGCCACAGAAATTATTTATCACGAATAATATTATTTCGCGTAATTGTGGCTGAAAGACTTTAATAAACACTGGGTTGTAATTCTGGGGATTTAAATATTATTACTTTCTCGTTTTATGGTAGTAAACAAGAAATGGAGAAGATTTTAAGTTTCTCCATGGCATTCACGCGTGACGGTAAAATTATTACTTGATAACAATTGTAACTAAAACTCTCGATTTAGAGTTATTTGGGAGTTATGTTATCCATAAATAACTATCACATGGAATACTGATGATTTTAGAGAATCACATTCAATTCTCTAACACACTGGATATAAATGCGTTTAACTAGGTATAATCTGACGCAATACTGGTGCTTGGTTTCGTAAGAATTCCAGTATCCATATGCAGATATAATAGTTAGTTCATGTGAACATTACTGTTAGTAAGTTTTAGTAACTACAGTAATTAGTATATTTTAATACTAATTTATTATAATACAATAGTATTGTATTAGTGTTGGAAATTTCCAACACTTGTAATCAACGCTGCTAAAACTAAGGTTTTAACAACAAATTGGCAACAGACAAATTGGCAACCGCAAAAGTGGACCACGAAAACTTAAGATAGACAACATACCAATAGACTATGTCTCTTCTTTCAAATACCTTGGTGTCTCTGTCCCTTGTACCTAAACTGCAGTCAATAAGTTACATCAACAATGTAGAGACAGACTCAAGGCTCTCAGAACTTTAGTGGGGTACAGCCCGAAATATGGTGTTAATATTAGAATAGCAAGAATGATGTATTTAGCGTATATAAGGTCTCTGATAGACTATCATGCACCAGCTTTGGTCCTGCAGAATGGCAAAAGTATTGATAGACTGGAAAAAATGCAAAATGAAGCACTCAGAATTATACTTGGCTGTCCTATAACTACCAAAGTTCTCAACATGCGGAAAGAATTAAATATACTTAGCATTAGAGATAGAATATTTGAAATTAATCTTATGATGGGACTAAAGCTGCTGCGTGATAACAAAAACAACATTGTGTCAGTTGCTCTGTTAGAACACATACGAAATGGAACTAGCGAGTCTAAATGGATTCAAAGAACTGCCACTCATATTAAAATGATGGGACTGCACGATGTATATACAGATGAAAGAGTACAGCACTTCCTTCCACCCTGGCAGATAGTACCTTTTGACATCCTGACCCCTGCATACCCCACCAAGAAACTAATCACAAGCAACCCTCATGCTCAGCTTGCTGCTAAATTAAGCACCATAGAACACATTCACAATATACAAGCTGAAAACAACATTGCACAGACCATATACACTGACGGATCACTCAATACAGTTACAGGGAGGGCAGGAAGTGCCGTTATTGCTCATCAGCCCGATGGCAGCACAATTCAAAGAAATATCCGAATTAGTAACTGGGCGTCCACAATGCAAGCCGAGTTGGTAGCGATACTGGTAGCACTCGAAATTATTGACAACACTGAAGTAGACACCTTAATTATTTCTGACTCCCTATCCTCACTACGAGCAATAAACAGTTTGCAATCAAGTAATAACGTGCTTGTCTTGAAAGCTAGACGTAGATATATAAGAATACTTAGCAAGAGGGTAAATATAAAAATGTTGTGGATTCTTTCTCACATTGGCATGCAGAAACATGACAAAGTTGACGCCCTTGCTAAGGCTGCAGTAAATAAAGACAGTATTGAATGGAATCTTGAGTTATCAAATAGGTCCCTTAAAAGTGTCATTAGACGAGAACTCCTGGATGGATTTGAAGAAAGTAGAACAGTGCAAACTGGAACTAGCAGGTCCATTGTTCATCACAATGAAATGTGTGAAGTAAAACATGTGTATGGGGCAAGTAACAAAGTCAGTAGACTAACAGATGTTGTCACAGCTCGTATAAGACTTGGCTACAAGTATCTCTGGCAGTTCGGCTTGTATAGGGATCTAGATGAAGTAAAGTGTAAAGTGTGTGGACATAGGCAGGGACACACACTCGAACACTATATCTTGGATTGTTGTAAAATTGAGCCTTTTAGAGATAAATCTAAGCTCACTCTGTATGATATGGCAACCTATCTTATTACCATGGATAAATTACCTGAAATCCTTGCACTGTATCCACATTCCGCTTCCAGTAGATGAACGACATATGAGATTCAGAAACAAGTAGTGTATTGTGAGGACTAATAATAAACAGAAGCTCCCCTATGACTCTGTAATATCCCCATTGGCCAAACTATTATGTATTAACGACAAGACCTACCATTAATGTATGATGACTTACTGTAAATATGTAGCTCTTGTAATAGCACTTTCTCTGTAACTAGGTGACATTGTATCTATAAGGTGTGAAGGATTGAAGAAATTGTTTATGTAATAATCTAAGATGAGGTCTGATAAAGACCTTTTGTGTCCTCTGTAATGCTTTTGCGCTACCGCTCACAGGATGAGTATGGGGTGCACAATAAACTAGCCGCCTTCTATTAATCCATTGCATTTTATACAATGGATTAATTGATACAGTACAATGACTGTAATTACTGGTTCTGTTCTAGCATCAAAAGATCTGAACACTACAGTGTAGCCTAGCTCTTAAACTGCATAGCCAATAATTGTGATTATGTTTAGTAATGATAACAACTAGTTATATTATGCAAGCAAGATATATATGATTTATATGCAAGTAAATATTATCACTTGATGATAACTATGATAGCAATTGATAATTTAGACTGATTAATTTATATATACATATATTCACATTAGATTGAAAAGATTAAGATAAATGCTCACTTCATTGAGTAGTTTTACCTCGATATAACGATTACACATTTTTATATGGTCATATTAAGGTCATAAAAACATGAAATTGGTCAATTTACACTCCACAAGCAGTTAATACTTATTCTAAATTGAGAACCGATTAAATTGCAAATTAAATTGCCTATCTTCCAGACTATATCTCTCTTGATGAGATAAGGCACAGTATTTTGAGTATATAACAGCGTTGCTGCAGTGATTGGATACACATTGTAGCGTTTATCTTGGATTAAGATTATGTGGTGATGGAAAGCAACCACACGTGGTGAGCCACTCTCTACACTCGTATTTTGATAAATGTTTCAGTATTTCGTTCTGATATATAGTTCAACACCTCCCTGAGAATCTTAGGGAGCCATTTTGGAGATTATTTGATTATTAGTGAGGTGCTAGTTCGCTTTAACAGTCAGAAACGCCGTCACACGTGTTCGCTCTATACGTAAACAAAAGATTCCGAGGGGTCTGGACCTAGATTCACGAAGCTCCATGTATTTCTTCGTAAGTAGATGTGCTACGAAGGTTCCTAAGTGCTCCCTAAGAAGATGCTTACGTGCGATTCAGGTAGGTATTCTTTCGAAGATATTTGGGTTTTGGGTCTGGTTCACCTACATGCCGACAGAGGTCACTGTGTTTCATTTGACCAATCAGAGAGCAGGCAACATTCCTCATCTTGAAGATTTACCCAATCACAATGCTGGCTTATAGGAGCTCACCTGCCTGCTATTTACGTCGAATTTTCCTATAAAATTAGTATATTTCGAAGTAAAACTGTGTTTTATCAACTTCCACAGCCAGCACCGACATTGTAGTAAACAAATATGTTACAATTGTTGTTTACCTCCGTAATTCTAAGAGATACTGTGTGTAGCTTTCCTTGTTGCTCGGAGATGCGCTGACACTTATTGTATATATTTACCTGAATTTACTCAAGGGCCACTAACTATCTAGTGGCCTCGAAGAGGACAGAAAGCCGGCGGCTTGTTAAAGGGCCCGCCAATTGTCTTAATGATATTTTTAGCGGGATTTTGGCATTTACGGCTTCAGCGCGTAGGGGGTTCCATGGGTTTATAACCCTCGTGGTGAAAAAAACATCTGTTTTCAGTCCTACTTGAGAGAACATACTCTCTAACACTATATCTGTGATTGCCCTGTTATCAGTGACTTCATACCAAATGGTATGATGTACTTTGAGCTCTGTAATTACTTCATACACTCAGGAATATTGGAAGATATTCTTGTGCTGCACCCAGATTTTGCCAGTGGGGGCTAATAGATCAGCCTTAAGTATTTTGTTCTCTCCTGATTCCATGTATGACTGGCCATCCTGTGAGGTGAGGATGTTGGATGAGCTTGTAGCTGGTTTTGATCTACACTGTGTGGTCCTTCATACAGAGTAGGGAAGCAGCACATTGCTGTGTATACCTAAGCATGTTAAAAAAATACATTGTTTGAGAAGAGTCTTGTAAAAACTGGTAAGAGTAATTATAATATAATGTTTCCATAACTCAGCGCATTCCTCATGTAAAAATCGTGAATTGAAATTGAAATAAGTTTATTGAGGTAAAATACACACAAAGGGATGAGGTAGCTCAAGCTATTCTCACCCCGTTCAGTACATCGTGTTAATACATACATAGACACACATCACAAACAATAAACATATTACCAAACAGTCTGAGAGATAAACATATACATTCCTCATTTACACAAGTAAAAATCGTGAAGTTGTTGTTTAGTCAGAGTTGATTTGTTTTTTGTATTGAGGCTGGTATTTTCTCCTTTGTTTCCATGTAAGCCTAACCATCCTGTGAGAAGGGAGTATTAGATAAACTTATAGCTAGTTTTTTATCTACACTGTGTAATCTTCCATATAGAATAGGGTAACAGCACATTGCTGTGTATACCTAAGCTTCTTAATAAAAAAAAAATCAGTAATAAAGATTTTAAATTTGTATTATTACAAGTATTATCCTTATTAAATTATGTTAACCATGGATCATTAATATCTCATGTTGATATGTAATAGTTATATTTCTTTTGAATCATTCATTAAATTGTGCATTATGTCTCAATTTTTCACTTCTTTGGATATACTGTACAGTACAAAAAGATAGGATAAAAATAAACAGTAATATTTCTTTCATTATATTTTTTATTTAAATAACTGCATCAATATTGTTTACAGCTGACAGGATTTGTTTTACGTACAGGTGCATTATTTGTTATAAAAAAATGCTTTATTTTTACACACAATGGTGCTACATAGCCTTCCCAGCTTGGTGCCTTCTTTTGATAATTTCTTACTGATTGTTACACAGCCAAATTGTGTAACAGGAAGAGGTCTTGCACACAAATTTGTTCCATGCTAAATGTAGAGGAATCAGCTGAGCATTCCTCAAATAAAATAAGCTGCCTCAGCTTATAAGGTAAATAAAAAAGCTGCCTCAGCTTATAAGGTAAATAAAATAAAATAAGCTGTCTCAGCTTATAAGGTAAATAAAATAAGCTGCCTCAGCTTATAAAGTAAGTAAAATAAGCTGCCTCAGTTTATAAGGAAAATAAAATAAAATAAGCTGCCTCAGCTTATAAGGTAAATAAAATAAGCTGCCTCAGCTTATAAAGTAAGTAAAATAAGCTGCCTCAGCTTATAAGGTAAATAAAATAAAATAAGCTGCCTCAGCTTATAAGGTAAATAAAATAAGCTGCCTCAGTTTATAAGGTAAATAAAACAAAATAAGCATTCCTCAAATAAGTAGCTGCCTCACTTCGTTGCCTTACTGCTATATAGCCTTACCAGCTTGGTGCCTTCTTTTGATAATTACTTGTTACACACACCCAAATTGTGCAACAGGACGAGGTCTTGGACCCTACTTCCCCCTTCTCTTTTTTAATAGTCCATATAGTCATAATTATAGGTTTAAGTATTCAAAAGGTTTCAAGTTTAGCAGTCTCCGTGGTGTAGTGGTAAGACACTCGCCTGGCGTTCCGCGAGCGCTATGTCATGGGTTCGTATCCTGGCCGGGGAGGATTTACTGGGCGCAATTCCTTAACTGTAGCCTCTGTTTAACGCAACAGTAAAATGTGTACTTGGATGAAAAAACGATTCTTCGCGGCAGGGGATCGTATTCCAGGGACCATAGGATTAAGGACTTGCCCGAAACGCTACGCGTACTAGTGGCTGTACAAGAATGTAACAACTCTTGTACATATCTCAAAAAAAAAAAAAAAAAAAAAAAAAAAAAAAAAAAAAAAAAAAAAAAAAAAAAAGTTTTTACCCTAACCTAACATCATTCATGCAGAATATTTTTATTTTATGTCTCACCCAGATTTAATTTCAAAATAAAACCAAACTGTTACGGACCCGAGTCCATCGTCGGAGCACGGAGCAGTGACAACAACGCCATCTGTGAGTTCGCTCCCGAAACCCCCTCCAAATGGACGACGCCATCTAGTGATGACGAGAGACGCCGGCAATACGTGCTGGATTCCCATCTTAATTGGCTCGTGGAATAGCCGCTGATGACCTCTGGTGAGGTGGCGCTTAGACAGCAATGCCATCTATGGAGTGAAGAGATGGACGTTTGTGTCTAAGCCTGTAAGTGAGGTTCCCTAGAGCATACCAGTATTAATGACGTGTCTGATTACAGAGTCGACCTGGGACTGCTGTGTTGGACGATGGATCAGTTTACCCAAGGCAGCCAAGGTCTCTTCACGAGTCTGCTTTGAAGAAGCTATGAGCCACCCCCGGACAAACTCTGTTGAGAGTAACAGCCTGCCTGAGGCGTGGCAGTGTCGGGAATCGCCGTATCCGTGGCTGGCTGGTGGAAGAGACTAGCCACTGTGGTGCTTAGTGAGGAGAGTGATCAGCGGGTCACATGAGGCCCCTGCCTAGGGCTCGCAACCCTAGTATCGGTCGTGGAGTGGCCTACACAGCGGAGCTGATCGGTACCTGCCAGCTACAGGCTGGATTGTGGTTGAAGGCCTCCACGACGAAGCACCCAGTGGGACTGTGATTTGGCTGGCCTGTGGCCAGGGTAGATTCGTCATAGTCATAGTGGATTCATCGTGGGCCACAGAAGAAGGAACCAGGGCTACCCAGAGTGAGCACCATTGAGCATCCAGTGTCTTCGGAGGAAGACGAACCTGTACATAATTGTGTAGTTATAATCCCCGTGTGCGACTGTTATTTATTTATACATGGTGGTGGAAATATATATCAGAAAAACTGGAACATTTGTATCCCTCCCCCTTTAATTTAACTTGCGTTACGGAACACACCCCTTGAAAGCCTCTACTAACTTGGGGCCGGATTCCCAAACTCTACTACCATCAGAGAAGAACCCAGTTGCGTCCCAGTAGGGCCATAACACAAACAAAATAAATTAAAATTAGGTATGTATAGCTAAGGTACACCCCTATCTATATTAATTGCTAGGTGAACAGGAGCATTTGGTGGTAGTAAATGTTCCCATCAGCCCAGGTTCATCACCTTCTCTCATATTTCATGTTCCCCAGTATTTATTTACTTAATAACTACTGGTATAATATCTTGGTATAATAAAACTAATTCTAATATCATAAAAGACATATTTACTACAAGTTTCAAGCAGAGAATGCATATATAGTTAACACGAAGGACTCCTCCTTAATGAAACTCTCCAGGTAGTGTTTGTTTATAATAAAATCGATCCTCTGTGTTGTGCACTAGAGAAAATTTGAGTTATATCCAGTTTACGTAAAGCTACGAGTGATCAACAGCAACCTTAGCACGAAGGAGCATACTTACGAAGATTTTCCTTCTTAGTATGCCTACTTGAATACTGACGTAGCCGCTACGAAGGCGCTAAGAAGAAAAACATTCGTTTTTTGCAGAGAAAAACCCACTTCTCTGCCTACTTTGCAAGGTCCGATTTGCCTAATAGGCCGAGTGATTTTCTTTTTTTCAATAAATTGTTTCCAATTAGTTTATACGAATTATTATTATTATATTATATTATGAACATAAATTATTGACTTAGTTATATTAGTTTAGGCGAGTTTAAGATAGGTTACGTTACGTTATCTTCTTGAGATGATTTCGGGGCTTTTTTAGTGTCCCCATTGCCCGGTCCTCGACCAAGCCTCCACCCCCAGGAAGCAGCCCGTGACAGCTGACTAGCACCCAGGTACCTATTTTACTGCTAGGTAACAGGGGCATAGGGTGAAAGAAACTCTGCCCATTGTTTCTCACCGGCGCCTGGGATCGAACCCAGGACCACAGGATCACAAGTCCAGCGTGCTGTCCGCTCGGCCGACCTGCTCCCCAGGTTAGGTTAGGTTCGGTCATATATCTACGTTAGTTTTAACTCAAAACAAATTAAATGAACTCATATACAATGAAATAGATTGGTCTATCATTTCATAAGAAAAAACATAGAAAAATATATAAAGTCAGGAAAACTTTGCTTATTAGGCAAATTGGGCCTTGCATAGTAGGCTGAGAAGTGAGTTCTGGCTACTAGGTACGACATATATATATATATATATATATATATATATATATATATATATATATATATATATATATATATATATATATATATGTATATATATATATATATATATATATATATATATATATGTATATATATATATAATATATATATATATATATATATATATATATATATATATATATATATATATGTGTATATATGTATATATATATATATATATATATATATATATATATATATATATATATATATATATATATATATATATATATATATGTCGTACCTAGTAGCCAGAACGCACTTTTCAGCCTACTATGCAAGGCCCGATTTGCCTAATAAGCCAAGTTTTCCTGAATTTATATATTTTCTCTAATTTTTTTCTTATGAAATGATAAAGCAACCCATTTCATTATGTATGAGGTCTATTTTTTTTATTGGAGTAAAAATTAACGTAGATATATGACCGAACCTAACCAACCCTACCTAACCTAACCTAACCTATCTTCATAGGTTAGGTTAGGTTAGGTAACCGAAAAAGTTAAGTTAGGTTAGGTTAGGTAGGTTAGATAGTCGAAAAACATTTATTTCATGAAAACTTGGCTTATTAGGCAAATCGAGCCTTGCATAATAGGCTGAGAAGTGCGTTCTGGCTATTAGGTACGACATATATATATATATATAACTGAAAACTCACACCCCAGAAGTGACTCGAACCCATACTCCCAGAAGCAACACAACTGGTATGTACAAGACGCCTTAATCCACTTGACCATCACGACCGGACAAAATGAGGTGATAGCCTAAGCTATTTGAACCACCCCACCGCCGGCACTCGGATAGTAATCTTGGGCATAGCATTTTACCAAATCACCTCATTCTTTGGGGCACACGTGAGGAACACAAATGCGAACAAGCCTGAATGGTCCCCAGGACAATATGCAACTGAAAACTCACACCCCAGAAGTGACTCGAACCCATACTCCCAGAAGCAACACAACTGGTATGTACAAGACGCCTTAATCCACTTGACCATCACGACCGGACAAAATGAGGTGATAGCCTAAGCTATTTGAACCACCCCACCGCCGGCACTCGGATAGTAATCTTGGGCATAGCATTTTACCAAATCACCTCATTCTTTGGGGCACACGTGAGGAACACAAATGCGAACAAGTCTGAATGGTTCCCAGGACAATATGCAACTGAAAACTCACACCCCAGAAGTGACTCGAACCCATACTCCCAGAAGCAACACAACTGGTATGTACAAGACGCCTTAATCCACTTGACCATCACGACCGGACAAAATGAGGTGATAGCCTAAGCTATTTGAACCACCCCACCGCCGGCACTCGGATAGTAATCTTGGGCATAGCATTTTACCAAATCACCTCATTCTTTGGGGCACACGTGAGGAACACAAATGCGAACAAGTCTGAATGGTTCCCAGGACAATATGCAACTGAAAACTCACACCCCAGAAATGACTCGAACCCATACTCCCAGAAGCAACACAACTGGTATGTACAAGACGCCTTAATCCACTTGACCATCACGACCGGACAAAATGAGGTGATAGCCTAAGCTATTTGAACCACCCCACCGCCGGCACTCGGATAGTAATCTTGGGCATAGCATTTTACCAAATCACCTCATTCTTTGGGGCACACGTGAGGAACACAAATGCGAACAAGCCTGAATGGTCCCCAGGACAATATGCAACTGAAAACTCACACCCCAGAAGTGACTCGAACCCATACTCCCAGAAGCAACACAACTGGTATGTACAAGACGCCTTAATCCACTTGACCATCACGACCGGACAAAATGAGGTGATAGCCTAAGCTATTTGAACCACCCCACCGCCGGCACTCGGATAGTAATCTTGGGCATAGCATTTTACCAAATCACCTCATTCTTTGGGGCACACGTGAGGAACACAAATGCGAACAAGCCTGAATGGTCCCCAGGACAATATGCAACTGAAAACTCACACCCCAGAAGTGACTCGAACCCATACTCCCAGAAGCAACACAACTGGTATGTACAAGACGCCTTAATCCACTTGACCATCACGACCGGACAAAATGAGGTGATAGCCTAAGCTATTTGAACCACCCCACCGCCGGCACTCGGATAGTAATCTTGGGCATAGCATTTTACCAAATCACCTCATTCTTTGGGGCAAACGTGAGGAACACAAATGCGAACAAGCCTGAATGGTCCCCAGGACAATATGCAACTGAAAACTCACACCCCAGAAGTGACTCGAACCCATACTCCCAGAAGCAACACAACTGGTATGTACAAGACGCCTTAATCCACTTGACCATCACGACCGGACAAAATGAGGTGATAGCCTAAGCTATTTGAACCACCCCACCGCCGGCACTCGGATAGTAATCTTGGGCATAGCATTTTACCAAATTCCTTCGCATTTGTGTTCCTCACGTGTTCATATATATATATATATATATATATATATATATATATATATATATATATATATATATATATATATATATATATATATATATATATATATATATATATATATATATATATATATATATATATATATATATATATATATATATATATATATATATATATATATATATATATATATATATATATATGTGTGTGTGTGTGTGTGTATATGTATATGTCGTACCTAGTAGCCAGAACGCACTTTTCAGCCTACTATGCAAGGCCAGATTTGCCTAATAAGCCACGTTTTCCTGAATTAATATATTTTCTCTAATATTTTTCTTATGAAATGATAAAGTTACCCATTTCATTATGTATGAGGTCAATTTTTTGTTATTGGAGATAAAATTAACGTAGATATATGACCGAACCAAACCAACCCTACCTAACCTAACCTAACCTATCTTTATGGGTTAGGTTAGGTTAGATAGCCGAAAAAGTTAGGTTAGGTTAGGTTAGGTAGGTTAGGTAGTCGAAAGACAATTAATTCATGAAATCTTGGCTTATTAGGCAAATTTGGCCTTGCATAGTATGCTGAGAAGTGCGTTCTGGCTACTAGGTACGACATATATATATATATATATATATATATATATATATATATATATATATATATATATATATATATATATATATATATATATATATATATATATATATATATATATATGTCGTACCTAGTAGCCTGAACGCACTTCTCAGCCTACTATGCAAGGCCCGATTTGCCTAATAAGCCAAGTTTTCATGAATTAATGTTTTTTCGACTACCTAACCTACCTAACCTAACCTAACCTAACTTTTTCGGCAACCTAACCTAACCTAACTTATAGAGATAGGTTAGGTTAGGTTAGGTAGGGTTGGTTAGGTTCGGTCATATATCTACGTTAATTTTAACTCCAATAAAATAAAATTGACCTCATACATAATGAAATGGGTAGCGTTATCATTTCATAAGAAAAAAATTAGTGAAAATATATTAAT